>NW_027466473.1:19585000-20097500 GCF_050575085.1 Anarhichas minor | reverse complement strand
TTTGGAATGGTTAAAAATATCTACAATTTCTTTCACTTTGGTTTTCAGATTGATTGGATTCAGTTTGTTTCAGTGCGCTCTGGAAAATAAGTGTATGTACATGAAACCTGGTGCGGAAAGCCGATGTATTCCTTCAAAGCATCTTGATGGATTCGAGGACGGTTCAACATTGTGATTTTGACCTTATGTCCCATGATATTTTCTACAATATGCATGTCTGCTTAGTGTTTATCTTCTAGGTTTGATTTCCAGGAAAAGTAGTTAAAACTATCTACACCTCGGCAAGCTATACAGTAAAATGTTGCTTCCTTGTTGTAGGAGAGTGATGGGATTATGAACTAATGTTTTAGGCTGTAAAAAACATATTACACAATAGCTGAATGCTGCTCACCTGTTTTCAGTTACACGAAACAAGAACCAGACATACAGAAACTGACTAAGAGCAACCATCTCCAAAACGACAGAATAGATAGTTAATCATTGAAAGAAATAACAACCAAAACCCAAACAGCTCCAAGCCTGTATGCATGGCAGCACTGAGTTGCAATTGCATTTTGCAGTTGAAGTTTACTTCATGTACTTGTCTGGGCCCTGGTATTTAGAGCTTCAAAGATTTTGGAGGTTCTGTTTTTGGAAGAAGTTTTCTTTGTATCATTTAACTAACCCTGATCCCCTGACTCTAAAACCACCTTAGAGATCTTCAAGCAATATATTTTTACGCCTGGTGAAATAATATGAATATTCTTGTTTTTTTCTCTTTCTGAAACTTTCAAATTCATCGTCTATGTCACGATCAGGCTTTGCCTTGTGTGTTCTGTGTGTCTTTGTTTAGTTTCACCCTCCTCACTCCCTCAGCATCAGCCTAACTCCCTTCACCTGCCGCTAATCAAGCACTCTACCTGTCAGCCACTCCCTCAGCACCAGTCTAACTCAGCCACTCCCTCAGCACCAGTCCAACTCCCTTCACCTGTCCCTGATCAGTAATCAAGCACTCCCTCATCAGCACAACTCTCCTCACCTGTTCAAGTCACCTTATAAACCCCTGTCTCTCAGTCACTCACTGCCAGATCATTGTTTGTGTTGTACCCGCCTGTTTGTCTTGTCCTGCTCCCGGTTTCCCACGTCTGCCTGTCCTGCTGGATTTGCCCCCTCGTCTCTTGTCTCGTCCCTGCATTCACTGTGTTCTTGTAGTGTTTATTAAATTCCTTTTCACATTACTTCTGGTTTGAGTCCACCATCATGCCCCGTGACAGTCTCACTAAATTCTAATGGACCCTCCCTAATCTTGGTGTCACAAACAAGCCGATTGACGGTCTTGGCCGACATTGATATTTGCATTTGACATCCAGATAAGTAAAGGGTCATTGAGGGCAAATATTAGCCGCCATACCAGAGAGGACGTGAACTCGGATGTGTTGCATTTGCTCTCTGTGCTAATCCCGCTCTCTCTATTACTGCTCAGGACTCACAAAGTAAGAGAGAACATTCCTCCCTCGTTCTCCTCGTCTGTACCAGCCTGAGTTGTGACAAATTCAATCCGTTCGACGTCTTCCCCCATGAATTATGGATGAACCCCGCAACCTCTGAATGTGGTGGGGATTTACGTTGATCGAGCATCCCTTCGCTTTAAAACTCCTCCTGATCGTGTCACCGGCTCAGTGTGGATTTGAAAGGGCTCGGAAAGAAATCAAGGTAATTTGCAAAGCGTCCTGTTAGCATGCCTTTATTCCCCTGTTGGCAGACTAATGACTGGCTGTTTGTGTGCTGAAACCCATTAGCTGTGTTCACTCTGGCATCGAGTCCCTTATGACAACAATTAGTAAGCATCAGTCCACTTCAGCAGCCAGTGCTCTGCTGGTACAGTCGGGGTCAGGTAAATAAAAGCCATTGATTTGTGGAAAGATGTTTTCATGAATAATCTAGTCGAGTGCAAATACAAAACATTTCGAGAACGGAGAACAGAATTATAAAGGATGTGAAAACAAAAAATTGTAAGGTTTTATCCTTTTAACATCCGATGATAATTCCCATCACCAGACCTCAGCTATTATTTATCTGTTTTTATTCATCTTTTTAGCCACACTGCAACATGGCTCAAAGGACAGCAATGTCAATCTGTTGGTCCACACTAAAATATCTCAACGTCAAAAGGATGGATCGAGATTACTCTTGTACAGATATTTGTGTACAGAGGATGAGACCAAATTACTTTTCCTGTTGAAAAAAAATAAGAGAAAATATCTGTAGGTCTACTGGATGGATTGGCACAACATTTGATACAGGAATTCATGGTTCCCAGAGGATGTATTCTAATGACTTTGGCGACCCCCGTGACTTTTCCTCTAGGCTCATGATGAGGTTCACATTTGTGGGATTGAGTAGAATGTCTTCATTTGACTATCTGATGGATTTCCATGAAATTTTACAGTACAATTCATGAATTTTAATAAGTTTTCAACTACGAAAACTCACGTAAAATGAGAATAAGTACATGTTGTAGCATAGCTAGATATGGCATTGTGGAATGACAAAGAGAAAATGACTTGGGCCTATCTCCAAGACTGTTAAATTGCTTCAGGTACCGTATAGGTAACTATTACCTTACTTCTTATATTACTGGTGTTTAATTAAGTAATGTTTAAGGCAAATAAACTTAAAAAAAATCAGTCCTCATTGAGGCAACACTCTGTTGCCACTCTGCACGTGTTCTCACACACACGAGAGAGAAAAAGACACAAGCAGCGAAACCAATTACTGAGTTTAATGGACACAATCGTAATAAACGGCAGCATCCACTTCTTTTAAACTCACTGCATCAGCAGCATAAAATGTGCGCCCATGTGCCGAGGGGCAGTGATCTCAATAGCTCACCTGTGATGATTGCACCTCAGTACTGAAATTACTTCACTTTTGTCCAAAGATTCAGTCAGTCCTGTTTCGAGGAAAGTATGGAAGGAGTTCAGCCTGCGTGTCATCGCTGATGATCTGATGCGATCGTCAGCAGAGAAGAGTGATATCACTGAGCGGTTTGTCATGAAGGATGAGCAGGGACTGTAGGACACAATTCATCTTGGGAAATGTGTCGCTGGAGCTTAACTATGTTCTGTACTTCAAGTGATGGAAAGTCCACCGCCGGTGAAAAGTGGGAGCTGACAGGTTGTTCAAAGGATAGGTTCACATTGTTTCAAGTTGATCTTAAAGCAACACTCACGTGGCCGTACAGTATGTATAATGCAACAGGTTTTCTTTTTTTATGGCCACAAAATAATCACTTTCAATTGCACTTCCAGTGTATGAGATGAGAGCTAAAATATGCTGTCCTTGTTCTGTGCAAAACTGCATTATACATTTCAGCTGAAGGGTATATATAAATATATATAAGTCAAGTGGAAACCTTCCAAAGTCAGAATGTCTTTCATATGTTTCTTTGCTGAGGGGGAGTGGAGGGGAGAAGGTATCTTTGGCTCTGTTCAAACTGCAGGCTAAATATCCTTGTTTTTTTGTTTTATTTTTGAATTTTTTACAATACACTCACACGAGACATAAAACTCCCAGTATCATTACCCGAAAGATAGACAGGGCATCCATATCAAGAACAAATAAGAAGCTGCCAGACAACAACAATTTTGGTAAAGCAGGAGCTGACCCTTCTAAGTAAAAGACAAAACAACAACACACTTGAAATCCGATTTGGGAGCCCAGGTCGTCCAGACTGAGACACTTAATTTTGTCTTGTTTTTTTACCGTACAGATTTTATAAAAATCAATCTGGATTCAATCTGTATGCTAAAGACAGGTTTGGGCTGGCAGTCCGAACAAGGTCTTCGAGAATAACGGCTGAAATTGAACTTCTTCTATTCCTCACAGCGTCTTTGTGTTGCAAAGTCAAGCAAAGGCCTTTGTTTAGCTGTTAAATGAACTTGAGGCTTACTAAAACCAGCAGGCTAGATTGGCTCTGAGTCCAGGCTTTGAGTATATGTCGAAATATGAATGTATGTTTCAGAATTTGTGCTGGGGCTTCTCTGCCCGCACGGTCTCTGGCTGTGTGATTTAAGAACAGGTTTTCTCCTTTTCATTTCTTTTGTGTCAGACGCACTCTTCTGTCTCGACTCGCATTGATTTTTGCCAAGCACTTTTTAAAAATCCATAACACTGCAGGTTGCGTGAAGACACATTCAAGCCGTGGCGGTGCGGTGCTAGCAGGCTGCAGGTATAACACTGACGCAACAAACACGGAAGAAATGAAAATCACCAGGCACAGATCGGGGCATCACAGTGAAAAAGACCTTTTTTCACTCACTTGTAATTCTGTCCTGTTTTTCTTCAGCAAACCAACATTACAAATCTCATTTGTTTCCAGTGTGTCCACAGAAAGCAGAAATATTAATGACAAATGAGGTGTCATTTTTTTTTTAAATGCACTTGCAGGTTTGTGATAAAAGTTAATCAGAAAGCTCACTGATCATGTTGACTATTTCTTGCTTCATTACCAGGGAACGTGTTTCTTCCTGTTCTATTCTCCTTTCACTTCAATTGAATTCAAACTGTTGTCTTTTCCGGGCTCATCTCCTCCACATGTTGCAAGTGGATCTAATCCAGGGTCCCCGTTCAATGAAGTTGCTCAGGGGGCGCATTGAGCAAAAAAAGTTCAACTTCCGAGTGTAAAATTTAGATCAAATCACCCAGATCTTCTGCATCCATGCGGCCAATAGAGCAAGAGCACTTGTGTTTCCTTTAACCCCGCCTCCCAGCCCTCGGCTTCAGGCTCATTCACATGAACGGAGGAAGGAAAATAACTCTGGATTCATCTATAAGTGCATTTTTACAACTTTTAAGGAAATTATTTAAATGAGTGTTTTGTACTGGGAAGTTGATTCACCTATACAAATGTCTTTCCCACTGTAAGACCCAACGGCATCACACGACCGACCCAGATGTTGGTATGCTTACTATGTCACATTTGCTTCACAGCCCAAAGCTCTTCCTGGGGGCCAGACATGGACCGACCATGCTTATGGTTGTTGAGCCATCAAAGCAATAGAACAACTGGAAGTTGATGAATGGTGTGTGTGTGTGTGTGTGTGTGTGTGTGTGTGTGTGTGTGTGTGTGTGTGTGTGTAAATTATAACTGAAGCCACTGTTTTGTTATTTTAAAATCTTTCAAATCATAATTTTAAAAGAAAAACAATTCATCGATCGTCATTAAAACCAAAATATTCCCACACCAACAAGAAATCGCATGCTTACGGCCAGTTCACAACAACGAGTCGGCTTTGTTCTGTGCTTATAAAATAGACACGGTGGCTGCTTGGATTTCAATTCATCGACTCAGTTGAGCTTCACCTCCTCCTCCGCTGTGTGGAAGGGGCAGCAGGAGAAACGTGACGGAGCAGATGGTTGTTGTTTTGGACCTCACTGGATCAGTAAATACTTTTCTCAGTGAGCTGTACAACAGCTTTGTTTTGATGACAATTCCAACACGTCTTGATTGCACTGAGATTCTATTTTGGACGTGTTGGAGGGATGTATTTTAGCAGTGCTCGATCACTTGGCAAATTGGCTTTTGTCCACTGACATTTCATGCATGTTAATATTTACCGAAATATTGCAAGGTTATGTGGTTTTATTTTGGTTTATTGAAACATTCAGGTGGTGTTGAGTGGTTTCTGAGCAGCATGTTCAGTATTGCAAAATCCAAAGTCTTTATGTGCGTCACAAATCAACCAGGTGTGGTGACAAAAGCAACAATCCCTCTGCAATGTTCAACAGATTTTTGTACAGTTCAGAAATATGGCATCACCACATGCAGGAGTCACCACGGTTATTCCCCGCTGAGCAGCAAACACAACACAGTCAGCATCTGCCTTTGTGCATTCACAAACACTGCTAAAATGTTAAAGAGCCCTCGTGCAATCGACTGCACAAACAGATTCTTAAAGAATTCAGGCAGAAGATTTTAAAGACGGCAGGAGGTTAAAGAGAAGAACATGGAGGCGACACTTTATCAGGCATGAATGAAAGTCATTTTACAAATCTGTTCACTGGTAATAATAAGTCATGTATTGAAGCATCTGCCTTTTGCTATTTTAACGCACCCATTCATTTGGATTTTCTATCATTTTTCACCCATGTGACAGGAAACTGGCCTTTACTTTTTCTTTGTTTTGCTCCTCAAATTGCACCTCCATGCACTCACAGATGCCACCTGTTTGGCCACCCAATGCTGCTGATGTGGTTTGTATGGCATGAGAAAGTGACACTGATGCATACTCATTGTATGTATTCATTGAACACAGAGCCATTAATGTTTGGGGGGAAAAAAATGTTTTTTGTTTGTGATAACCTCAGTGTATTTATAATATATTCATCAGACAAGACAAGTGGTTTTAATATGATATCACGCTTAAATACAGTTATTTGCCATGTTCCAGTCTGAATTTACCGGTTATAGCCTACAGGTGTTTATGCCCCCTAGAAAACAGCGTTCGTCTTATTTCCGAGGTGCATTTGAAGGCGGCACAAGTAGTCAGCTGGTCATCGAACTTTATGATTTAGATTCACTTTCCTCTGGCTGTCGATTCACTCTACTGTGATCGCACATGACATGAGGAACTCAACAGAGTTTACGAGACGTGTCACTCCTTTAAGAAACTAAACCGCCGCCTCTTCTCCCACGCTCTCGCCGAAGATCGCAGACGGTTCGCTCCCTCTAGCGGCGGAGCTCGCCGCCGCTAGAGCGTCACAGCGCCGGTGAACGTCCCCCCCCACAGTCACGGTTAAAGTTGTCTCTCCGCTCGGGGGAAAAAAAGAAGAAGCGTGGAAGCATTCAGGGGGGTACTCGCTTGTTTCCCACCGCCGCTGCTTCTTCACTCGCGCTTTCTTTCTCCCGGAGAGAGATGAGGCGGAAGGAGAAGAGGCTGCTGCAGTTCGCCGGGCTGCTCATAGCGGCTCTAATTTTCCTCCCCAACGTCGGGCTGTGGTCTCTGTACAGGGACCGAGTGTTCGACAACTCGCCCGACGCGGTGGACGGTCCGGGCGGCATCCCCCCGATACAGGTAGGGAAGAGCTCGGCCGTGGGTGGCCCCCGGCGTGGCGGCGGTGTCTTCTCATGGCTACGCGCTGTGTTTTTGGTCTGTTTGTGCCAGAAAAAAAAAAAATCGTTCAAATGAGTTTTGGCCGCTGCGGTGCTTCTGTGCTCGCCTCAATGATTCACCACCAACCTTTACATTCCCATATTGTGTGTGTGCTGTGATTTACAAAATGGACCGTCTTTTTTAGTAACTGTGCAAGCATGGCAGGTCATTAGTTACAGGGAGCCACGTAGCTAACACGGAGCTGGGCGTCGCAGTAAAGTTACAATATCACCGATGTCAGGAAGTTGTCTAGGAACGTGAAGCAGGCGGTGGTGCGTTCAAAGGTCGACAGGCGTCTTGTTATGGTTGTGTATTCACTTTGTCACTGGCTCACATTTGGTAGCAGTGTGTCGTCGTCGTCGTCGTCGTCGTCGTCCCCCCCCCCCCCCCCCCAATCCCAAAAGTGTGCCCCCCATGTAATCATCTTTTTGACATATATGACTAATGATTGCTTACATTGTCAATTCATCTGTTTTGTAACCTTTTTTAAGAGTTATTGAGTTTATAATGCCCATCTTAAGTTCCCAGAAGGCCGAAGTTGACGTCTTCAAATTGCTTGTTTTGCTTTGTTCAACCAAAACTCAACAATATTCAAATTACAGTGATTTAAAACACGACCAAATCCTCATATTTGAGATTCCAGAATCGGCAAACTATGACAATTATCTTTATTTTTGGATACTGTGATTAACTAATTGATTCTTTCATCGTGTTTCAATGACAAGTTATTGCAAAACAAGTCCAGGTGACGCCAAAGTAAGAAAACATGTTTAAACCCCACACAGTGAGCTCCTGTAAGCCGCTGACTTACTCACAAATACACAGACGTCCAGTTGTTTAGCGACACTTGAAGACAAATCAAACATCCTGAAACACTCCTCTAGTCATAAACAAAAACTACTGCACCACAAATGATCATGACTCAAGTGAAGGCCGAAGCGTTTCATCTTATTGCTCATCTTGTAGGACGCTTCTACTTCTTCAACTAAGTTTTAGTTTCAGGTTCATTGATCTATATAAATGTTATTTTCTGTTTACTATATATTCATATCTAATGTT
The DNA here is from genome assembly GCF_050575085.1 of Anarhichas minor. Lineage (NCBI taxonomy): Eukaryota > Metazoa > Chordata > Actinopteri > Perciformes > Anarhichadidae > Anarhichas > Anarhichas minor. The sequence continues at coordinate 20,089,308 of NW_027466473.1, read as the reverse complement.
GTATTCGTATTTTCCACTTCCTGTTGCCCTGTTGCTTCTGTTGAGGTGATTTAAGTTGCACTTTTTAAAAGAGGTTTGAAATCGAGGATTTTGGAATGACTTCGTATGCTTTGGGTTTTTAAAGGTTCAGCTTCCTCTCTCATTTTTGTTGAGGAAAACGTATGCTGTGGCTTGAAGTGAATCATCAAAGCCAAAAGTAAAAGAAGAAAAAGATGAATTAATGGCACAAGCTGGAGCTGGGTGAGCTCTTTTCACTTAGAGCCACTTAAAAATTCAAAAAATTCACCAAACCGGACCATATTTAGCAGACAATAGCAGCTCCTCTCATTCAAATGAGGCTTTCAGTGGCGGTGTGTGTTTGTGCATGTGTGTCGGTGTGAGCCCAAATCCAGCAAACGTGCACGACTGGAAGGATTGTAGAGATTTAGTGAGGACCGAGTGAAGGCATTCAAGCAGAACAACGTATCAAATAGCTCTGTAAACGGGTATTGTCGCCTCTAAATGTTGACAAAAGCTCGTTATCAGCAGCTGAAGGTAATTTGCAGGCCGAATGGTGGGAATGATAACGCCGTGGTATTCGGCACGGATCGCCTTTCTCAGCTCAAGTTTGATATTTGATGTCTTAAAATGAAAAGTGCTGAATGGGATAAAAAGGACACCTACGTTGCGTATCAGCTGTGACCTCCAGAGCAGTTTGGTGAGACACAACTTTGTCCAATAGCCATCATCATCATTCTTTCTATTTATTTCTTTACTTTCTTAACCCTGCATTCATTCTAATGGCCGTGCACACAGAAGTCTTGTATAGAAGTCTGTGGGAAAATGACTCTACTTCTACTACTTTTTCCTCTCGCGCACCCCCTAGAGGCAGCTCGCGCACCCCTGGGGGTGTGCGAGAGGAAAAATATAATGGTGGTCTAATGGTGTAATAATTAATATTAAATATAATTTTCACAAAATAAAAACATGAATTATAAAAATTCCCTTTTGTAAGATTTAAATTTAAAATTAAAAACGTACAATTTAATAAATAAATGCACTTCAGCTCCTGCCGCCAGACTGTTTTTACATACACTAGCTAGCCTAGCTTGTGCAGCTAACGTCAGCTAACAGCTAACTTCATTCATTCAGCAACATTCATGCAAATATGCTAAACTGGTTGAAATCGGGGAAACTGTCAGGTGGGACATTTGAAGCCATCAGTCATAAAAGAGGAGAGGGACAGAGAGAGAGAGAGGAATCAGAGGCGAGAGGAACGGAGAGGTGCGTTAGGGAGAGACCGGAGTCAGGGAAAGATGAGACGGAGGAGACCGAAAAGGAGGAAGGGATTGCACAGACAAATCGGGAGCACATAGGGCTAAACCTTAGTTGTTTCCTGTGAAGATGGAAGTTTATTTTGAAAAGACAGTATGCATGTAACAAGCGAAAACAGACTCATGTTGCTGGACTTTTGCAGGAAAAACGCACGAAAAGTGAGTAATATTTCGTAAGATATCAATAAAACGGGGATGAATTTATATCATTGTATAAAGAGAGTGACATGAGAAGATCAATCTCATGTCTGTAAGTTAAATCAGCTATAATCACTATTTTAAAGTGATTAGTGACTCGTCTAAAACATTTAAAAAAGGAATAACTTCAATAGAATCATTCTATACACTGTAGCTTCTTTACATTATATTAGAATGTAAAGAAGCTACATTGTATTAGAATGTAAAGAAGTTACATTGTTGCCTTTTCTTTTCTTTCCACAAGAACGTAATTTTGTCAGGTTGATAAAAAAATGTCACTTTACTTCCTGACATTATTGTTATTTTACCGCAGGGGTGTCCAAACTTTTTTCACCTTGACTCCGCGATGGGCCTATGACATAGGCCCATCGCGGAGTTGAGGTGAAAAAAGAGGAAACGAGAGTGAGCATCAGACTGGGAAAAAAAAGAGGAAAATGATCTGGGTCTGGGCTTCACTTGGATTGGTAATGCAGATTGCCCAAAGCCACAGTGCGTGGTGCAGTGAGGTTCTGGCTAACAGCTGTCTGAAGCCCTCTTATTTACGTCGCCACCTGAACACCAAGCATGCCAGTGCAAATCAAAAGCCCCTTACATTTTTTATATCGAAATTGGAGGAGTTACAAAACAGCCCAAAACAACTGCAGTCTCATTCTATGTATGGTTAATTAAATGTGATGCAATCTGCCTCTGAGCCTGTGTCCTCGCCATCCTTATTGCTCTTTCAAAGTGACGCCTTGTGTAACTGAAAGTTATTGAAACTTTGTTGCAGTGTTTCAGGGCGTTTTCACACCTTCAGTTAGTTTGCTTTGTTCTGATTCAGGGACTAATATGATACAATGTTGCAGTTGCCACATTGTTTTCGGTTTGTGTTCACACTGCAACATTTAACAGCGGACTAAATATTGTAAACAAACGCCACGCGCGAGCAAACTGTTCTCTCATTGGTCCGGCTATAAATAGGCTCTGTTGCTTCTTCTTTTTTTTAAGGTGTGGGGGATTGGGGGTGCGTGAACCCGGTCGGGATGTAGAAGGGGGTGCGTGGCCTAAAAAGTTTGGGAACCGCTGAGATAGACCATAAAGCAGGGTATGTTTTAGGGCGGGGCTACCTTGTGATTGACAGATCGCTACCAGAGCCGTATACTGTGTCTCTCTCGTATGTTCATGACTTGTCACCAGGGCTTTCCCTTTTTCCCCAACTTGCTTTAACAAACGTCCGTCCTCAGATGTAGATATGCAGCTAGAATGCCGACCTAAGCACAACATCAGAGCTCTGAGGGGTCGACCCTCTCGGCTGTGCGAGCACGACATCGCCCAACACAGTGATGTGGTAGCTGGTGTAAGCTGTAATCATGTGCCCCTCCATGAGTATTTCCTGCCGCTCTAGCAGACAGCCTCAGAGCCTTCCCGCCGTCACAGTGACAGAGAGGTAATCTGCACATTCTCCATGTCTTAATAAGGACGCCTGTTGAAGCGAGAGGTGGCTCGGCTTCCTCCCGTCTGCTCCGGCAGCTCAGGTTAAGTGGAAGTTAGAGAGGACGAGAGCAGCGGGTAGAATAAAAACAGGTCGCTCAGTCTGACCAGCTGCTTGCTGTGCTGCCCAGCTAACCGACTCAAACATGGCATCACTACACATCATCCACCATGATGGAGAGGTCGGATGTTTAGACTGCGTAGAAGTCAACAGTCGGGCTGCAGGATTATGGGAAAAAATCATAACCACGATCACTTTGGTCAATATTGACATCACAATGATTTAACATGATTACTCATCGACTTTTGAGCTCAACCTGGTCTGAACTGTTCAAGGCAGGTTGGTCCCACTCGAGAGAGCCACGCAGAAAACATAGATTAGACAACGTATGTCTGCACATATTTCTGCGTCAGCATCCATTTCTGCGGAAACTTGTTGGTGGATGTTCATGGCTAACTGGATGCAATCAGCTCTGATAAAAGTCCAGGAGATAAAGCGTGCTCTTGAAAGGAAAGTTTGCTGAGATTCACGGCCCTGTCACGGAGAAATGAGAATCGGACGGGCTTCTGTACACTGGAGGCTGCAGTTATGAGCCACACACTGTAGGCTGGATTACTGTTCATTCATCACGGCAGGACCTTGTGCCTTTTCCCCTCTGACACACGTATGTACAGTACACACACACACACACACACACACACTTCTATAGCCTATGCTGCTGTTGGAGCCAGTAGAAGGTCGGTCAGCAACAGTCTGGTTTTATTAATGAGCAGAGCTCAAAGTAAACAAGGACATCTATGTAGCACATCTGAGGACAAGGTGAAAAGTGAGACCATCTTCTTATTTCGGCCTCAGAAGATACAGATTGTTGAACCGCAGCTTGATAGGCAAATTATGACCCTTTTTTTGTTTTTCATAAACACCCCCAGTGCTTCAGTGTGATTTAGAATTCCCAGGCCGTCTGCCGGTGATGTATTCCTACCCCACAGTCACAATGCAAATCAGATATTTGTTTGACCCTCTGTCCTCCGGGGCTCCCACAGGCCTGGAAAAACAAAAACATTGAAAGCCTGACATTTGTCCTTTTGAGGAAAAATAAACAAAGCCTTGATGCTTTATTCATTAACTTTTTTCTATCTATTTCAAAACCTTTCGGAACAACACGTTGGCTTTGATTAGGCTGCTAGCGTGCTCAGACACGATTGGACCCCAATGAGATCGTTTCATGGAATAATTTACCTCGTAGCCTTCATTGTAATAATAAGAACATCTAATATTTTCACAGCAGCACATTAGGAGGAAAAACCTGTAACTCCTCCTGTAGATAGTTATATAATGTTAATGTTCATTATGCAGCAATTTGACCAAGATGATTCATAGTTTCTCCTTATTCTGCTGTGCGGTTTCATGAAAACTGAATCCCAGGAACGGAGCCAACCCAGACCAATGAAGTCATCTAAATAAGTCACATTCTGATGCTGCTTGACCCGCAGCTCCCCGTCTGAAGACAACATTAAAGATTAAAGACATTAATAGATCTCTGCTCTCGGCTCTATTGACATCATGTGGGAGAGGAGGGAAGGATGTTTCGTGCCAACAGCAGGCAGTGATTTGAGAACCTTCGAGGCTGCACAGGGAGCTCCAGAGTGCACGGAAACAAAAGTGAAATTGAGTGGATCTAGGTTTGCTTCTCGTGCGTGCACGAGGAAAAAAAAAAACGGAGCTCTCCTCAAGGCACATCTGTTTTGTGGGAATTGGGAATGAATTCAATCGGCAGTGAATTTCCACAAATGAGAGGGAGATGGTGGTGGTGGGGGGGCTCTCTGCAATTAAGTGAATTGCATCGACTATGAATCCTGTGAGGTCGCGAGCAATTAGAGAGGCTTTGAGAGCGGGATTAAGACAATTTAAAGTGGTTAGTGATGGCGGCTGAGAGAGTTCAGTACAGTTTGTTACGCTGCACAGTGCTGTGTGTTGTGTGTTTTTATAAAACGACGTCGTCTCAGTTTTGTCGGTCAGGGTGTTAAACCTGAGAGAGGATCACTGTCTATGAGAGGATATGGAGGGTTTTGATTTTCTCCATATTTCCCCTTTCTTAAACACGTCTCAAGTGATCACGAAACACTGTGGAAATATTAGCTTGAATTCCATTTTTCTTTCTGTTTTTCTTCAGGATAATTCTAGTTTATAACCGCTCATATGTTGGTTTGAAAATATCAGTAAAGGTCTGCACACCTGAGCCTTGTTCCAGTGCACCACCACTCCACATTGCTTGGTTGGCTTTGTTTTGGTCATGATAACAACGTGAACTTAAACCGATTTGGAAGACTAATGAATGCACTATTTTCTTTTTAATCGGCAGAATCACAGGTTTCAGCCCCATATATCACGTTTAAAACATTATGACCAGACGGGCAGCCGATGTGGAAGAAATTCACATTCTAACGTGATGCGTCCATCCCATCCTCGATGAGTAACGTAGAATAGAACAACATTGTCAAAGACACGCTCGGGTGTGTGAGAGGAGGGTGAAGAGCTGAGAGATGAGCTCTTGTCACAGCGAGATCTTTTAGAGAGAGGCCGGGCGCTGACGAGCTGTTAGCGTCGCTACCTGATGCAGTCGCACCGAGACTGGGAAATGAGATTTTTATCTTTTAACGTGTTAAGCCTCAGGAAACGGGGGACACTGAGGGATGAAAGTCATTTGCAAAGACAAGTGTAGTTACTCGGTGCAGACTTAAGTTGTTGCACTTTATCACTCAGGTGTGTGTGTGTGTGTGTGTGTGTGTGTGTGTGTGTGTGTGTGTGTGTGTGTGTGTGTGTGTGTGTGTGTGTGTGTGTGTGTGTGTGTGTGTGTGTGTGTGTGTGTGTGTGTGTGTGTGTGTGTGTGTGTGTGTGTGTGTGTGTGTGTGTGTGTGGTGAAACCCCTCGGGAGAAGGAGGCAGAGAGCGAGCGGGTAAAAAGAGTCTTCTGTTCTCAGGCTGACTTTGTTGGGGAGCGTTTCCTCCCCAGGTTCCTCGCACAAGGCAGACGTTGACTGTGCCGCTGGCTGCGGCGCACACTGAGCGCGTGCAGGAGCTGCTCTGTATTCCTGTCAGCGATCGGCTGTCCCAGATCAGTGCGAGCAGCCAAGTAAGGGACAGGTGCAGCAGACAGCCCGCGGATACGGAGCGACGAGTCAGGCTTTTAATTACAGCCACGTGGGTCATGGAGCCGCTTTTTTTTTTTTCTTCTTTTTAATGCTCGGATGATTAAACTAATCCCAGGATGCCAATTTAAGGCCAGCGCTGTGCTTCACAGGCCGGCGCCTCGGAGTGAATAAGATGCATAAGATGCTTCACAGTCACGCTGACCTTGGGTCAGATTCCACCGGTCCTGGTCTCCACATCACACCTGTGTGTGCACACAATGTGAAACCTCTGCACAGCTCTGCATATGCATTGTTCCGCACTGTACACTTGAGTCAATGTGAAGTTGTGTGCAGGAGCTGCTTGGAGCTGTGAATTCAATGCTACTGTATATTTATGTTATGAGCATCCGTTCTAAAGGTGCACTCCACCAATGTATCACACGGAGATCAGTCTGCTTGTCACAAGGAGCGCTACTCCAGTTTTATGAGGTCATCAGTGTCTCTGAATGGAGCTCCATGATGACGCCCTGGTGATGTCATCAGGGCGAGCTACTATTCAAGTCTAACAGAACGCATATATTACAAACTCTGGGGTTTGAGAGACGTGGACATTTACCAGGCATGGAGGGGTTCAGCTGCATGATTGTAGCACGGCGTGTGTTTTAGATCTTCACACGAATTTAGGACTAAAAGTCAGGATGAATCGCTCTTTTGTTCTTTAGATTTTGACCTTTTCTTTTTCAAATCTGTCTCTGATCACTGTAGTGTCCCTTCAAATAGGTCAACTATCTCTTCTCAGGAATTGTGGTTTTTTTTCCCGTCAGTTTGGTACGTCGGGTGGCCCGAGCTCGGGCTTCTTGTTTATGGAAATAATCACGATCAATTTGGCCTATATTGACATCGCGATTATTTTCTTTTGCTTTTTCCTCGCTGAGAAACTCTGGGCGTACTTGACCACAGCACCTGCGCTGTGAGGAGCTGAAGGGAGATGCAGCGGTGTAGTTTATTTTCTGAGAGAGATGATTCTGTTTTTCTTCTCCCAGCACTACTGTGTGTGTGTGTGTGTGTGTGTGTGTGTGTGTGTGTGTGTGTGTGTGTGTGTGTGTGTGTGTGTGTGTGTGTGTGTGTGTGTGTGTGTGTGTGTGTGTGTGTGTGTGTGTGTGTGTGTGTGTGTGTGTGTGTGTGTGTGTGTGTGTGTGTGTGTGTGTGTGTGTGTGTGTGTGTGTGTACTCTTGGAGTCCGCGGCATTTAAAGGCAGTCCGCTGTGAGCTTTGTGCATATGAGATAAAGGCTCTCTGTGTGTGTGTGCAGAAGAGAAAGCAGCATGTTTTCCACATTGCCTGCACGGCAGTAGCGATTCGGGCGATAAGGCAAACCGCAGTCATGGGACTCATGGCACAGTCATGACAGTTTTACCCCCAAAGATGACCCTCGTTGATTGGTCAAACACACACAGCGGCGCTGCTACAAAATAACGTATCGCTTCGTTCACAAAACAAGGAAGTACTCTAGTATCGATTCAGGATGAGGGGAAGGCATTTCTCTTTGTTTGCGCACATTCAAAGTGAAGTTGGCTTTCCTCTGGCTCGTATTTAAAACATGAGCGAGCTTAGAAGAGAGACAGCAGAGGTGCTGTGAATGGGAGAGTTATTTTTTGAATAGATTTCCATGCCGGTTTTGTTCTAAAGCACAATTAAACACAACAGATGATTTGCTGTGACGACAGACGTTCATGTTTTCATTTTCCTTCCTGGACAGAACCAGGTTCCACTTGTCTTGGTGCTCTCATGAGACGGAGGTCCAGTTCCTTTCTACAGCAGTGCAGCTTCCTAAAAGTAACTGTCGCAGCACGTCTGTTGGATAACTTCATGCAGTCAATATCAAAATATTACTCTCACTGAAGGATGCATTGTAGGTTTAACAGCGCTCAATTAGTAGCAATAAACTGATAAATGAAGCAGCATCATAAACATTGATTTGTCCATCCGTGATCGAAACGAGTTTCCAGAACCCTTTTCTTACATACTTCTTTCTTCTTAATTCCTCCCATCATCAGGCCACTGCCGCACCGCTTCTCTGTGAAGTGCGACGACGACTTTTTCATTTTGACAGATGGTGGCGCAGTAGATGTTTCCCATGGTTCAGAGGGAGCTTTAGGGGAGCGGGTCTGAGCTCGTTTCCGAGTCTCAAAGCACTCTTTTGGCAATCAGACCGCAGCCACAGCGGCACTTTGGAACAGCTGTTTGGAGATTGACGCGCTGTCTCCGGAAGAAATTGCTGCATTTTTTGCTCCGCTAGACCGCGGCCCTCCTTACCGAGCTACTCGCAGCAACAGCAGGTGATGTCACCGTTAGTATTTATAGGGCTTTGATCATTTCAGACGCACCATATACAAACACCCCCCCCCCCCCCCCCCCCACACCTGTCTTCATCTTGGATCATATTCAAGGAATATGTTCTCCCCCCTCGTCTTGTAAAGCACTTTCATTGGCATTGATTAGGGGTGTAGAACGATGCGTGAAAAGACAAGCTGTGTGGGGGAGGAGAAGGTAAAAGAAAGAAGCTATGAATGCTGGGATTTGTTTTAAGGCGGTAGCTGATGTAACGGTGTAGTTTAATGTCAACATGGCTGTCACTCAGCTGCTAGTTTGCTGACGACATTGGATGGATTTTTACAGTTTCCTTTTATTTTGTACGCACTGTAACTTCTTCAAAATCTAGGCCTCAATTAAGCAATTAAGAACGCGGTGTTGTGTTTACAACGTTTACAATTCGCTACTTTCGTTCCCTCCCCATATACTTTCCTCCTCTTCCTCCTCCTCCTAAGTTGGACAAAAGTCATCCCTGCCTGCTGCCAGCTCCGGACATTCAATCTCAGATGCTATCAATACTGCTCATTGACTATCAGTTGTACGTCAGCTGTGCTCTCTGATGTTATTAGATTGAATTGTTCCTTGATTGCTTTTTTCCGAGTCAGCAAATACAGAGCAGGGTGGACCTTGGATCCAGACACACTTGAACAAAGAGAGGAGCGCTTGTTCATGCGTGGCCTTGCTGAATACGGTCCCGGGAGCTTGGATTGACAATGTGTGGGTGGTGCAGTGGCTAATATCAGCATGAAATAAAGCTTATTTATTAGTGGAACTGGCTTTAAAAAATGTCTTTCTTCCTCTGCAGCATGGTATTTGAGTGTTTTACCTCTCTGTTTCTTTATTTATTGGATGTATTGGACAGTAAGCTATCGTATATTGTACGCTGTGTTTAATTTTGTCCTTTTTTTTTAAGCCTCAGCTCAACTGTGTCATTTCTTAACAACCTTTTTTTTGTTATGAAAAAAGTTAGCATGCGGGACTAATTTTATTGTATTGCTATATTTAGCTTAGCATATTAGAGAGAGGGTATTACGACCTGTTTCACTTCCAGCTCTACGCAGCTTATGATGCAGAAGTAAAACTACTGATGCCAAGATTTAGTTTTTTAATTAAATCAAGTATTTAAATAAAGTTACAATCATTTATTTCCTTTTCATTTGAATTGCATGTTGTCAGCAAATAACCACTCTAGATGACAATAAGAAAGTAAAAAGATAACTGACAGTTAACATTGACTTTGGGATGCCGTTGCCGCCATTTACCATTACCGCCTGAGCTTTGAAATACACCGTGGAGGAGATTTTAAGCCGCGGTGTTGTTGTGTATGTTAAGGGTTATTCAAGAAATGTACCAAAGTTACTTGGAAGAATGGTACTGATGTGGAGTACAAATGGTGGCCATAGTAACAGAAACAACATGCAATAGACCTGCAGTAAACACTTAAGTGGAGTTCTGTTGAGTCTGATCCAATTCCATGTCCATTTGTGAAGCTGCTGTATGAAATGTTAATCAAATATATCATCGCCTTTAAAACGTTTTCCTATCCCCACATTGCAGTGTTTGCATATTACACTCAAACTGTGCAGGCAGCGACCTTTCTGCTATCTTTAAACTGCCATTAAAAGCCGTATTTAACCTTAAGAACTAATTTCTATAGAAGTGGTGGATGTCGGCCTTCTAGGAAATGTGTCGCACGCGGCTAATTGGTGACTCACTTGCATCGCTGCTTGTGTAAATGTGATTTGTAGTAGTTGCTTTCAACTCCCAATGTGTGACGGACGCATAAATTAAGCTCCTGACGAGCACGTCATGGTGAGGGGAAAATAACTCGCAGACTTAGCTGCTCTAAGATGCAACTGCGCTGCCAATGAAAGGACTGGAGATGTCACCAGTGTCAACATGTTTCTAATTGTACTAGCAGCAGTTCAAACTTCCAAAAAGAGTCGAAGGAAAGAAAAAAAAAAATCCAAAGATTAGATTTTGATGGAATGAAAGGAGCCCATTCATGTGGAGTCTTTTCCCTTTGGGAAGAGGGTCAAAGAGGGTCAGTGAGTGTTTTCAGACGTGGGTGTGGTGAATATTTTAGCTTTTGAGCTGCTGCTGCTATCACACCATTCTCCAGTCTCATTTCTCTGAAAACCGCTGTCGTGGCCTTCTTGGACAAACCAAATGTTTTGGAGGTAATGGGAACCGGATTCTGTACAACCTTTTCAAAATGTTAATTGTTCCTGAGATCTCTGGAGTACAAACACTGCCCTGTAATTGTGTTTTTTATCGACCTACTAACTGATTGCAGTAAATGTCTGACCGTGTTTCTTCAAGCGGCAGTTCTTCCGGATTACAAAGAGCAAAAGCTTTTTTTTAAATATATATTTACCGTTAGAGGTACATAGCCATGCAGATTTATTTGCACAAGCCTTGATGGTACAGCCTCTGAAGCATCTGTACCACCCCAATATAATGGTCAATGGTATTTCATTTGTCTAAATCAAAACATATAAAAAACCTCAAGAGGAGCATGACTTTCCAAAAAACTATGGGCTGGTGTTCAAAGTTTTCATAGAGACTGAAAAGTAGTTCCGATAAAACACACTAAAGGCATAAGAAGCGTTTGCTAAGTGAAGCCTGTGAGGTGTGGCTGAAAGCTCTGGAAGGCTATTAAATTGACCACTGAGCTTAGATTAGCCTGTTCTATATTGATAAGGGGACGATAAAAGCATGGAGTAGCTGGCTCTAATGTTGATTTAAGATGACCACCAAACCTCGGACATGCGTAGCAGCAGAAGTATCGCATACAGACAAATAAAAAACAATCTACATGGCTTTTAAATGCAGCTCCTCTTCTTAATTCTAATCTTGAATGAGTCATGTCTGCTTCTGTTGTTGGGTTTCCTCGCTGCCCAGTTAAAACCTGCACTGGTCATTAATCTCCTGTACCCAGCGGTGATGGGAGGCAGCCGGCTGAAGCACGTTGGTGGATTTACAGCATGTTGTTGCATTATTATGAAGCAGCCACTGAATGAGGGTCTTTCTGACAGTTCTCTGCCCACTTTGCGTCACATAATGCTCTCTCGTATTAGACCGTTGTCAGCTGAACCCCCGAGCTATCATCCCGTGGCCCGATTGTCTCCTCGCTGACGAATGTTGATAATTGCCTTCCAGTGGAGCTGTAAAAGCTCTCGCCGCTGAGCTCATTGATTCACTCTCCCCCTCCAAAACCAACGCTGGAAAAGTAGCGGCGGGCCTTCTGGCTCTCCGCGGCACAGTACGGCTTGGCACAGCACGACAAGGCAGCCGTAGGGAGATGTATGGAGGGATGCTGGTAGGATTAGGGCCACTGAGATCACTGATTCTGCAGATCTTTATGTAAGCCACATCTGTCCTCCGTCCCCTCGGCGGCGCACGGCCTCCCACGCTGCAGCGACGGGATGAGACGAGGCTCTGAGTTCTGCATCCAGAGAGGGAGCCGGAGGGAGGAGGTTGAGGGAGGGGAAACAGAGAGCAGATGACGGGGTTAACTGGGAAAATGGTGTTCACATAATAGCAGAATAAGTGACCAGCCAAGTGTTTTCACATTTTTCTTTGGCTATAAGCTGCAAGTCAATGATTTTCTGCATCGATCAGTCAACTTCTTCGATTTACTGCTTAGCTTGTGAATTGTCTTAAATTGGTGAGAAATATCTGTGTCCAGGTCTCGACACTAAATAAAGTGTTTGCTTGGCCTGCGATCGGCCATCCGCTTTTGGTGGCTGAAACAGAAAATATGATTGCTGTTTTTAGTCCCCTTACATTTGGAGTAATCGAGACGTTTTGAGATTGATTTTGCTCAATAAAACAAAGCAGCAGAAACACAACTGAGATTAGTAAACCTGCCGGGGCTTATAGAAGGTATCTCACCTCAATACACAAATTCAAAAGACATTTAATTTATAAAAGTAAACATAAAATCATCAAGAAGCAAGGATTAGCATCTCATAAAGATATTATACTGTTATATGTCGGCTTTAAAATGAGAATCTAAGATGGAAGCTTTATTTATTACAGAAATTCCTTGTAGTTTGTGTTTTATCTGATAAACTGATAACAATTAAGATTCAAATTCTGTCAGCGTGTCCACCCTCAGTTCCTGCAGCAGTGCATCTGTTGGCCATGTTGTCCACAGATAGTCACCGAGTGCTTGTTCATCCGTTCTGTCCCTTCAGATGATGTGTTTCTGGACCTTTTGTGCTGATTCGCACCACGGATCCATTGGCCCGTCAGCGTTGACGCCTTGGATTGTGGGTCCTCCAAGTGACACCAGCATCAACACTGTCTATCATCTCTACTCTCAGAGATGACCTGCAATCCGTCTTGCTTAGACAGCTGAATCCCCTCTCACGGACCAACATAACTCTCCCATATACAACCTGGCAACCCTTAGTGTCGAGCCCTGTTGTTTGTCTGTTTGGGAAGACGGATCCATTGTTGCGATTCCTCTGAGGTTTCTCCTTTTTTCCCTTCACTAGACATTACACAAAATCCCGATGAACAGGTGGATGGAAATATTCTACTTCTAGTGTTTGCCTCCCTTTGCTGACCTCTTCACGAGGGCAGTCGTTACAGAGCGGCGTCCCTGGAGGCATTACTCACGATACTCAGGTCACATTGTTTCTGTGCCTCGACCCGACATTGACCCGAAGCATTTAGATCCAGAGACCACGGTGACATTAGAGAGGGTTTGGCGTCCGGCAGTACTTAATGGCCCCCGTACAGTACCTCCCTGCTTCCTCTCCCTCAGACATGATAGTATGGAGCTTATTTGAACAGCACTTCGCTCAGATGGGTTTGGACATAAGCCAGTGGAAGCTGTGATCATGGCATCGGTTAGAAATTACCGCTAAAGCCCCTTACCCATCCATCACACGAGGCCACCTTTTAAAATTAAATTTTGAACTGAAGCGTCACGGTGTAACGTTGAATGTCCTGCATAACGGTGTGCCACACATCTGTCCAAGTTTCGTATTCCTCTTGTACGGCAAGTAGGAGATTATTGTTTCTCCTCTTTATTAATGCACCGTGCTTTAAAACTGTGTGGTGAGGAGTTAGACTAATATAAGTGAAGTGCTGTTGTTTGCATCGATGGCAGTCGAGATGAACACCAACTCGCTGTTTTCCTGCAGAATAAACAGCCCGCCATGGGTGAAACTGTTCACACAACATGAAAGTCTCAGAAACTGCCAGGATTTAGTTGTGTCTGTGTCAAGCGTCCAAGAATTAAGCACAGTTGTGTGCCTGCAGAAGGCGGAGGAGCAGCCATCTGTCATGGCCTTTGTCCAGCCCTCTGCCCGGTATCTGCGGTCGCAGTAGAGCTGTGGGTAATGACTCCTGTACGGCGCGCCCCGCTGGGCCCCTCATCCAGGGAGGTCTCGGCGCCTCTATCTCCCCCAGGAGATCCTCAACCTCAGCAGCCAAGTAGCAGAAGACTCTTCTTTTTCTTTTCCTTTCATTTGCCCCTTTTGACTTTGCTGCGTGTTTACTTTTTTCTCTGTGTCTCTGCTAGTTCTCTACCGTCTGAATGATCACACCCGGATTGGTATTTATCTGAAAATAAATGTTTTCCTGCTTTCAGTTGGACTTCTTTGCCGGAGACATATAGTCGGTATCAGAGAAAAGTCCACATTTTGGGCAATGAGGCATCGCACTGCTGTGTAAAAGATGACCCATTCGTCAGCAAAGCGCTGTGGACGCTACGCCGTGATTCATCCTAGTTTTACAGTCTGATCAGCAGCTTGTTGGGTCTGTGACCGGTGTGGTGGTGGAGGATTATTAGCTTCAGCTTAAGTTTCTGTGAGACGAGCCAGGAAGGCCGGGGCAAGTTGACTTGAAGGAGCAGAAGGGGAGGTGAGGTGGAATAGGAAGGACAGGTAATCGTGTCTCTAGGTGGGTCGAGGTGGAGCCGCCTGTGATCTGACAAAACAGGAAGGGAAAGGGAAAAGAACAGGAAAAGCTTGCTCTTGTCACTCCGAGCGTCTTGTCGACTCTCAGAAAGAGGCGGAGTATTGTGGTCAGACTGGTCCTCCTCTGAGAACGAGTGGGCAGCTCTGTTCTTATCGGACACACTGCTCCGCTGGTAATACACCACATCTTCCACTATGCCGAAGGCAACCCAGAATATGGGTTTATCTTCATTTTGTTTGCATGAAAGTGCAGCGTTGTATGAAATTCAATCAGCTACAACTAAGTGTCAAACGAGTTTTTCCTTGCTGTAATCATGCCTCCTGTTCAGGAGATCACTTCCTAATACATGCTTCCCACTCTATGTAAGTGATGGGGGGTGTTAAATGATCGGTAACGCATTCCCAAAATTTCAAGGCCATATTTTCTCCGTGGTCTTTTCTTTTCCCTACCTGGAGAGCATGCATGCAATGGAAGTGGGATGTTGTGAACTGGGCCTTTAGGCGGCGCTGCTCTCCGTCTTTAACCTAAAACCAAATTCAGAAGAAGTTATGTGCATTAAAAAGTCTGCGAGCAACAGAAGTTCTAGGGCCGCTGCAACAAGCAGGCGTTGACGTAAAACGGACATTTTGTGGTTCTGCAGCAGAACAATTTTGTGAGCAATAAGGAGACCACAGTCAGCACCTGATGCGGGTGTCTGCTCCAGACCTCGGGGCTTCATTCAAGCCTAAATGCTGAAGGTGACAGGCAGCGGGCAAGAAAATGAAATTGTAAACTAGAGAAGAGACGGAAAAAAACTCTTGTATTACTCTGCAAAAGCTCTTATTTCCCTCCTTCCTTTCACCAGCAACTTCAAGGTGATCATTCATGGGTGACAGCAACATTACTGGGGCACTGTACCTTTTATAAAAGACACGCCGCTCTGACAACATTCTGGCAGCCAGCTCGTACTTGCACATGATTTTCGCCTGAGGTGACCTTACAGTACAGCGGGCCTGAATGCAGCTAAAGCAAAGCCAAGGACGCTGTTCTGTTCATCTCTTTAGCCGGACGGCATCTATTAACATAGATTACAGAACACACATTTTTCTACTTTAATGACTCGGCTTTCGTGAGAGAAGATGTCGGTAGCTCGAACAGACGGGCTGTGCAGCTGATGATGGGTAGCGAAAGAATAACTACGGAGAGGAGATGGAGCGGGCAGTGACATTAAGGTGGACTAGATGTTCTTTAGCTTAGAATCAAAGAAAGCGTGCCAAATGGAGGAAGCAACTTCCCCCCCGTCTGTGCGGTATTACCGCGCGATGCCCCACAACAGCTGCCGAGAGCCTAAACCCACAGCAGCAGCACCAATCCCAACCTATCTGACTGAACAGCACACGTAATCTGCTGTTGGGCAGATTAACAGAAGACCACAGCAGCATGGGAATGAGGTTAGGCAGCCAGCGTTTCAGAGAGGCTCTTCATAATCTGCAAATCCCTCACCATGGGAGAAAAGTGATGGACCAGTGTCTCACTGTGATTTCAGTGAGACCCCCCCCCCCCCCCCCCCCCCCCCCCACACACACACACACACACACAATGTCCTAATTCAGGTGTATTCCACAGTTGAAGACAGGATGTGTCGTAGTGCAAATGAGTCCTCGACTATACCGTAATCTTTTTACGCAATGGCCGCTTGCTTCTTGCATTCAAATGGTTTCATTCACTCTTAGAGCCTTAACACTTAACTCTTAGGGCGTGACGAATAAATTACACATTTTAATGATCAGGTGTAGACGTTTAGATGGTCACTGGTACATTGATTCACGTCATACCAAGGCCACGGAAAATACTTGTTTCTGATTGGCTAGCAGATACAACTATGTAACACCTCACCCCATGGTCACACCAGTCTGACAGCTAGTCTTACCTCTGCTCTGAGTCGGTTTGTAATATGTATTAAACTCCAGGTATCAATAGCAATAACACTTGCTCCAGTATCTACCGTCCATTCCTGTAACTTTCTGAACTTCCTGCTGTGATTGGTCGGCTGTTTTGAGTTGAGCCGGGGTTTGAACTTCTCTCTCCAGTTCTCTTTTCTCATTCTCGACTGAGCTATTTCTGTAACTCTTCATGTGAGCAACAGGAAGTAATGTCTTATATGAGAGACTGCACTGAGGTTGGACCAGTGTAGAAAAAACATTCAGACTGGTTTTATGTTGAGCCAAACACCGGACTAGACCGGTATACTGTCATGCTCATCAGACGCTCCACCCAAACCCTGCTTGTAACTCAAATAGGAATATCTTGTCCACCTTAAGTGAGCCTGGGCCCAAATTGTCGCTAACATCGGGGCTAATCCCATTCAGATGTAGCATTTATTCACCGACACAAAGTGTGCACACACTGCACAGCTACGTTCACAGCTTCGACCTTACTGCTAACTACATGCTCACCATCACACACACACACACACACACTCACACTCTCTCTTTCTCAATCAACCGCACACTCAACCTCGCCAGTAAGTTGCACAAGACCTGTCAGACAGTAGTAGCTCTGTTCATAAACAAACATATTATCTTAATCACCTTGTCATATTGCTTATTACTGATGCTGAACACAAGTTGCAACATAATGCTGATCTCGGCAATTATTTTTAAGTCGCCAGAACGTGTCATAATCACAAACGCCAGTTAGCAGAAAACCCAAACCACTTTAATCTTTTACACCGGACTGGAGCAGCAACACAGGGGATCTACCAAACTCTAATGTGGAGGTGATGTCCGGGGGTTCATCGCCACGTGATGTGTCCCCTTTTGAAGGAGGCCGCTCCTGAATTTCGACACCGCCGATCCCTCGCTCTAGGTAGATTAGTGTGTCTGTACATACAGCCGCACATTTGTTAACGGACACCCTGAGTCTGTCTGTTGTGGATCCGTGTGCAAACACTGACTGACATGTGGCCCCCTTGTCATGAGTTAAACAGACTACTAAAAAGGCTTCATTAAATTTAACGAGGCTTCGCACTGCAAGGTGGCACGAGTTACGTCCCCGTCCTCTCGGCTCTGCCCACATCTTCCTCTCGCTGCTCCTCCACTGTAGGAAGAGTATTTGTTACGCTAACATAACATTTCTGTTTTTTTGCCGTGTCATTTGCGAGACATTTTTGGTGGGCCCGCCGGTTAATGAGAGCACGCTGGATAGTGAAGGCAGGGCCTGTGTGGTTTTTCTCGTCCTATCGGTGTGTTTGTGCTGTGTCTCGAATATTAATAGAGCGGAAAAGTGCCCAGAGTGAAATGAGTTTGTGGCTGCATGGAGCCTCGGCCCTCTGATGACGGTGATTAGCAGAGGAGAGGAAGGCGGCGCTCCGCCGTACAGCCCAGAAACGGATGATTCTGTTTGGTACTGCCTTGTTTCCAGCTCCGTGTCGATGCCTCCTCTGGGCCGGAGCGAGTACCAGCTGGCTGAGGTGCACCGGGTTCTAATACTTTTACTGCATTGCACTCATTTAACACAATTAAAGTAACCCTGCGGAGTTCATATAGTAAACAAAAAATGTTCTTTTTGGGGATGCTATTTTTGCTATTCTTTTAAATGATTGTCGATTAACGGTTAATCAAACATTTCATTATTAACATCCCTAATCCTTTAACATTCAACATTTCTTCACACATCGTGTGTCTTCGTGATGAATTTACACAACTGAACAACACACCATCCTGTGGATCCACTGCTCCGTCCCCTGTGTCCACTTTGATGTGGGTATTTTACTGAGCAGCAAAACAAATCTGAATATTTAGTTGGAGCTCTCATTGGTACTTTTTGCCCCCTCACAGGCCTTTTATGGCTTGTAATGAAACGTCTGCCTTGGGCTGCTTTATTTCAGACCATCTGGTTATTATTATCCAAGACTGCTCTCTACAGTAGAGGTATGACTCTTATGGATGCAATATCTGTCGGTCGACCCGTCACCTCGGTACTGACTTGATGTCTCTGCTGGAGGGATTGCTGCTTACACAACCATGACCTCAGGATGAATTGTAATCCGCTGACTTTTAATCTGATGCCGCCATGAGTCCAGAATGACTCGATACTCGCAGAACTGATGACATTCCCGTCGGCCTCATCCGGTGGTTTGTCTTTAGTGCTAATTAGCAAACGTCCCGGTGAGCACGCTAAACATTATACCTGCTGAACATCAGCATGTTAGCACTGTCATTAAGAGCATGGCAGCATGCTGGCATTAGCATGTAGCTCAAAGCATCACTGTGCCTACATACAGCCTCACAGAGCGGCTAGCATGGCCCCATAATCTTTGTCTTATATAATAGAATAAGATGAGCCTCGGGTGTAGCTGTTGTAGCCATGCTGGGGTTGTAGCACTATCAGTCTGACGATTGGTCCGTTCATCACTTTTGGAGGGACAGTTATTGGACGCACTGCTATTTGGCACAGATGTGGTGATTCATTTTCCCTTCAGGAAGGATTGTAATAACTTCAGCCATCCTCTAACTCTTTAGTTTCATCAGCCGGTCAATATTTCAATTTGTCCAGTTCTTTAGTTTATTTAAAAATACCTGCAAAGCTACTGGCATTCCCACGAGCTTTATTTCAATGAATAACTAAACAGCAGCTTCTCTCTGGTTAATTGAGTTCATTTTGAGCCTTTAGTACAGTCTTTCAGCCAGAGTGCATTCACAATTAGTTCAGTTAAGTCAGGTGGCTATCGAGGGGGAGTGTGCTCTTACTTGTCTTACCCCACAGTTATTACACACAAGCGGTAGCATCCTCCATCTGTTCCTCAAGATTTCTTCTGTCTCTTTCATGCTCATCCTCTTTGACTGTCAGTCTGAATAACTTCCTTTAGGTTCAGTGCCCGCCCCCGTTCTGCTTCCACAAAACTAAACATGTGCACACATTAGCTGGAAAGTTTCCCTCTCTCCTTGTCTTGTTTTTCAAGGTCTCGTTGAGCAGCAAGAAAGAAAAAGCCCCAGAGGAATATCATGGCGACGTGCGCGGAAATTGTAATCGGAGGGAAATGGGGCGGCACAATCTCGCTTATTTTTTAGTATAAATTTGCACAGATGGACTCTTGCTGATTGTCAAGTCCTTGTATGACACACTGAGGGCATCTGCCTGTGACGGAAAGAGGAGAAGGAGAGCGGCGGAGGGGGTGAAGGAGAGAGGTGAGGAGGAAAAGAAGAGAGGAAGAAGTGCAGAATACATTTTTATATCTGCCTCCATCTCTGTGTCTCAGCTGAGGCCAGAATAATAGGTTAATACATTCAGGCTGGAGCTTTTACCAAGGCATAAAAACAGCTTTTGTTCAAAGAGAATGAGACTACAAAAAAAGAACCTTTATCGATAAAGTATGTTTTAGAGTGTGGGTTTTAAGTGAGGTCAAATTCAGATGGCTAAAATATTTAAGCCAATCCACTCCGTCTATGCAAACTGCTGTATGTGTGAAATGGGACGAGAGTCCCTACAATGCTACTGTGTGAACAGATGTTTGAGCAGACTACATACCAAGTTGTATGTAAGGTCAGTCCTATTTACTGGAGTAGGGAACATTTCCATTGCATGATTGTGAAAATGAAAATCATAGACTGTCTAAAAGACGTGGACGTAGTCATCGTGATGTCACTCATTGGTTGTTGGTCTATCGATTTTAAACCTCGAGCCATTTTGGCTGTCGACATCTTTTTGTTTTTTTGCAACTAGAAGTGACACGAGAGGGTGGAGCTAAGTACAACCGAATGCTGACGAGACATATTTAGGCGACCAAAAAAGGTTGAAATTTACTTTCATGAAATGAAAACACACTGAGAAATAGTTAAAGTGCTGAGACGAAAAAATGGACGACTCTCAGACCGGACAACGCTCTGGTAGAGACCTGTCAATCACAAGGTAGCCCCGCCCTAAAGCATACTCTGCTTTATGGTCTATCTGACTCTAAATGGACCATAATGTACTAAATGAACATCACGCTGTATTGAAGAAGACTTGAGACTAGAGATTGAGACCATAAACTCATGTTCATCACTCTTGTTTATTACTGAGGTAATAAATCAAGTGAGAAGTAGTCATTTTCTCATCTTTTTAGTCCCCTACTGGCCATTAAGAAGAATGCACGTTTAAGGCACTTCTGCATTTGCTTCTCTCTTCAGAATGAGGAGGTTGCTGCCTTATTGAAATACAAATTAACTGTCTTATTTTTTTGTTAATTTCTTTGGAAGTGGAAGCGGGATAATGCCCTTGCTCGAGGTGTCCATAATTGTGAATTAATGGCCTCCCTATCGTCCATTAAATCCTGATAATGGACACCTACTTTAACTCAAACCGTAACCTTAAAACCAAGCCAGGATTTCCTCATCCACCAAAGTCTTCACTGTCGGGGTCTCAAACTCGATCCACAAAGGGATTGAAGTACGAGACGATCCCAAACCCACCAAGAGTCCTCAAACCACGTGTGTGTGTGTGTGTGTACAGTTAATGTTATTCAGTGTCACATTCCTCTAAGCCAGCAGTCTGATTAATAATTCCCAATATTTCATGCAGTCAGTGGTGCCAGTTGTATTTAAGTGTTTCACTAATTGCCTCCTCCCATCAAGCTAATTATTTCTCCATTGTGCTGTGATCCTGTAATTCACGATGCCGAGTCACTGAAAGTCGCTCGATGTGTAGAATGACTGAGTAGAAGAAGAAACGGCCTCTGCCTTTTGTATACTGAGCCGCAGCGTGTCTGTCGGTATGCGTGTGTGTGTGTGTGCGCTTGTGTACATAAGGCCTCCGCGGAGCCGTGCGTCACACCATTGATATTCTCCTCACAGGATCGTCAAGCATGAAATAGAAGAGCACACTTTCTGTGGATAAACTCTCAGCACAGCGCTGTTGGATAGTGAGAGCCTGGTGCTTGGGAGACATCTCTCGGCTGACACTGATGCTGACAGAGTAGCTGGAAGAAAAACGTATTGTGTGTGTGCTGCACTGTTGTATGACTGTGGTAGCGGTTCTTTAAGGTGCACAGCGGTGGCTTTACAAGTTGTGTGTATTTTACATCACTGCTGACCGTTTCTCTGTACGTTGAGCAAGTATTTGAGATGGTGGGGAAGTCTCACACATCTGGTACTTGAGATACAGCTGCAAAACAGTGCTGCATTCAGAAGCTAATCGCTAGCGAAGAAAACATCTAATATACTCTACATTTCCAGACAGATTTTTGAGGTTAACAATAATAATTTCCAAAATTTAAAGGTAAAATGGACTGTACTTGTATAGCTTTTCTAGACCACTCAAATCACTTCCACACTACATTATATCATTCACCCATTCACACACATTCATACACTGATGGCAGGGGCTACCATGCAAGGTGCCACAAAGCTTTGTTATGCCTTAAAGATCTATGAGGTTTTTGGACAGTGCAGAAATGTACATGTGCATATTTGATCTACTGCAACAAACATCTGGTATGGTCCTTTAAACGTGCTCTTGTGTGTCCACAGGGGGTCAACCGGTTGGCGAAGGACGCTCCGGTGGGACGCGCCGGCGTGCGGAGGAAAGACTGGCACGACTATGAAGCAATCAAACGAGACGCCTCCCGATCCGGTAGGTCATGACTTCCTCGTAGTCCCTCCTCTGTCAACGAATATACATACATAATCATCATGCACACAAGCTTCACAGTTATGCAAAATCCCATAAACCCGAAGAAAGATTCAGGCATTTACGTTCTCCTCTTCCTTCTCGGGGTCTTATTGCTCTCCGCTCTGCAGCAGCGGTGTAAATCTCTGCACTGAGTGCATTTCGGCTGTCACAAATACAGTTTATATCTGCTGCAATCATCACCAACTCAGTTTTATTTTCTGGTCAGGGAAATCAGCCTTTGTACAAACAGTGTGAATGAGTGTGAATGGGTTTATCCCTGAAAAGTTATTTTCCACACGTGTTACCTTTTTAGAAGAGGAAGTAGATCATTTCATAATGAAACACGTGTGTCTGTGAATGATAATGAAAGTTTTTGTTCTGTGAGTGTCCAGCGCAGATGCCTGATTCTCCTTTTTTAATAAATGAAACAAGATGAACTGTGCAAATGTATAAAAACCTTCTCAAGCAATTCAGCCATTAGAGTTGACTTTCATTTCATCAGCGGCTTTGTTCCTCCTTTGATTCATACAGACCAGGGTTATAAACAAATCTGTTTCATATTGTTACATTTTAACTGCAGCTTTAACCTACAACTTGACATTGTGTTGTGTTCTTTACCCACCTTTTTTGTTTTTGTTCTATGCATTTCCAGTTCATTTTTTAACATGACATGTCACTTTTTGCTCTTATTTTCTTTCTTTTTCCAACGATGAAATTGACCATATATTCCATTTATATTGGCATTCAGATGTCTTTTCAAAAGTCTCGAGATGTGTCTTCCTCCTGTAGGAGTAAGGTTGACGGTCCGTTCTCCACATGATGGGATTTTTGTTGAGTCTTTGATCTGTGTTCACCCTCAAGAGCCAAAATCTCCTCCTCTTCTTCTTCTTCTCTTCCTAATGACAGTGGGAATCTAATGGGTTTTATTTCCCTTTCTTTTTGACTCCAAACGATTAAAGTTAGATACACTTCTGAAGGGTGTGTAGACTTTTGATGACTGCTGTACAGTATATCTGCAGAGGAGATACAGTGAGGTGGTGTACGTCTTCTTCAGAGTGAAATCTGTGTGTTTGATTCAGGTAACGGCGAACAGGGGAAAGCGTTCCCGCTGACGGACTCTGACCGGGTGGACCAGGCCTACAGAGAGAACGGCTTCAACATTTACGTCAGCGACCGGATCTCCCTCAACCGCTCCCTGTCGGACATCCGCCATCCAAAGTGAGTCGTGTGGGTGTGTGTTTGTTTAGGGAGGGAGACGGTGGAGAGAGAGAGAGCGAGAGACAAAGTGTTAAGATTTACATGTAGGTGTGGACAGTTTGAACTTCAGGGACCAAAGAACAGAGCTTTGGACACTTCAAAGACCTTCTTATGTTTACAATGTCTTAAATTGGACCAAGCAGACTCTCGCATCCCTGTACTTCTTCAGGGTTCCTGCAAGTGGGCGTGTCTTCAGAGTCATAAGTGCACTTACATATTAGAGCACAGCCGTTACTATACTGGCCTGCTTGTTAAAGTGACGGTAAACTAGAAAGGTCCTTTTCAGATTTGCAAGAACTTTCGATATTAGTTTTGAAGAACTCTTGATTTACTGGTCAGCCTTTAGCTGACAGTATGATACAAATGTCATGCTGATGATTAACTATACATAAAGCTACAAAAGCACCTCTTCTCATTTTTAACCATGACTCCATCACCAGAGTTGATTTTAGATTATTTGATATACAATAAATGACAAGTAAAGCCGTATTTTTTCGTATCTTTCCGGTCATTTTAGACAACTTTTCAAGTAACTAAAAGGCCCCTTCAGCCCATTGCTGTCCATGTTTCCATATCAGTATAAAGAGACGGGGGTTGCTGTTTGGTGTGCCCGCCCGTTTCATCTGAAAATCATGTAGAATAAAAAAAACAAAGGTTTTGTCTCACTGCGACGGCATTTACTGCTTCATAGTATTTACTGATGCACGTTGTAAGGCGTGAAATGTCCCCGGAACTTAGTTTAGACCCTGGTCCCTGAGGTCGAAACGCAATGAGTTCCTCTAAAGGTTCCTAGTCTCTGGGGAAAGTTCCTGCGGCCGAAAAAAGAGGCTAGAGATTTATCTCTTTCAGTTCATATCCAACTGAACCATGTTGGCGATTCTCATCCCATGTCAATCGGCCACATCAATCATTTTTATGGACTGTGCAACGGCGCCCAAACAAAAATAGCACTTCCTTTTTTTAGAATTTCCAGCAAAGTGCCCAGTAGCCTCAGGCACAACTGCCGCTCTTCTACAAAGAAATACATCTTCTGAGTTTTGTATGAGCAGTTTCATCTGAATCGGGGGCAGGAACCGGGCCGCAGAGGGCCGAGACACTGCAGCCTTTCATTCCAGCCAAAGACCGCGGCGGGTTCTTTCACAGATTGGCACTCCATCAACCTGAGAGGAAAGAAAATGAATCACCTGCTGCAGCCTTTGGTTGGATTGAAAACCTGCAGACTCCCAGCACTTTGTGACAGATGGTTGTTGTTCCCCAAAAATAAGGTTGACTATTGAACGAGAGGCCAGCCTGATTGCAGGACTGGCCGGGGAAATCTGTTGTTTTTTTAATTAAGGGAAGGAGACAGGAAGTCAAATAGCGGCAACAGTTTTGAGTTTTCTGATGATTTTGAGAGAGAGAGAGCTGAAATGTGGGCACGACTACATGCATTTATTTTATTATGTCACAGTTTGACTAGGCCTCTTTTGTGAAGTGCAAAGTGCCTTTAGAATTGTCTTCAAAGCTGTAAACGTGGACATGAAATGGACCCGACTGCTGTGAGACAAAAACTCAGGAGCTCAGCAGGTGGAGCAGGTCGCCCACTAATCAGAAGAGCCGCTGTTCTATACGAGCATTTAGATTAGATCCCGATGGGCAGGTTGGCACCTTGCATGGCAGCCTCTGCCACCAGTGCGCCGTATGAAAGTGTGTAGGTGAATGTTGACATCTAGGGCAAAGCACTTTGAGTGGTCTAGAAAGACTAGAAAGGCGCGACTTGGAAGCAAAAATGACTACATACAAAGCTTTAAAAACACAACATATTCATGTGTTTTAATATCCAAAAGACAACTATGCCTTCATATGGCTTTCTTCCAGGCATTAAAAGCACCAAATATGACAAATGAGAGGCGAATAATGAATTACCCTGTAAAACCCAGATTGTGTCATCTTTCGCCAGTTGAGCCGGGACGACAGTGACCAACAGGACAACACCAAAGCCCACTCATAGCTTTGTTTACACCTTTAATTTTTCCACGCTGGATCTGTCCCAACTCATTACAACAAGCACTGTTCGGAACAATGGTTCCAATTAACAAGCTGCCCGGTCTATTCACAGGAGACGTGCAGCTCTCTGCCGACAGAAGCTGACTACACAGCATGCAACACCCATGTACTTTTAAACCGTGTTCTTGACAGCAATTATCAATGTCACTGATGTCCCCCTATGCGCGCCAAGGTGTGAAGAACTGATAGACGTGTGTTCTGGAGCCGAGGGAGATGTTTTCATGGAGGGGTTCCTCAGGAGGAATAGTGACGATGATGGAAGCAGAAAGTCTTGTTGTACTACGTCTGTCAGCGAGGACCAGCAGTTAACGCAATATTCATTGTACTCCAGTTCATCGTGCAAGTAAATGTAATGGAGAACCGCCGATTACATTTTGACGTTTCTTGCGTAGAGATCGACGTTTTGAACTGATGGCGGCACTAGAGGGAAGGTGACCAAAGACTTTGGGAATCATCGCCTGGGCACTGCAGTCAGTTAGAGCGCATTTCATAGAAGTCTAACCAGTGTTTGTTGACCATGTTGTTCCTCCAGAGGGGGAGTCCTAATCATTTTGGAGATCTACTGACATCGTCACCAACAGGTTAAAATGTCCACATGTCCTCTATCTGGATGAAACTAATGAGCGACTTCCTGTTAGCCTTAGCCTCACGTTTAGATCAATGCTAATAATTGTTTTGTTTCTCGCTGCAATGCATACGAACCTCAGGCTCAGCTCTCTATTTACCATTAAATTAAAGTTTCTACATGAAGGTAAGCCCCCCCCCCCCCTCCTCTCCGGCACATGTAGCGGCTAACGTTAGGCAAAAATGAGCTTCGCCGTTGGTGCGAACACACCATTAGGGACCGCTTCTTCGTGTTTAGCTAGCGCAACCCAGATGAGCAGCAGAGAAAGTCATGGATGGATTGATTAATGTTTCCATGTTACCTGTGCACATGGTGCGAGATGAGGCTCGCAGAATCAGTAATCTCTTTTAAATCACTTCTTAGAACCTATTTTTACAGACTGGCTTTTATGTGATGTCGTCGCTTTACTGCTTTATTTTAATTTTATTTTTATCGTATCGATTTTCGTTTCATCTATTGTACAGTTTTATCGTGTTTAACTCGTATCGTAGTTGTCGTGCTTTGTTGGGCCTCACTGTTGAGCTTTCTGTTGCCTTGCTTTTGCTATTAAAGGTGCTATATGAATAAAGTTATTATTATTATTCTAAATTGTAGCATGTGGACACCTTAATGTGATAATATGTTAAGCGGGTTAACGTGTAGACACTAGTGTTGCTAGTTAATCTCAGCAGTAAACCTCCAGTTTGAAGAACAGGCTGTGGAGACGTGATGAGCCGTATGGACCTGTGGCTGCAGTACAGACTGCTGCGTTTCTTCCAGCTCTCCTCTGACTCATTAAAGAACAAAATACTGAAAATAAACACACCCGCAACACTATAAATATCGTCCGCTAAACAGATTCCGACCTGCTGAACCCATTCGTCACAGATCCGCCTTCAGCGCTCTCCCTGTACCTTCTTTTCACCCCGCCGTCACTTTCATGTAGAAAGCGGTTTTAAATGTTTTCTCTCCCGAGGTCTCACCGGGACGAGATTTCATGTTCTCTCGCATTTCTCCCTTCGTATTTTTAAACCTCCTGCATCCTGCGACCTTACGAGGCGTCGGCCATCAACCACGTTTTGCTCTCCTGCAAGTTGTCCCAGCATCCTCACACAGCACAAGCTGCAGCACATTTTAAGAATTAATACATGGCAACAAATTATTTGCACATTCTCGCAGCTGTTAATTTATTTCGTGAGCTCCTAGGTGGAGCAGCAATGCGGCTGTGGAGCCAGTGTGCAATAAAAAGGAGACTTTGTGATTTCCATGCCTTCTGGTCAGCAGCGTTTTCTCGTTATCACTTCGAGATTCGGAGGGTGAATGAAAGTTATTAGTGCATTTATCGCCTCTTTCCTCTCGGCGCTAACATTAGAGAACCCAGAGGAGCAAAGATGAGAGAAATATCCACACAAAGCTTGAAATTAGCCTGGGCTGCTTTTCACACAAATTGAATGTAGAACTTTTGTAAAGAAGTACAGATCAATATGGAGCAGCGGTGCTGGTGTTGTTTGTGGTTGCAGTAAAGAAGCGTTTTGAATGTGCTGAAAGTGAAACACATATTAACATTACCAAATAATGTAAAAAGAAAAGACAACTAGACAAAAGCTTGTCGGGGCCGCTCCGGACCTCCGAGCTCCTACACGCTTCAGACCGGACAGACGGTCTGAAGAGTCTGTCCGGTGGATGGGAGAATCACCCACTGGATGCTTCCCCCATCCAGTGGGTGATGCACTGGATGGGGGAAGAGGGGAGAGGGGAGCAGGTGTGTCCGCTTGATCGCTCAAAGTGACAGCAGAGTGACAGGTGTCTGACAAGCGGGTGTCACATCAGTCGTCAGTGGGCTCAGACCTCCCAGCGGCATTCATTCATTCATTTCACTCTCAATCACTGAGTGAATGACGCAGCGGAGAGACGGACAGAGAGACACAAAGAGAGGGGGGGAGAGTTTCAGGCAGCCAGACATCCAGACATCCAGTAATTAATGTCTCTACAGATGAGAGAGCGAGAGAGAGAGAGAGACTGGAGAAAAGGGCAGCGTCCCTGCTTCCACAAGATTTCCTTCCCCGCCGTCAATTAGCATTTGGAAGTTTTAATGAATCGCACAAAATGATCTTGTGAAACTATATGGGTGCGTTATGGCCAACGGTTAAAGTAAATGTTACCATTTAGGCTTAAGAGATGGAGTCAAACACTGACTGGCTTCTCATTGGCTGCTGTTGTTTTTGTATGCATCCAAATCTCCCTTTAATTTCCAAACGGTTTCATGAAGGCAGTTGTCTCGACTGCAGAGCTGAAATGTCATGAATAGAGAGGATCCACAAGTTTGAATAGACTCCCTCATGTGTACTTTTGAGAAAAATAAAAAGTGGAATATTCAAGTTAAACATTTTAGAACGAAAACGAAGGAGTTTCCCATGCTAACATGATGCTAGCACCTGACCTTAAGCATGTTGGCATGCTATTCTTAAGCATGTGGTGTTTACCGCCTGTGCTCATACTTATACTTAGAAAATTATGATCTGTTATTAAATTCTGTAGGAGAGTGTGAAAGTGTACCAAATTTAATAACAACAAATCCGATAGTTATCAAAAAAAGAGCCGGGCAATATCTCTATATCATATCGATGCATGGTACAATATCTCTATATCATATCGATGCATGAGACTATATATCATATTATGGCTAATGACTGTTCTAGCTTTTCTTTAACTTTTTACTGAGGATTACATCAAAAATCTCATTCTAA
The DNA here is from genome assembly GCF_050575085.1 of Anarhichas minor. Taxonomy (NCBI): domain Eukaryota; kingdom Metazoa; phylum Chordata; class Actinopteri; order Perciformes; family Anarhichadidae; genus Anarhichas; species Anarhichas minor. Next base: position 20,060,604 of record NW_027466473.1, on the reverse strand, counting down.
GAATATTTTGTGAAAGCACCAATGGTCAACCTCACAATATCTGCGAAACATCTAATGTTGTTATTTGGCCGTGATGACGCTCTCCGCTCCGCGTGCTCTCTCATGTCTTCGCGTGCTCTCATGTGTCCCTGCAGCTGTAAACTGAAGCTGTATGAGGAGAAGTTGCCCAACACCAGCGTCATCATCCCGTTCCACAACGAGGGCTGGTCGTCGCTGCTGAGGACTGTTCACAGCGTGCTCAACCGCTCTCCCCCACAGCTCATCGCCGAGGTCATCCTGGTCGACGACTTCAGCGACAAAGGTACAGAGGAAACACACACACACACACACACACTCAGATATACGAGAACAGCTGCGGTCGATACGGGCTTGAGAGAGACTTTAAGTGGTATTTTCTTCCTCTGTCTCCCTCCGTCTTCCGTGCACACACACACAAACCACTGACTCATTTGTTTGCAAGTGTTGACGGTGACTGTTGCACAAATAGTGAGCTGTTCAAAAGCAAAAAGCATTAGCCAGCTTCTGCCGAGGTGTGTGTGTGTGTGTGTGTGTGTGTGTGTGTGTGTGTGTGTGTGTGTGTGTGTGTGTGTGTGTGTGTGTGTGTGTGTGTGTGTGTGTGTGTGTGTGTGTGTGTGTGTGTGTGTGTGTGTGTGTGTGTGTGTGTGTGTGTGTGTGTGTGTGTGTGTGTGTGTGTGTGTGTGTGTGTGTGTGTGTGTGTGTGATCTTTGCTGATAACTTCAGATTTGATGGGAGTTTGTTATTGACCACTGATACTTCAAAATAAATGAGGATTGAAGAAAAAATAAAGATGGACAGTAAAATAAACATGCTTACAGTTGGCATGTGTCTCAGTGAACTCACAGGTGGATTGAAACAGGTCTGAATAACTGTGGGACACTTCTTCCTCATAGAGTTTACTGAGTCTCACACACTTGTCATGCTGTAGGTGACAGTAGTGGTGGTGGAGTTGTAGAGCATTTACTGTAATAAACCTATATTTGGCCAATATAACACACATTAATTATATCTGTCCGATTACAGTGTGTGTCAGCAATATGTCCGGGGCAGTGTGTAGCATCACAAAATAGTTGCTGGTAAAGATTTAGTAATAGCTACAATGTCTGTACCCACTGTTTTTTTTTGAATATAAAATATAATTTTTATTTTTTTCCCCTCCTTTTAAATATTTTTTTCCGTGGTGAGACTGTAGATTAGTTTTCAATGCGACCCCTCGAGCTGCCTCACAGCCGACGTGACCGCTCGTGTTTGGAGCTAAAGACTGCGGCGACCTCTGAACCCGCGGTGATGATGATGAGGGCTTCTCGTGACCCCGCCAGTTTTAGCGAGGTCAGCGAGAGGATGATCCACTCTCTCTGGTGTGCTCACACGGGCGCTTTAATCAGTTCCAACTCCGGAGTTAATGCACAGCTTTGAACTCTTGCATAATAAATCGGGGGACAAGTGCAATATTATCGCCGGGGTCCGAGCGGAGGATGGAACAAGATATTCATCATTACGCCTGGTTCATATAGCCGCTGTGTGACGCATAATTTCCTGCTCACTTTCCCATTTCCATAGATATTAAATATTCCACTCTAGATATATGAAGACGGAGAGAGAGAAAAGAAAAAAGAGGGTGTGGAGGAATAATTTAATCTGACATTTAGAGGGGAAATTCAGCTGAAGTCGGGCGTAATACTGTAGTATGTTCTGCTGCGAAGGGTCTCATCATATCCTCAAATGTGACACAGCAGAGTTTGAGAATAAAACATGAACTAAAAAAAAACACAAAGGAAATTGTATAAACAGGCTGCGATGCACAGGACCACCGAGCTTCTGTATAATCCCACGTCTCCCTCACCAAACAGGCAGAATCCTCCGTGGTGGCCGAGCCGCCTGATTGGTGCAGAGATGTGCGTGGTTACCTTCTGGCAGCCCGGTGTCATTTGCATCGCTGCACTCTGGCGTGTGGCTCCTCTCTAATGGGAGGCTGCAGATTGATCAATATATCTGCCCCGCTGCCTTCAGACCGGCCTTCAGGTGGCTTAATGAAGTGAAGGAGAAGCTCGCATACAGTGGAAAGCAGCTGTGGGCAACAGATTTATTATAAGCGGATGAAAATGGATGTAAAAAGATAAAGTTTTCGTTGAAAACAGTTCATGCTTTATTGCCTCATTGCCGCATTATATACCATCTAAATACCAGGAGAACACGTGAAAGCCACTCCGTCACTGTTCTCCATGCTGATGTCGACAGCAACAATCTGTCTGCTGTCCCGCAGTAATACTGATGCCCTTATGCATTAATTGATGCTGTTTTGTTTTGATACTTCACAGCCGACACGAAGAAGATAAACAATTGATGAGATGCTTTTTTTTTTGTGCAGTTTTATTTTCTGATGTGCTAATTAGCACCCGGTCTCTACGTCGTGTAATTATATCCTCGCTGCGGAGCAGGAACAGCCTCTTCTCTCCTTTTTCAAATCATAATTAATGAAACGATTCCTATTTGACTCAAAGAGTAACTGATGATTTATATTTGCCTCTTTGCTTGGCGATGCTTTCTTGAAGTGAACTTTGTGTTTTTAATGAAGCAGGAAACTTTTCCTCTCTGGGTTCTGGGAAGTCTCGGGCGGATTGCGGACTTCTTTTCATTTCAAGCTGTTTCACCTTCACCGCGGTTCTGATCATAGGTGTGAACCCGCGGTAAAGAGCCGCTGTGCTTTTAAGTAAACAGAAAGTCTGAGAAGCACAGAAGAGCAGAGTTTGAGCTGCGAGGAGCTCTGATGGTGTCAGTCGGGGCTTCGCGGTGCGTCGAGGATCATCAGATTCAAGGCGGGGGTCAGATGGCTTTCATCGGGAGTCTCTATATTTGTTTACTCCTCGCTGTGCCGGGCTTTCTCTAAATCTTTTCACTTCACAGACTCCAGTACGTATACACCGTTCCAAAAAGTTCTGCTTCTGACAGCTCGCTCGCGGCGCTTGTTGCTGCTTGATCCAGCCTTGGAATGAAAGAAAGGTCTCTTCAGAAGTTCTAAAGAAGTGGATTGAATGTGAGACATGACTTTCTGTTGAGCAGGTCCTCATGTGCATTAACGATCGTCACTGATGCATTTCTTGTGAAGATAACGTTCCCTCATAAAGTGTATGAATAATGTTATTAATAGGTCTCTACAGCTTAGTGAATATGCAGATACTTCACTTGTATTGTAGGTAAATAGATATGCTTTTTGAATACTATCAATGTCTAACCTGTAGTTACAACCTCACGTAAATTGAAACTTAAATATGGTAATTTTGTACAGCACAATATTTGCATTTGCCAAATGATACAATCTGTCATATTGCACCTCCACACACTTTTCTGCACAAGCTGTTCAGTGGCAAAATAAGAAGTTCTCACCTGTGAGTGATGATTTTGTGATTTCCTGTTCCACCCACGGGTGCGAATAAGAGCTGCAACAACAACTAGCACTATTTACATCCATATTCATCTGTTTTTTTTTTTTCAATAAGTATCCCCTTGTAAATGTAAAATGATCTCCATCCTTCGTCGCCCTCCGTGGTCATCCTCCTCCTCGCTCCCTCTCGCTCGCCCACGCTCGCCTCCTGTATTGTCGTGGCAGTTCGTTCAGGCGGAACACTGACTCACAGAAAACATGCAAACACTTGAAACCTGCTGTTTTTATCTCCTCGCCCCATCTTCCTTAATGTCTCCTTTCTTTCCTCCTCTCCTCTTATCTTCGTTTTCCTTCACGTCTCTAATCTCTTCTTTGTTTCTTCTCGTCCCCCTTTTTGCCTTTTCTTGATGTCTCTTTATCGTTAGCGCCTCTGTCTATTTCTTGACGTCTACGCTGTTTCATCTCTTGATGTCTCTTCGTGTGTGTGTGTGTGTGTGTGTGTGTGTGTGTGTGTGTGTGTGTGTGTGTGTGTGTGTGTGTGTGTGTGTGTGTGTGTGTGTGTGTGTGTGTGTGTGTGTGTGTGTGTCCATTGTGTTTTAAGTCTTTTTTTGTGTTTCTTTATATTTTACTTATCTTCTCGTTTATCTTCTCTTCACCTACTGTCTGTGTTCCTTGATTTCCTGTTTGGATTTGTCTATTCCTCTTTTTTTTCACGGCTGCCATCTTGACATCTACTCAATGCTAAATGTTGTGGCTTGTTTCTTTTACCTGTTATTTAAATGTCCGTTATCGTTTTCTCTTCCGTCTTTCCCTTTTCTTGAAACCAGCTCCTCAAAGATCTGATAACAATATATCGGACAAACTAATATTTTAGACTTGGACACCTTAGATTTAGTCCCTGAGTTGTGACGTTGTAGAATAATTAAGTTGTCATTGCTTTCTGGTGAGCAAACTATGTAACAGAGACCAGACATACACTGATGTGACTTTTTCTCCCCCAAAATACTTTTTTGTACTTGTACTCTTTTTCATCACTAACCAAAACTAAACTGTTAAACTACGTAGCTCTTCTGTAAATGCTAAAAAGATTGCCAGAAATAAGACGCAATGTCATTTGGCAAAAGATGAGCAGCTCCTCACAGGACGACACCTTCAGCCTCTAACAGTTCATTGTCATCGTGACAATTATGAATTCAAACACAAAGATTTAACGGCAATGAATCAAAGTCAAATTGATTCCATGTAGCAACGGCAGTGTCGTGTCTTTCATGCGACAGTTCTGTTGAAGTGATGAGGAAGGATGCTCCGTGGACACTGTTCTTGCTGGTATAATAAAGTTTAATACAAACAAGCAACACATGCCATTACGGACGTCTAGATCGTCCGGAGGTCTCAAGTCGAATCTGAAAGTCCCTGCTTCTAGGGCGCTCGCTTCATCTTTATATAGGGTACATGTCATGTTTACATCTGGGCGGAACGTAAGAGAATGTATGTGGCCTCCTCATTCTACACATCCCCCCTTCTGCCCCTGGTCTCCTGCACATCTGGTTTTCATCTAAGACAACTACACTTGGGGTCTTCACTGTACTGTGCAAGACCTGAAAATATACCACAGCAGCTTGTTAACTTCCTCCCTTGACCCGGATTTGTTTGCTTTACCAAAACTAAAAATAATTTTCTTCATTTCTTCTCTGCTACTTTGTGTTACATGTCAGACAACCTATTGATACCAATATATGATATGTGACCGGATAAAGTCCTTTGATAATATTTGCCATGCTTATATTGTCCCTCATTTTGTCCCACTCGGGCTGCCATACATGTTATATATGTGAGTGTGATATCCATCTCTTCCAGGCATCGGATCAAAAAACATCTTTTTAAATCAGACTCTGAATGATCCGTTAGCTTCAGTGCTAATCTCTGCTGCTATTGACTCTGGAAACTTTACCCAGTGGAAGATTGTTGACATCAGTAAATGTCAGGTTTCTGTGTCAGTCCCTCAATCAAAGTGTTGTTTCTTTTCTTTTTTTCTATTCCCACTGACATTCAACAATCATAAAGACAGAAATCCATCATAGAAAAGGCAGAGGAACCAATCTCTCCTCCCACAGTAGCCTCAATAGCCGCGGCACCTGCTGGGTTTTGAGTGAGGGCTAGGACTGGAGGAGAGAAAAACAAAATCCCTGCTGTCTCTATGATTTGTGCTGCTCAGATATGTTGCTTGTGGTCCAAAATGAATCTTTTCTTCTCTGGATGAAAGGAAGCACCATCAGCCCGAGCTGTCATGGCGCGCATGAGGCTAATCGCTAAGTGGAGTAGCGCACACGCCTGGATGATAACGTGTGAAAATCACAAACAGAGAATTTCTCAAGCACAAGCAGAAAGAATGTAATAAGCTTTTTTATCCCGACCTAAATCTATATTGCACTCGGAGAGGAGGATGCTGGGAGCTCAACCATTTTGAACACTACATTTTGTTATAGATTAAAAATAAACTACCGAATTGTAAGTGTGCTAAATTATTTAATACACCATGAAATAGCTTCTTTACTTCCCTAAAGCGGCCATTTCAATGTTTGTGTTTTGACAATGGATGAAATGTAAAGTGTGACGTGAGAGATTGTGCTTAGGAACCCACAGAGATGCAGCTCCCCTCACATCTTTGGAGCAGTTTAGCATCTCAGCTAAAAGTTTTATTTTTACAGCCCACAACTTGACTGTTTTGGTTCATGCTCGCCGCTCTCATCGGCCTTGTTTCCTTCCAAGGTCTCAGATAAACCCACTGTACACTACCTGTCCAGCACCAGAAGACACGCGGGCCTTTTATTTTATTTTTTCTCAGGTGGTGGTCTGATTATCAGGCTAGAACAAGGTGAGGTCGCCATTCAAAATTCACTTTATTTTAGGAAGTTGTGTCTTTAAAGTCCAACTAAAATGAACTTGTGTTTTATTGTTTTTTTCTCTGCTACAGCTACATAGCTGCTCTGTAAATAGCATGACAAAAAAATCCCAAACCAAAACAGAGACATTCCTATTTATTTTAGTTTTTTCGGTATCATATTGGTACCACCTAGTTTTGATTTGACAAAATACCGCAAGGGCCAGTCCCATTCTGCATAAAGCATCAAAGCCATGGGCGGAACAGACGGTCACACTGAGCATTCACTGCGCTAAACGTCATATCGCGGGCTACATAGGTAATTAGCTGCTCGGCTGCAGCACATTAAACAGGATGTAAACGTTCCCACAGATGTCAGCTGGGTTCGGTTAGATACCGGCGTGGTTCTTACTCTTCAACGCCACCAACAACATGCCGTCTGTCTGTGACATGAAGGCCACAGAGCACGTTTCCTGACTCTGTCTATCGGTGCGTAGTCTGCCAGCTGCTGTCAACCAAAGTGCATCTGTAAGAACCACGTTTGGTGTGTTTGTGTGCCTGTTTGAGTCATTCATTGAGGATTTCTGTGCGATTGTGTTTGGTCTGCCGTGTCATCTCGTAGTTATCATTGTCTTTAACTCATCACACAGCAGCATATGGCTAGATTAGAAATGTATATAATTTACGTTTTTTCTTGTGTTACTAAAGATTCCTAAAATACTAAGAAACCACAAAAACAAGATTTTGTCAGCCAGAAGAACAGTTTCATATTTTCCTTCCATATCTCATCTCTGGCATGTTATTAGGCCTCGACATCTTCACAGCAGAGTTTCATTAAAGTGGGGACAGTGAGAGCCCAGATGTATCCATCATGGTTTACTGTGGTCTGTGACAGAGACCATCCCTCTCAGCAGGACCACTGAGCCACACTGCAGGATCACCCCCCCCCCCAGCCATGGAAACCTGTCACGGACTCCCGATTGATCGGACAATTATTCACTCACTGTCCAGTGCCTGATGGGATCAAATAGACAGGTGTAGAAACTGGGAAGCACTGAATGTTAACAGGAGAGCAATATTAACACGGGAGAAGTGAAGTATTAAACAAGATATTGATTTATTTCCCCCCGAATGTCTGTGTCTAGTGATTGAATTCCATTTCTTGTTTGTGTTTTCAACAAGTAATTAGTTCTGTGTACTTGGTTGCCAATTTGCAGCGCGCAATTTGAGAGGATATGACATGTTTTTAATGGCGCTTATCGGGGAAAATGAAAGTGCAGTTCAGTGCGGAGGCAGGTGATGAATGGGCACGAGCGATACACGTAGTCAGAGTGAGAAATTAAGCAATCAAGACACATGAAACAACATTCAGGGGGGGAGGGTAGATAAGGCGAAAAGCAGAGGTGAGGTGGATGCTTTAAAGGGGAATTAAGTAAGGTATGACTCAGCAAATAAGGTCGACAGCTCAGAGTTCTAACGGCGACCTGAAACGGACACAAATGTAAAAGGAAATTTCACAATGGAATGAGTGAGATGGCTAATGAGAGGTAATTAATCAGCATATTGCATTTTTATCTCTGAGAACAACCTCTATGTTTGAGGAGTTGAGTTGCAGTGAGGGGCCATCGTCTGTTCCTGGCGAACAAATACCACCGTAACCAGATTAGCTGACTCGTGCTGCGGTCTGAGCCAGCGTGAGAGCCGGACTGCCATTCTCTTGGCAGCAGGGCAGGTGAAACATTTAAATCTGGCCAAATGGCTGTCATGATGATGAAAACAAACGCCCTCCCTTTGATGTTTCAGTCCTCTTTTATACCCCCCCCCCCCCATCAGGGACGTCAGAATGCCAATCATGTGAATGCTTGACTCAATCCACTGCTTTAGTAAATGCACTCATAGTCATCTGTGCTGATAAAACCCCATGAAGTCATGATGGCATTACTGGACACCAACGTTCTGAATATCAAATACTGACCACTTAAGGGTTTGAAAGTTGTCTGACTGGAGGTTTTGCAGGGAAATCCATTTGTTGATGGATTTGCTTGTGGGGGGGGGGGGGGGGAGTAAATCCGCTTCAATAGTTTGCATCAAGTTCAACTTCGTTAGACTTTGACACATGAAATTGTGCCTTTGACCAATAGCAAGCTATGCTGACAGTACTGACATTTTCCAAAACAGAGGAAGCTTTGAAGCTTTGCTTTGCATTATGTTTTGGGGCGTTTTTTGTTCCCGTCACATTTTACTTTATTTCTTCTTTACATTTTTCACTGCTATTTTTAAGTCATGCACTTCTATTTCTTTAAAAATGCATTTTACACAAATTGGAAAACAATGGAATCTGTATATCCAACATTTCCCCAAGTGCCCACAAGTGTGACCAATGTTGGAGAAAATAAATGAGGCTCCATATGCTGTGTATTTTAAACTATTTACATATTTACAGCCTCTACTTAAAACCCCCTCACAGAGTTTCTGTCACTCAAGGCTTCCCAGTTGCGTTGAGAAGCGCATCAATGTTTTTTACAGTATCTGGTTCAATTCGAGCACAATTTAAAATGAGACACGTGTACAGTGAGTTTGATGAAAAGCCTTGATTTAGTTGCTTTTTCTGACGGAAGCGTTCGTCACTCGATGTTTTCAAGGACCTTCGGAAAGTTGAAAATCCGATGAAAATGTCTGTTTTTACAGCTTCTGGTTGTGAAAAACAGCACATTTGTGGCAACTGTTTGAAGGAAACGTGCCGTCAAACCCGTCGGCGGGTTTTGGGTTTCAGAGGGTTGATGCCGGCCGCCCTGCCCGACCTCAAATCATACACAGTGACACGGACCTTTATGAAACCGACTAAACGGGTCGCAGGGCTCAGTGAAAAGCAACAGAGAGACAGATGACCTGAGGACGGAGCCACCACATGTCTGGCTGGAAACCGGTTGTACCTGCTAACCTGCCCGGCTACACTCCATGATGAGCTCCCACTGCATGAGAGGAGGGAGGAGGCTGAGGGGGAGGGGAGGTCAGCTCACTCTTCATTAGGCTGTAATTGAATTTCCGCAGCCCGTGCGGGGAGGATGTTCAGCCCCCTCGCTCTTCCCTGCAGGGGAGTGTTGGCTCACTCCGGCTTCCCGACCTCCCCGATACTTTCAAGGTTAGCTCAGCTAATGGGCTATACTTGCTCCACGGAGGCCTCCGCTCGCCATCTGTCATCTGCATGTCTGAAACACGTAGACGCACGGGTACATGTGCCGCACACGCGATGCCGCTGAAAAGAGTGGAGCGAAATATGAGAGAGGGTACCGCAAGCAAACCGCCTCAGAACAGCTGACACGCTTCGTGGCAGTGACTCAACAGGGACCTGCAGCGCCCTGTTAAAGCTGACCATGCAGACTGGGAAGGGCATTCATCATCATCATCATCATCATCATCATCATCTTCCAAAAAAAGTTTAGAGGTGGAAATCATCAGAAACTCTGCTGCCTTGATTTTAATTGTAAAATGTTCCGTTCCGTTATTTGATTGGTATTTTCCAATTTTTGATTTCTGTCGGATGTAACAGGTGGAATGATAGTAAAGGAAAGCTTCATGTTACATTTTTGCTTGTGTTTCATACATGTGTCCAGTGTTGGATGTGCCTTTGCTATTCAAATACCATCTTTATTTCTTTAATGTGAAAAATATCCTGTTGAAACCTCATTTTATAGACCTGACAGTTTGATTGGATTGAAAGGGTGAAGGCAGGTCAACTTAAAATCTCCAACGACTCTTTTGTTTGGAGTTTACAATCACGCTCTTCATTCATGCTTGCTTTTGTAAGATGGGGTTGCCCTTACGGAGGACTGTTTTCTGGACAGTTGACAAAGTCCCCACATTTCCTCGGGTGTGCGTGATGGCCATGAACGGTTAAACCTGCTCTACCATGTTAGCTCAATGCTGAGGTATTAAGCTGTTAATCTAATCACAATAATAACAATGGCCACAGTGTGATCTTTTTGTTCCAAAATTGGCTGTTGCATCCCGCTAGCGCGGGAACTGTCCTCCCCGTGGTCTACTGATTACAACACAACAGCTACCGCATACATCTACTACAATCCTCCTCTCACACGAGAAGCACCCAAGCAATTTGTTTCCTTCTTCTTTTGATTAATTCTTTAGAGTTCACTCACCGAGCTATATTGCAATTTGTCTTTCATTGTAACGAAATGTAGTTTTATTTCTTAAGGGAAAAAAAAAAAGATGACTTGAATTGAACCAAAAAATAACCGATGGACGAGGTGACGTGTTTTCCAGTCCGTTCGTGAATCTTCCTTCTCAAACTCCGTCTTTGTAAGCACAGCTATGGCTTTTTCTGAGTTGTTTGTTCAGATAATGTGCAGAAAAAATGAGTTTTGTGCTCTCGCTGGTTTTCTTTATGGACAAATTCAGTATTTACTATCACAAAAGGTGACTCCCACTCCTTCTCAAGGGTCAGGGTTTATACTTATCTTCTCAAAGAGCGCGGCGCTCAAAGCAGCAACGAGACACATTTCAACACTATTTATCTGCGTTTGGAACATCCTTTCCTTCAACTAATCTCCGCCTCGCTCCCCAGCCACGTTCTGGTAAAATGTTGTTTCCTCTTTCAGTAAAGCTGTGTGTTCAGGGCCAGGGGGCAAAAAGGCGGCGATTTCACACAAGAAGCTGCACGAATCAGTGGAGCACGATATCGCGTCAGAGCGTTTTTTTTCCCCTTCCGTTTTAATTGGAGTGTACTTTGAAGATGATAGCTGTTCTCCGGGGAGGCTGACTTCATTAGCACCTGTAAGTGTCCAGGCATGTTAGCGGAAAGGGAGACATTGAGGGAGAGAGGCACATAGGGGGAGTTATCTTCAACGGTATTTGCTTGTCAGAAAATAATTTAGATGTGAAATCAAAAAACTGAGTGGGATGTTATCTAATCATTCCCACCTCCTCTTCCGACACTAAACGTGCGTGCCTCAATTCATACGGTGCTCTAAAGTCATCGTCTCCCACGTAGGACCAACCTCGCAGCATGGAACATGCTTCAGTCTTGTTTTCCATAAAGCGAGTATTATTATTATTATCATTGCTTCTGTTTTAATTGAAGTTTAGAATGAGAATAGGAGTCTCTCCCCGAGGAGCGTCATTAGCATCGGTAATAGTGGAAGTAACTGGCATCCTGCCAGCTTAATGGGGCCAATCTTAGTACCAACACAATCATAAACGCAAGTTAACCATTAGGCACGGGGCAAAAGAAAAGGGGAGGAAACGAGCGCTGATAGGAGAAGTGGCCAATAAGAGACGGGGTGGTGTTTGAGCTAAAGACTTTATATTGCCTTTTAATCGTCTCCTCTGGAGAGCTGCAGATGACATTTTTTGGCTGTTCAGCTGTAGTTGCAAAAAGCAGCTATAAAGGACGGACGAATGGTGGCTCAGGAAACATCGGAGCACCGCTGTGCGTTAGCTGAATGTACTGATTTTAAGTAGCAGGAGGCCGATGTTTTATTAATCAGGCTGCAGAGTGCCACGCTGAATGATGGCTGTGAAGATGGGCTTTAATGCACACACGCTTTAATGGCCCTTTTTTCCTTCATCTTCTCCTCTGTGTGCTTGTACTCTTCTCCATTTCACTTCTCTCGTCCTCCTTATTCACCTCTTGTGTGTGTTGATTTTATTCTTATTTTGGATTGGCTCATGCATCTTTTATATAGAAAAACATTAAATAATGAAATACATTGGGCATTAGAGTGATTCAGATTGCAGATGGTTTTGGAAATCTCAAATAAGCTTTCTAACATCAAATATGTGGTTTCTCTTCATAACACAAATCTTTCTACAGCTATAAAGATACCTTAAGGCGGCTAAAGTCTAAAGGTAGAATCCCTCCAAAGTACCAGAAGAGTATAGAACTTAGAGAAGCTAAGATACCTGCTCATCCCAAAGCACTCAGGAGAGGAGCAGTCGATTGCAATCGCTAATGTAAATTATTTACAGGAATCTAAATCAAGAAAGACTTACAGCTACAACCGCACCACAGAAGGGATGCCGTGTATCTTCCTGTTGCTTTTTTTGGAATAGGCAGAAGAAAAATAAGTGGGTAGTTTGATGCCTGTCAGAGCCGAGCACCTCCTACCGAGACTCTACGTCAAACATTCAATCATTGTGAGCTTAGCATCAAAATTCTCACCTGTATATATGTAACATGTAAGAGTTTCTGTCGGAGGGACTTTGCTTTGACATGTTCTGACAGACAAACCATTCACAATTCACACCTGCATGGGTATTTGAGTTCCTCAAAATTGGGGTCAGAACCACTTGTTATTCACAAGGGTTGGAAATATATCATAATTTCTTTAGGATCCATTGATAACAACTTGATAGCTCTTTTTATTATGGGGCCGTTTGGATTTTGAAACCTAAAAATGAGATTATGGGCCTTTTTTCTTTCCCCTCGTCCTCTTATAACAGAAGCTTGACGCCAGCATGTGTGAGAAAACTCGAACTCGCGGGTCTGAGCTGGCAGGCTGCTGTTCAGACTCTGACAATGACTCTCAAGTACTAACAATCCCCACAGGGATATTTTTACAGCGGTACGAGAGCGGCTCGACAGGATGAGGTTTGGAGATTTAGAGTGAACACAACATCAGTGCTGCCGTGTTAACAGTGACTAACAGTGACTCGATCTCTGTTAGTCACTGTTCTGTCTTTATGAAGTCTGTTGTATCACGTCGCTTCATTTTGTGAACCCTTTATTATCTGCAGGCAAATAGCAAATTCTTCTTAGCACTTTACACCTGGCATTGAGCTTGAGTTTAGTTCTTGCACCATCTTTCTGTTATGCTTAACATAGTTTGACATCCTTATGACACTTGGCCCAGAAGCAGTATATTCCTTTATTTAAATTCAAGAATCCGATTCCTCATAAAACCTCTTACGACCTTTTTAACCTTATAGCAGCATTCTAAAGCAAACTGGCGTCTCTATACACAGATTCTGCATTCACGTGTAGAATCTGTATGCAACCGGCGAGTTAGCGAGTTAAAATGATTAAGCGCGTTGCGTTTTCATACGTTGTTGCCGTCGTAGGGAAAGAAAGCGCCTTTCGCCATAAAACAGGAAGTTGTTGTACTTTGTCAGACGTGCTCCAGATATCCCAGGTACCATAACCGATCCAGGCCTGAGGACATTTACATGCCAATAAACACTATAGTCCCGCTGCCTTTCATAACCCATGAACCGTTTGGTGTAAACTCTCGTTACACTCAGCAGAGTTCTTGCTTTATTTTTACCTGGCCTCGTCGACCGTCGTGCCACCATTACCCCCGATGTGCTTTAATTGTTCTGTTGGATTTGACTGGTTGAGATTAAGCAGATAATGTATGACAAAGCGGAAAATTCCTATATCTTAAATAATAAATAAGTGGGACCTTTTAATTTCAAATATGCAGCAGAAGTACAGCGGCTCTAGAGATGTCAGAGTGGTGGTTGTACTGTGTGCCTCAGCAGTAAATGTGTTGTGCTTGAAGGCAGAGACATGAAATCGTCCGTCCTCTCCTCAAAGCGCTGCTATCATCATTTTACGTTGTGAAGGCAAACTGCACATCTGTAATACATCTCTTATCATTGCCTCAGTGGCCATTTAAGCTGCATGTATTTTTGTGTGACGGGAGAAGAGAAAGAGGGGAGGGGAGTGTGCTTTCAAAATCCCCCTCAGACCGGCTTATATCATCACAGACTCTCCCTCAGCTTCCATTTCTTTCTTTTTTTTCTCTCCTTTTTCCAACGACGGTTGCAAAAAAGCCGCTTCAAATATCCCAAGCCTGGCACAAAAAAAGGCAGGATGTTTGATGAAGTTCACAGGAGCAGCCGAATATTTTGGAGGAATAAATTAGCAGTTTGGCTCTTTGGTGTTGTGCCAAGACTTCTGGGAAGTAATCCAGCACCTTGGAAAGACAAGATTTAGATGCCATATTGGATCCACCATAATTTGAGGTTAATTGAATTGGAAATCCCCTCTGCCTCACCCAAAATAAATAAATAAATACAATTCCCCAGTAGGGGATGAAGAACTGTATGAAAATATATCAGGTATTGGATTATTTATCTCCCTGGTTTCTGAACCAAAATAAACTGATAATGGTAAATTGTCATCAAAAACGCATTTCCCTCGTTGAACACTTGTGGAGCACAGCTGGCCACTCTGTGATGTGTCTTCTTCTTTACGTAGTTTTGGTGTTTGTGACTGAGTTCTAATTAATGGCTCAGAGGAAGATGCTACGCGTTGCTGAAGCAGAAACAGATGGAGGGCAGCGAATGTTCGAGTGTTTGGTAAATGGGGTCTCACGGTGGTGACCCAGGCATCGACGTTGTCTGAGCCCTCATCATGTCCTGGACTTCACATTCTAATAATGACTAATGTGTTTGCAGACGTCACCCTGCTCTCATTAGGGTGATTTATAGCCTCGCCAATTTTCAGTAAACCAGAGGAGCCATATTCCAATTTATTCCGGTCATATTAACCATTCACAATTAGACGCGGTAACCTTTCCCACTCCCCTCTCCTTGGCTGAATGTGCTGTAGATACAATACAAATGTTCTTTGTTTAATCTCACTGGCTGTCATTAGGAGTGTTCTGTAAGAATCCTCCCATGTAGGGCAAAAGTGTAGCCTGAATCAATCTCCAACTGGTTAATAGCCACCGGGCTGATTTATTGTCGTATTATGAAGCTGAAGGCTCGCCCTTTCCTTGAAAGGTGGCACCGACTCTATGGACGCCCTCAGCCTCTGTTTCAGTGTCAAAACCCCGCAGCACATATTTATGCTGTGATGAGTTTAATATAGAATAATTACATATTAGTTTTACAGGTGAATTCATTTAATTGAATATACTGTTTTTATTAAACAAACTGGTGACAAATTATACAGGTAAAATATATTATTTATTTTACTTCAATAGGAGCGCATTTGTTCATTACTTTAAATTAAATAGAATAAACATTCAAAAGACAACAGTATACATATTTAAAAGCGAAAAAGTACAACACATCCCATACTGTGGGCAGGTTTCAAACAGAATCTTTAAAAGCACAGTGCAGTCAAAGTATGAATGATGTATATCCTAATATTCTACTGGACCTCGGCTTACCATGTCTGTGTGCTGCGGCACAGTGGATTTGAAATGAAACAGTGTTGCTGACTTTCAGGTTTAAGGGTCCATCCATCCATTTCCTGCCGCTTATCCCGGATCGGGCCACGGTGGCAGCAGGCTAAGCTAAGCTAGTCCAGACTCTGCTCTCCCCAGCAACATTGTCCAGCTCCTCCCAGGGGGATCCAGACCCAGATGAGATGTATAATCTCTCCAGTGTGTTCTGGATTCTACCCCACGGTCTCCTACCAGTTGGGTTTGCCTGGAAAACTTCTAAAGTTAGGACACTTAAAAATCTCAGTATATTGGCACGAACATATAATATAGTGTCCTGTTAACCAGTACTTTATATAGTGCTTACAATATAACTTTGGGGACTATTAAAGGCCTACAGTTCCCACAATACGATGCAGATGTAAACACCCTCCAATCAACAATTAGCCCTCATCTTTATTGTCTTATTACAAATAAGTCACTTTACTTTTCAACTGCACTGCATGTTAATGAAGGATTTATCTTTGCTTTTGTTAATAATCCATCAGCTATCACAAAGCTATTGGCAGTAGCTTAAACACATGTGACTGGTTCATTTAAGACCAGACCACTTCAGGCAGGCTGCTTCCCGAATGGGGCCTTCAGGATTAACCAGCAGAGGCCTGTGTGACAGGTTGATAGACAGCATTCCTCACTCTGGTCTTGATTACTGCCCTGTTCTAATTTGTTTTGCTCTGCTTTAATAATGTCTAGTCAGTTCCACTCCGGTTGCGACTGCCTTTTCCGGGGAAGTAATGGTGGGTTTTGGTGCTGTTTGACTTGAGGTGATCGGCTGTTGTTTAATCAGGCTAATTACAAAATAAATCACAGGAGAGGGAAGGGAAATAAGGATGGAGGGAGAAAGTGGGAGAGACAGATCTGAGGACCTGCCGCCTTCGTGTTTGTTGGTTTTGGCCGGTCCTGCTGTCTTCGGTATCTCAGCTGTCCGTCGGAATCAGGCGTGTCACCCCGAGAGGCAGCTGCTGCCAAACGGCATCAAAACAGGCCAAGGACGAGCTGAGTGACGAAGCGGAGATGAAGAGAAGGAACAAGGGAGGGACAAAGAGGAGAGCCAGAATGAGGCAGGAAGGAAACAACAGAGTGCTGAGGTAAAGGCAGTCTGTCTGTCATTGTAACAGCTGCAGTTTAGCCTGAGAGCGTTTGAAAGGACTGCTGCCTTTCCTCCATCCCCTCCTCTGATATTCAGAATCCAATTAGGTGGTTGTGTTGGAGGGGGGTTGCTCAATGACAGTGGCCTATTTGTAAGACATGCTATCAATGAGGAACACCGACAGAGGCAATATTTTATTAATGTCTGCCTGTATTCTGCAAATAATGGACCTTTTTTGTGAGGCCTTACGCACTTTCTTTGTGTAGAAGTTTAAAAGCAGGTGCAGAAGTATATATATTTTCGTGTCAGAATTGAGTTACAGGGTGAAGGCTTCCATTGCATTACACAATTGGGCCGCTGATAGTGGAAATGTGTGTGTGTGTGTGTGTGTGTGCAAGCTGGTATTTTGGTCAAGGAGACCAATTTATCTGCCCGAGGTAATTGGACAGGTAAATGCATGACATTATCGCCAGATTCTCATGTCAGCATTTAAAAGCAGCACACAGGATTTGAAAATGCTTCAACTTCAATACTGTCTGACATGACTTTGAAGAACAGTTGGTAATAGTAGTAGTAGCAGTAAGTTGGTAACCCCATTTATTTGAAGAATAAAGATGGTGTTATTTTGATCAATATGAACAAGAGAGTAGTATAACCAACACTGCATGTATGGTGCTAAAACATGTCGGGCTGGGTATCCAAAAGGGTTCTCACTGAAGGGCCGAGGCTCCATCCAAAGATGTTTGCTTCGGAAGGACCCATTTATGAAGACTTGTTAGACTAATGGTCCCTTTCAAAAGCCCTTTTCATCAAACGAGTCCTTTTTGGAAGGAGTTCTCCAGAGATTGTTGGGCGCATGGGTGTGAAAAGATCCTGCCAGCCCACTCACCCAAAAACTGTGATTGTGAACCATGACTGTTTGGGTTTTTTGCTGCACCACATCAGCACCGGCCCTTGAGGAGCTTCGTGGAGCCCAAGGCTGCTGGAAGTGGGTCCCATGGCACCAGGCCAAACTGTGACACTAAAAGCATGGTTAGAAGAATTGCTAGAACCCCCTGGGTAGGTTCTGGTTAGCACTCTTCGAAGGTGGAAAGGTTCTGGATAGATCATCAAGAGAAGGTTCTGGGTAAAACAATAACATAGAAGGTTCCTCTGCAGAGCCTTTCATAGGGGGTTCTGGGTACAACCCTCTATGTTGGGTTCTAGATAGAACCCTCTTTAAAAGTTATTGGTGCAACATTTATTAAAGGTTCTACCAGGAACCAAACAGGATTCTCCTACGGGGACCATCCCTTTTATTAGTTATTTATTAAGAGTGTAGTGCCGATACGATATCTCAGTTTTGAAACTGTAATCGAAACCATACATTTCCCGATAACCCTCTTATAGGAATGTAAACATATCTCTAAAAAGTTCATAATTGAGTCCACATTTGACTTTAATGAGAACTATGCAATCAAAGAATCTGACCATTTGATGCCAGCCCCCCTCCTTAGTTTACCTGCTTAGTTTTTCTCACTTCTTGTCTATGGGATCATGGTTATGTTATTATTTGACACCGTAGACACTCAACAATTGAGCCAAGAGAGCCTAATATTGCTGTTTGGCATAACCAGAATGCACACCAAATGCATAAAAAAGGTTTGTCCTCAGCATTTATTAGTTTCTGACTCCAATGAAAGTGGGAAAAACAGTAAAATTCCACAAAACTACTGCATCTCCAATCAATTTTTCATGATTTTCTTGTGACTAGCTAGTGTAATATTTGTTTCACTCCCATTCACTGAGCCTCCTCTGAAACTGTTTGGAGCCCCCCTGGGGAGGCCTGTCTTGCACTTTGAAATTCTCTGTTGTAGACAACCTCTTTGGTTAAATGAAACGGTTTGTGTTCCAGACAGGCTGATAAAGAAAAACTGCTGAGTCATGTCTCTCTGGTGGAGGCGCGCACTCATTATCACACTATGGGCGTCTTATTTTTCACATGCCTCTGTTGTGTGTGTGTGTGTGTGTGTGTGTGTGTGTGTGTGTGTACACATGGTGGACAACATGATATCTGGAACCATTCTTTAAATGCAAATGAAGTTAAGCAACATGTTGAGGTCTGAAATAGAGATTGAAAAACAGGGAGATGATGGATTGTATTGGACAGATACCTTTACACATATCTTACATTTAAATAATTGCCTTTATCACAGTTAGGATTTTTCTCCGTAACAATGAATAAATAAAGTGCTAATACCACTTTAGTCGTCAGGGAAACGAAACCAGCTGGACCAGGGTTGATGATCAGTTTCATGGTGTTTCTCTGCGACGGTGTCTCGGCTTTGGAAACACGGCAACAGTAGTGGGACAGCGAATGAAACATGGCCTTGAGTCCGGTGTCCATTTTTTTTTTATTGACCTGTCAGAACTGACTTGACGTTTGAGCAGAAAGATTTACAGGCTCCATTTAGGAGCAGGATTGATTTCTTTCAAAGGCAGCTCTGAGGAGAGGTGGGAGAAAAATGTGCAGTATGTATAACCGTCTCTTTGATTGATTAATGCCTTCTTTCAGTTTCTGGTTTGACTTTTCTCTCTGCATCTCTATATGTTGTCACCTTCCAGTATATTTGCTGTTCGAGCAGAAGCAGCGGGACATTTATTGGCTCCTGCAGCTTGAGAAAGACTTGAAATCACTTTTGATCTGAACCGACTACCATGCCTTGCACCAATATCTCTTTCGACAAGAGTTTTTGAAATTATGTCATAAAAATTATTGCGTCGTGTTATTTTCTCGCTGACAATAAACTGAAGTGATAATTTGGCGCCGCAGTATCTGTAATACCCTCATAGGCTATTGTGAGTTCTGTCTGCTGAAACCATCGTGAGCATCACTGAAACACTGGTTTTATGAAGGGCTGATTTAATGTCATTCCTCTCGGTTGGATTCTTTCTCTTTAGGGTAACATTCTGTCTAATGACTATAGTAAAGATGTAAAAACAAAACAAAAAAATCTGAGTGCAGAAAGGTAAGTGATCTTTTTATTCCCAGTCTGAGTGAGAGTGTGATGTGGGCCTACAGGGAAACATTTCAGTCTGCAGCATGTGGCCTAGGCAGATGTCTCGTTTGATGGCGGCTGCTAATGGTTTAGTCTTCGTTTGATCTCCTTTGTAAGAGAGCATGGAAGTGAGGTTTTTGCCATTTGTTGACAACTTTCTGAAGCCTTGCTCTTTCATGTCACTACGGCCCATTTTACCCGATGACTCTATTGTGCTCTTTTGGTGACATTCACAAACATTTCACAATATTCACCGTTCTGATCACCGCCGTCTCTGTCTCCATCTCCGCAGAGCACCTAAAGGTGGCCCTCGAGGAGTACATGGTAAGGTTGCCCAAGGTTCGCATCCTGAGGACCAAGAAGAGGGAGGGGCTTATCAGGACTCGCCTGCTGGGAGCCGGCGCCGCCAAAGGAGAAGTCATCACCTTCCTGGACTCTCACTGTGAGTCCAACGTCAACTGGCTGCCTCCACTGCTGGGTGAGGAACACAAAAGCATGCACAATATCAGCATTACATGTCCACACTCTGCCTTTCGCATTGACATGAATCCTTATTGTAACCGTGTGATGAGTTGCCAAATGTGCATATTTTTTTGCTAAAAAGTCCTGATAAACGATAAAGTACAAGAAAGCAAATCTGATATTCAACTGTCGTCTTCATACCTCGCTAGATGAAATGTACAGTGTGTTCATACTGTAGAAAAACATGGACTTGCCATATGTTGGCCTTCTGAAGTTTACATCTTTGGCCATTAACTGTCTACCAACCCGTCTGCCTGCATCTGTGTCTCTCAGACCGAATCGCCCAGAACAGGAAGACGATCGTGTGTCCGATGATCGACGTGATCGACCACGACAACTTCGGCTACGAGACGCAGGCGGGGGACGCCATGCGAGGGGCGTTCGACTGGGAAATGTACTACAAGCGGATACCCATCCCTCCGGAGCTGCAGAAGGATGACCCCAGCGAACCCTTCGAGTGAGTGCAGATCATTTTTTTGACATTTTTGACTTCTTGCTAGAGGATTCTATCCTGATTATCTAATTGTGTCCGCTGCCCTGTTTCCACATTCATACACACATCGACTATTAAACTTTGCGTGCTGCACAGGACGGGCAATGAGAGGGCTGCTGTTTGGGGCTTAATAGTGTCCATAGCATTAGACTACATTTACGCTGAGCCGACGGTCAATCGGAAAATGCTCATTTTTTGTCTCCTTTTTGTCCGTCTGTCCACACTGAGCTGGCAGTTAAAAAGTGACCTTCAAACGTTAGTGTGGACGCAAGATGTTTTCAGATTGATCCACCTCGGTGTGGATGTAATCTACAGTAAGTGACAGTAGTCTTCCTCTGTTGGGCAACACATTTTACGAACACCAGGTTAAATGCAAATCTGTAACATATTTATGGGTTGTAGGTTTTTAGGAAGGATTCCTTGGTTCTCTACACATTATTTTCTTATTCTTCTTCCTCTTCGGGGAGAAGGATTATGGAGTCTGGCCAATAATTGGATGTTATTGTTCAGATCAATCATCGTAAGACGGTGATACAAACTTATTGGGTTATTGATTGTGTGTAATGATGTCAAGCTAATTTAATTTTAATTTGAAAAAATGAACACATTTGTTGTTGAGGGTTATTGGAAATACATAAATATTAACTGAGTGTGAAAATGTATTCTTGACCTGGAAAACAGTAGTTTGATTTCAGCAAGACGGTGAGATGCAGTCAAATACTCGAGGAAAACATGTGTATTTATACTGTTAACATCATTTGTGGTGCAAATTCAGCTTTTTTTGCAATTTGTAGATTTACAGAAAATGATTAAGTCGTCATTTATTGTGCAAAATGCAAAATTGCTGTTTCCAGTCTCTCAAATGTGAGGATTTGCTCCTTTTCTCTGTTTCATATCCTTGTTAAATGGATATTACGGCCTTCGGTCTGGTATTTCATTTTGTCACTTTGGGGGAATTCTGATTTCTCACAATTTGTGACATTCTACACTCAAAATGATGAATAGATGAATTGCAAAAACATAATCATTAACTCCAACATTAATCCATTGCAAACAGGACCAACCGCTTCCTCCACAAGCAGCACTTTCATGGCAGGTGACCTTTAAGTAATGGAAGCCAGAATAAATAAACTATTCCCAGAGACACATTTTGCCATTTGTACGGCCAAAAAGCTGCATGTAATGCCAGACACTCCATTTGTGAGCCCCGGGGGATTAGTTGGACAACGTTTCTCTATGTCTGGATGCCAAAGACTATTTGGGTGTCCTGGGAAATAGGTATCATCAGGCAGGGCGGCTGTGGTGCAGGAAGATAAGAGACTAAAGAAGAAGAAGTGAGCTGCAGAACAATCGGAATCAATCCTCATTTCGTGAATTAGTCTGCTCTTCTTGCCCAATGAAATGACCTTCATCAGTGCAAATCCAATTTGAGTCGCAAAGATTTTCATTTTCATTCTGATAGACATTGACGCAGCAGAGAATGAGGCACGGTGGGATGGCAAAATCCATCTCGGAGGTGTGTGTGTGTGTGTGTGTGTGTGTGTGTGTGTGTGTGTGTGTGTGTGGGAGTACGATTTTACCCCCGTTCTCATGCCTCTGTCACTGTCTCTTTTGTCAATGCCATCACCTCTCTCCCTGTCTCTTCTTTTCTTTCGACATGTCTCTCTCTCTCGTCCCTCCTCCTTCCTCTGGGCTTCAATGTTTCATTTAGCAATAAGCTGCAAGGTCAAGAGACTGAAATAGAGAATATCAACTGGAGCATTTCTAATTAGTCTAAATTGTGAGTTGGAATGTTCATGGTGCATTGAGTTGAATCTTTTTATCCTTCAGTGGACTAACACTTGCCAAGGAACAGTGACTTAGGAAGACCAGCAGGGATTTTTGTCCAGCTAAAAAAAAAGATGAATACCTGCTCCTGGCAAATGTTGTCAAAACACAAGCAGAACAATTTTAGAATAACATTGACAATAAAATAAATAAATTTAGAATTTAAATTAAGAGCTTTTCATCAAAGAATAAGTGAAGAGGAGTACAAATCTAACCAGACATTAAACCCAGACAGATTTTTTCTCAGTACAGAAATGGAGACTGTACAGTGAATCAGTTAAATAAGGACATGTGAATAAAATATAGCCTAACTGTAAGAAATAGTATTGTATCTATCTTTCTAGTTGTTTAAGAGCTGTTGAGGTCAGTGCAGTCACTGCTGGTCAATGGTGATTCAGTAGAACTGTTCACTGGCTGAAAGTAGAAGTCCACAGTTGTACTTTCCAAGTTAAATTTCACACTGTGGTTCCAAAGTGATTTCCTTCTCTGAAAAGCCAAAACGTAACATCAAAATGGTTAAGAAGGAGTACAAGAATTACGTTTTGACAAACTTAGCTGCAGGTTCCACAATCACTGTCGTCGATATTGAGCTTTTACCTCAGTGTGTGTGAACAGTAGCCACCAGGACTCTGTAAGGGGTCCCGCTACCTGACGGTCTGCCATAGCAGACTTTTCTGTGTGTGTGTGTTTGTTGTCAGATATTACTGTAATGGTAGTTTAAAAGACACAGTGGTGCTTTGACCTGAATTGGTTGGTATGTATTAAATAATTACATTATTCCAATGATACGTTGAGTAATAGAATAAGTATTATCAGTGATAAAGGGGAAAGTAAATATGAAAGGACTGCACTAGATGAGGTCTCTTATAAAATAAACAATAGACTGGTTTCCTAAAACATCTAAATATTTAATATTATTATTAAACATTGAAATGGTTTTCCGAGCCCAGTTAGCTGTTGAAGGTAAGCTAGCAAGACTTGCCAAAGCTAATTACCCCCCCTGCTAATTACTGCTGTCAAGTAAAAACTGCAGCTTTCAAATTCAAATGCTCACCCTGTGATGAATTCTGGTGTTTCTGGTGTTTTTGTTTCAACCTTCTCATTTTTTCATCCTTTTCTCTTTCCTGCATTTGAAAGCCAGCGTAAGCTGCTGCTGTGACAGTGATTAATTGTCCACGTAGTCGTTCGCTGTGTAAAGGCTCCGCAGATTATAAAAACCTTGAGGCAGAAAAGAAATATTCACATTTCCTCAAGTAATAATATTAAACCTCAGATTTAATAGCTGGTGACAAACAGCGGTCCAAGAGTTAACGCTGAAAGTAAACTGTTCATCGGCAAACATCTGTAGCCTGTGGCTGCTCATCTGGAGATTAAACAGGAACTGGTTGAGTTTAAATGATCCTCCATGTTCACCAGCTTCTTCTGAGTTGTGTGGTATCAGTGATGTACATCCAGAAGCCAGCGTCTTTTTTTTTTACCCTGCACAACTTCAGAGGTGAGCTACTACCCATAACACGTCTCTGTGCATAGATCCACAGAGACGTGTATCTTTGTAATACTTCATAGATCGATGCAGAGACCTCCTGTCTCTCTTTCTACCACTGGTGCCCGGATGAGAAGCTGTTCAATACATTCAGTTCCTCTGGAGGGAGGAGCTCCCTCTGCACTCTGAGCTGAGGACCATTATGTTTCACAAGTAGTTTGTCATACAGGTCAGAATTCACCACGGTTGAGATGGGTTATTTAGTGTTGCACTGTGCAGACTGTCACTGGGTTTCTAAACACATGCAGGTGCCCACAGCAGACTCTGACTCACAGCCTGTAAACGGTAATAAAACATTAGTCAGAACTGCATTTCTCTTGATTCATTCAATAATCTGGTCAGAAATAGGTTCTTGTTATTTACCAGTTTATATTATCAACCTGAGCTATGCAGCATGAGAGCCTGTGTACAAACCTGGCTTGTTAAAGGAAAACAAATTGAGGCTGAGCACAGTAATGACATTTATGAATCACACACCTTCTTTTGTGTGTACTGTCAGAAGAATTTAATCTGTGGACCGACGCCCTGATCAACATCATGTCAGTGCACTGGCAGAGCACACCACCAAGTGAAAATATGTTGAACATGTTTCATTATTAGATGTTCATCTCCTATAGGCTTTAAAGTTGGCTCTTAAATCTTGGTAGTTTCGTCATTTTGTCCTTTTCACAAATTGTCACACAAACCTCGTGAAAACAAAATGGAAAAGAAGTCCTTTGGACTATTCCTCGGTGGACAAAGAATATTAGATAAGATAGAAACACAAATAAATCTGGATTTAATATTATTATCCCTGTCCTTACTGCATTTGTCATGTCAGTCTGCTTCACTGTACTCCGTCTCCTCTGCTGAGACAGTCAAACACAGTCTCTGTCTCTGGCACTATATTTACTCTAACATTTTCATTTTCCTTTAAAATAAAAACCCACAATGGAACAAAAAAGTATCGTGAATAGCACGTCCACAACTTTCTGCAGACAACCCCACAATGCAATGTGTCACATACCTGCCCGTGATGACGCAAGTGTGTGAAATGTTGATATTCGGGTCAGGGTTAGGTTTCGGCTTTCTATCAAGTAAAGCTGTTGAGTGTGTATTGTTCAGGGAGAACACACTCGGCCCTCCCTTTCTCTCTGTGTCTGACTCTGTCCACGATCCCTCAGTAATCTTCATACAACCAGAACTCTCAGCGCTGCCTCTGTTACTATCACCCACACACGGTACACACTGACAACCATGCAGCGCTCGATGGCAACAACCAATAATCCCCATAACGGTTATCCTAAATGCAACAGCACCCAGAGTAGAGCATCTTATGTGCATTTTGGTTGTGATGATATAAAGATGGACCTTAAATGTCACATTGTCCACTTCCTGACGCCCCTTCCTCTAACAAGTTGTCCGTCTGTCCGGTCCTTTCTCTTGAACGCATTATCTCAGGAACACCTTGAGGGAATTTCTTCACATTTGACATTTTGGGAGTGACTGTGTAAACCTCTGTGTCCTGCAGGTCACCGGTGATGGCAGGTGGACTGTTTGCTGTGGACAGGAAGTGGTTCTGGGAGCTGGGAGGATATGACTCGGGGCTGGAGATCTGGGGAGGAGAACAGTACGAGATCTCCTTCAAGGTAAAAACACGAACACACAACACCACCTCACACGGAGCTACTGTAACGGATGAGTGTCGAACATATGTAATAGTGTCACTTCGTGAGGATGTTGAATGTGTGTCTCTAATTCCATAAAGTGGGAGGGTCCTTCCATGTTTTATGTTGGGAGTCAGTCTATTTCTACTGGATATTGCAAACTATTATTGGATACATGTAGAATATAATGAGCACTCTGAACTATGTGTTCTTTTGTTATGAACGTGAGCAATATTTAACTTTGCTAAACTTTCTTTATTGTAAGTTACATTGTATGAATAAATATGGAACAGTTTTGACTGATTTATTAATTGATTAGATTTTGATCACCATCTGCCGCGTGTTCAATATTTTAGTTCCCATTAATTGCACACTCATATCTTTTGCATGCTTAGTTTGCATACAGCAGCACTTATAGTAGCAGTTCTAATTAAGATAGATATAGAGAGAAAGATGTATTTAGCTATTATGGGATACATTATTTTCTTGGTGCTGTAATGATAGTTGTTATTTTAAATACTCTGCTCATATTGTGCAGTTTTTATGTAAAGTACATCACAGAATGGGACTGGCAGGGTTGTTGGATCTTTGCGCACATGACATATATGTCCTTGTTTTTTCCCAGAGCTCCTACTTAACGAGCAATTACTCATTTAGAGCTGAGATGCATCTACATTGTGACACTGCATTGCTTTTTAAAGGAGGAAAGAGTGTTCCACATGTTTCTCCTAACGAGTCATTTGTTTATTCACAGCTCTTCAACTAAATAGCTAAAGAAGAAAAAAATATGTTGAGCCCATGAAACGTTCCTCATTATGGTTTCCACTCTTGTTTCAGTCATTTGAGCTGAACATACTCTGCTGCATGGAGGACTCTCTACATTAATCATATTCAGAATACCATATTAGATCATGCTTTTGTCTGGTGCTTCAGCATGAATTATTCTATCGTGCAGCCGTAACTGCTCGCGACTTGGCCAGCATGTTAAGAACTAGTCTCCCCCTCTGCTGCCTCTGTCAGCGGGCTCTGGACGGACAAAACGGCACGTCACAATAATTGAATTCTGGTTTGAACGGCTAAGGACTTTTGTCGTCTCACTCAATTAAGCACAAAGGCCACTGCTGGGTAATTTGATTTGATTGGACATTTCTGTTATATTCACCTTCTGCTGCTTCGTCATGTTAATTTATTCACATTATGTTACTCTGTTTTGCTAATTCCCTTCGCCATGGAGGTTATGTGCAGGATTTCAGAAAAACAGGCTATAGCATGGGCCAAGGAAGAACCTTCAAAATTTTGGATTCACCCATTCTTTTTCACATTCGTTAAAGGTGCGATGCATGACATCAAGAGTGTCTGAGATGAAATGGTCGCAGTGCTAGCTGCACGAATGGTGCTAACAGCGTTAACAATGCAGACAACGGCAACAGTGTTGACAGAGCGAACAGTGTCAACCGGGGGGGGGGGGGGAGACTGGGAACTACGCTTCCGGGCCATTCGGCAACCTCCGGTTCTGCCGAGGGAAGCTGATGCGGAAGTGTCTTAAAACGTGAATTCTCTCTACTGACCAGCAGGGGGCGACACCCTATTG
The DNA here is from genome assembly GCF_050575085.1 of Anarhichas minor. Lineage (NCBI taxonomy): Eukaryota > Metazoa > Chordata > Actinopteri > Perciformes > Anarhichadidae > Anarhichas > Anarhichas minor. The sequence continues at coordinate 20,033,382 of NW_027466473.1, read as the reverse complement.
TTGCTAAAAGAAGTGTGATTGTATAGAAGTCTATGAGAAAATTACTCTACTTCTCTCTTGATTTATTACCTCAGTAAACATGAGTTTATGGTCTCAATCTCTAGTTTCAAGTCTTCTTCAATACAGCATGATGTTCATTTAGTAAGTTATGGTCCATTTAGAGTCAAACAGACCATAAAGCAGGGTATGCTTTAGGGCGGGGCTACCTTATGATTGACAGGTCTCTGCCGCTACCAGAGACGTATACAGCGTCTCTACGTCACTCCTCCGCATTCCAAATATGGTAACTTTCATTAATTGGTTGCAAAAAGCCAACATGGCGTCGTCGAATTCAAGGCTTCAAAACGGCAGTCCACAAACCAATGGGTGACGTCAACATGACTACGTCCACTTCTTATATACAGACTATGTTGCAGGCCGATATCAGCAGTAGCTGCTAAATGAGCGAAGTGCAGACAGTCAGAAATAGAGTCAGATTAATCACACGTATGTAAATGCATTCGATGCTGTTTGGGTCAAATTAGTGGAATATTGTCTAGCACCAGTTCCATTGCATTTAGTAAGTTGTCTTTGAGAAGAGCTGTAAGGTGTCCCGTTTCTTGATGGTGTGGTTTTAGCCTTCATAATTTGAGGTGAGCAGATTTTAGAGGTTCGAAACGAGTGATAAGACTTTCAATTTAATCCGACTGGCGCTGAACTCAAACTCTCGATCCCGCCTGCAGCGAGGCGCCCCTGTTATTAAGCTCAAGTGTTTCACTCTGGGATAAAGACGGTGGGAGGGATCGGAACAGCAGGTCAGACCTTCGCCGACAGCGAGATGTGGAGAGGGTGGATTCAATCTGTTATTTCCCCCGATCCTGTTTGTCCAAGCTGGACTGGCTCAACAAACTTGACAAGGAGTAATTGAATTGAAATGGAAGCCAGCTGATGTCCACTCTGGAGGATCAGGAAGGGGGAATGATGCAGAATAACAACAGACTTACTGGAAATAATCAAAAAGGAAAGTCAATCGGGGAACTAACACTTTTTTTTCACATTATTGACTCACTGAGCTTCTGGTGGCCAGTCTGCGTCCTCGAGAAAGACTCCAACCTCCAACCTGTTAACACAACACAAGCCTCCAGCCTTGAGAAATGTAGATGATATCGAAGCAGTTTTCCTAACTAGAACTTGTAGATTTTAGTCACGACAGGAGTAGGAGTAGGATTGCGAGATGTGGGAGCTGGTGGAGGACAGAGCTGGCAAAATAGGTCAAGATAAGAAAGAACAACCCAGAACTCCTGCATCACAGTTTTAAACATTGGATAGGATTCTCTTGAATAATAGAGAATACGCTGATGCACAATCAGTTGAAAAAGGGGGTCAAATTGGTGATTTCCATTTCTGTCTTTAAGATCTATTACCTAGAATTGAAATGATTAGATTCACGGACAACCATTTTGATAATCAACCATTTAAGTTCTTTATCAAGTCAAGGAGCCAAACATTCACAGGTTCCATGTTGTGTTGTACTGTGTTTGACTCCCTGACGTGGGCTCGATGGACTTTGGCTTTAGGTCCGACATGACTAAACATTACAATAAAGGCGTTTTAATTGCTTAGTGCCTTGTATCTTTCTTGTGGTTCTCTTGTCTACATGTATCCTTATCAAAAGAGCACCTCAAACAAACTCTGACTGAGTGCAGGAATCGCTCCGACACCCAAACATGTTTTGATGATGTCACCAACAGTTTTCAACGATTACAATTAATTGATAAAAAAAAAAAAAAAGGCTTAGCTGTGTCACACTTTCAAAGATTTCTGCAGTATAATAAGTGTTTCTTTAGATGCTGAAAGAGGAAATTCTAAATATGTATTGAATTATTTTATCTGAAACAAACTTTTACTGTCTGACCTTCTCACCTCAGGCTGTTCTTATTGACTTTAAAGTTATACGTCACCCAAAATCTATCTTTGAAATTTCTAACAACACACCCTGTGGAGCTATAAAGCGGCGCTGCCTTTCAGAAGTAAGCATAACAAATCCAATTTCAGTCTTTGTCATTTAGCTAAGCATGATTGACTTGTCCCCTTTGATGTCTTCTGCTCTCTCCGCAATCTACAAACACATGAACTTTGGAGTCATTTTGCGGAGTTGTTGTGAATGGTGTTCTCACTCCTGCACCCTCCATAAAAGAAGATTAACATCTGCAATTATTCAAGCTTTTTATCTAACCTAACGTAATATTGATGTGGTGTTAAACATGAGTCTGGCTGTACATGTCTACTCTGCCATTGTTTTCCTTTGTATCCTTCTCTGCTAAGATGACCCCATCAACAAACCAGTACATACAGAATACATATGCCTCATGTCCCTCTGACATCCTCCCACTGCTTCCATCTCTCCCTTTCTTTACATCCTAACCTTGTTGGATCCGCATTGCTGTTTCTTCACAACGTCTTCCCACGCTTTGCCTTTTTCCACACTTTGATTCATCTCTGTTGATTTGTTGACCTCGTCGGATATTCACACTGTTCAGTTACACAAACACCAGCGCAGCAGCTTCGACCCAACCTTGACCCGATATTGTCTTTTATCACTGCTGAATCTCTTTCTCTCACTCTCTCTGTGTGTGTCTCTGTAGGTGTGGATGTGTGGTGGCCGGATGGAGGACATCCCTTGCTCCAGGGTAGGACACATCTACAGGAAGTACGTCCCCTACAAAGTTCCTGGTGGGGTCAGCCTGGCCAGGGTGAGTCTCAGATCGTTTCATAGCGTGTTAATGTGGACACAAGGACGTGCAAGGATGTCTGGTTTATTGCCTTGCCTGTTTATGTTTCTATGCATGCAGCATCTCACGATCAAATCCTTACATTGAATGTGTAGAAGTAAATGGCATGGCAATTAACAGATTATTTTATGTCCTACCATCAGAAAAAATAGTTCCTAATGAACCGTGAATAGCGAGGTCTGTGGATCAGCCTGAGTAGAATGACATGTTTTGAGTCTTTTCAAACGTGTGTTCCGGCTACTTAAAGCATCACTAATTGCACTCACCTTCAATGTATTGCGGTGATGTCAGCATCTTATATCACCAGATTTTGATAAATAAAACGACTGCGTATCAAAAAGAGGGTTGAATCTTCACTGGCCTCGCGATTTGATTACGATTCACTTGTCAACCATTTGAATGCACAACGATTCTCAATGCTTCTCAATTTCTTAAATGCTGCACATGGCTACTCTTTGATCAATTAATACCAACGGTCAGATCTCCCCGACAGAACAACACCACGGTTGAATTTCAGCCTTCTATTGTTAAAACAGAGCAGCTAATATTGTTAGCGAGAGCAGCAAGCTAGCTGTAAACAGAGAGTTCAGAGGAGAGGAGAATAATATACGTGACAGTAAATGACTCTGAGCTGAAATGAAACCAAACCAATTATATTATATTTGTCACTGCAGCGATGCACTTCAGCATGCACGATGCATTTTACAATCTTACACATTTTGCACACCTCAAACTTTCACTAAAATGTGATGATATACAGTATATGGCACATAATATCAAAAATGGTAGATCAGGCAAAGTTCCTGTACGGCTGCTTGGGATTTGATACATATATCTTTGGCTTCCTTTGTCCATGGACTCTGAACCTGTAGCCCGCTCCTCATCTTTGCTGCAGGCTATCTGCACGGGGCCACATCAGCCCGCTACTAGCATAACAACCAAACCCCCGACCGAACGGTCTGTGGTCTGAGTTGCATTGTGGGTACAAATCAAACGCCTGTGTCCTCAATATACAACTTACAGTTTTCAAATAGTGAGCTTGAGATTCTTTATTGAACGTGAGCTCCAGCACCTTGACACAACATGAGGAATTTTTTTTAAGTGTTTATCTGGCCTGGAGCTGAACATTATTCATTATGCATGAGTCAGCCTCAGTCTGACACCTGGCTCTGTTTGGCTTGGCTGAATGTGTAATTAAACCTCTTGGTCTCTGTTTTTGCCTCGTTGGACTGACCATTAGCCCCTCACCGAGGCTGCACTGAATGCTGATGTCAAACAGGCAGCCGGTTTAATAATACTGAAAAACTTCCTTTAGCTGAGGCTGTGAGGAGTTATGATACGTCCCCTGTGTCCTTCTCTGTTTCTTTGGTATTTGTCAGGAGTGGATGAGACTACACCAAACAACAGACAGACACAGTTGGCGATATAGTGGAGCATTTAGCAGCTAAAGAGCCAGAAACGGAGCTAAAAGTGACTGAATTGTGGACTGGCATTCATAAGGTGGAAACAAATACTACTAAATGAATGATGAAGTTGCCCCAGAACCTCTGGATGTGTGACGAAGGGGCTGTTAGCAACGCCAATTTAAATGATGATATGTCAAGTTTGTGTTCATAACTTGTTTCCGCTGCCCCCAAGTGACCAAAAACATCTGTTGTTGCATGTTTAATATCATGAAATTGATGTGACAATTCAATTTGCATTATCTTAACTTAACCGGAGACAACTGCTTTTTAACAGAAAGGTTAAAAGACATGGGCGTTCACCAGGAAAGGGAATGTCTGACAAAAAACACTCTGTGACCACGTTTCAAAGAAGTCGTTTAAGTTCTGGGACGACTTTTCAAGGAACTGAAAGGCTCCTTCAGCCCATTGTTGTAAGTCTGTGTTTCCATATGGATCTACAGACCTGTGAAGATTAGGGATTAGAGTTAGCACTTCAAAAGGTTTCTAGTCCCTGCGGAAAGTTCCTGCAGTTGAAAATTGGCTTATGGAGTTGTATTATGGAAAAATGTAGAAGCCAGTGTTTTTGAAGGTAGTGTTCAATTGGATTTATTGCTCCGATCCCTTTTTTTTTGGCTGTTGGCTTCATTTTTTGAAAATGTGGCCAATATCACGTTCCATTATGAACTGGTCCCGGTCCTGAACTGACCCATAACAAAGATGTCTCACACACACACACACACACACACACACACCGTGAAACGAAAGTAAACATGGAGGCCACTGAAGTCAGTGTTTTTGGTTTCATCTGTAAGTTGATGTCCAGTGGAAGCCAGCGAATACTTCTGCAGATGATAACGAGGATGAGGACTAAATACAGCCACATTTTTAATTCTGGCATTTTGTGGAGCAATGGCTGCTACTTCTGTATGGAGTTGTACGTGGATGCGGAGTCGGGGAGGCCAGGAGTTGTGGGATCGTGATGTGAATGGAGTGATGCCCGCCAGCGCACTATTGTGACAAAAGTCGCATGAATTCCGATATGACTGTTCAGACTGAGGTTAGATAGCAGAAAAATCTGACCTGATCACATTCCATGGTATTTGTGTTTGTCACCCTGTTATGAAAAACACAGATCCGAGCCACATATGCACCAAAAACATCATATGGCTGCAGTGTTAATGTAGCCTAAAAGTCAGTATCTGTTATCTGATGCTGCATTGACTTTGGATAACAACTTTATGGTTATGCTGTGGTACTTTTTGAATAGTTTGGTTCGTGTTAGGATTAGCTCATGGTTCCCCAAGAGAAGCGTGAGTCTTGGTCAACATTCTTTGCCTGAGGTGAAAAAAACCCATGTGTTATTTTTCTCTGTGCTGCCTCACGATCAAAACACTGTGGATTTTGTGGGCGTTTCTCCTCCATTTAAACAATTCATGGTGAGAAAAAACAAACTTTCACTTAGTGTGCACAGAGGACATTAAAGATACCAAAGTTGTTTTGCAAAACACTGCTAGAGCCGGCGATTCCCCTCAGGAGGTACAGATAATACGAACAAAGGCCTTCCAGACACGTTCACAGACAATCCAGTGCGTGCGTGCGTGCGTGCGTGCGTGCGTGCGTGCGTGCGTGCGTGCGTGCGCATCAGCCATTCCACATCTGTGAGTAGAGGGAGGAAGTCCAGTCAACATGGAGGGAGATGGAACCACTGAACTCCACTTCACCTGGAGAGCCCAGGTTTCGCTGCAGGCAACGAGCTCTGCAGCAGAGAGTTTGTGTGAATGTGTATTTGTAGCTCGAGGGATTTTTTTTTTTATTCTTTTCTTTGCTGGACGATTTGTATTTATTCTTTCCTGGGAGGCTCGCTGAACCTGTATTCTCATTCACTCCGACATCCGTACCTCCAAGGCTGGGACCATCTGTATTCTCAGAGATGCGTCCGTCCCTCAGAGGCCGACCGGCTCCGTGTTTTTTTTTTTCTTATACTGCTTCACCTCTCAGAGGCTTCCGGTGGATGGATTTCCTATTACTCGAGTGTAAATCTTTCATGTTTGCAATTGTCTGAGCTTAAAGAGCCTGTTGGAGAAGATTTCTGCCCTGCAGCCATCATTGCTTACAGTTTCAGCCACCTGCTCATCTTTTTCTTTTCTTTTTTTTTTATTCCGCTCAGTTTCATTCTGAAGCTAGGTGCTTTCATAATCTTTCGCACACACTTTGGCTGACATAAAACTTTTCACAGCTTTTTGCCGTTAACTCCAAGTTGCCTGCTTCGCAGTCTCGTGAGAAACACTTATGAGACAATATAAATGCAGTCATAAAAAGATGAAGATAGAGCCCAAAATGTGCACCTGAGATACAAAACGTGAAGGTACTTCTCACCTAAAAAATAAAATAAAAAGCAAAACAAAATCAGCTCCCATGCAAATGTTTTGGGACAGCTGTGGTCTTAGATGAGCGTTCTCCATATTCCTTGTATTATGTATTCATGTAGGCCACAGGAACAGACACATTGCACAAGAAGCCCGGTTTCAGGATGTTTCTGTCTTGACACTGTTCTCATTTTGTTCCCTATTTCTTAAAGTTTAAGTGATTCCTCTTTTACTCTCATGCTTTGCACAGTTTACACTCTTCCTCGGCACATTATTTCCCCAGGAAGTGATCTCGTCAAAGGCTTAACACCACATCTGCAGGTGGCTCAGTGGTGAAATGTCTTCTATCATCATTACTGCCAAAACCGATACGACAAGATAGTGCTTCTATAAAAATACAAAAAGTACACTGTCACATATATATTCTGTATCTGCTTCCTCCAACACTTTATTGGAACTCTACAATGCTAACAGTGAGTCAATTATCACATCAAACACACAGAATGTTACACACATTTCCCAGTGGTGCAGGAAGACATATATGCAAGTTTGGGGAACTACTGGAATTTACAATAAAGTTCTAGGTTTGAACAATGCTTTTTAAAAAACATGTAAGACCAGTCTTGTGGTTTGCATTCAGTTCAAAATGAAGCTAGCTTGTCGTTCTGCTCAGCGTTTCATAAGATAGTTTAATAGGCTGCGTCTGTCAGAGAGAAAAGAAAGAGACTTCGTCTTTTAAGAAGCAGCGCTGTAAATTAGCAAGTAATTGAGTTCTGTGCTGAAACTGCTTTCATGACGAGAGACAAGTTGCTTCTGTTTTTATTTTTTTCATCTCTCGCCTCCTGGGACATGATGACTGGCCGCCTTTCTGCTGAGCAGCTCTGATCATTTTGTTGTGTCAGATGAGTTAAAGCATCAAGGACGGCAGCATGATGTCTCAGTCTGTGTTACAGTGTAGACGTGATGTCCAGACGAACAGAGATATTTACATGGCAGTTGAATTCAGCATCAACAATCATTAGCATTCATACCACATAACATAACATAAGTAGAGATATATTTTCAGATATTCACCCTCATAATGTTGTGTTTACACCTTCCGCGGCCCCCAATGGTCTCAAAGGGGGGGAGATAAGTACTGTCGGTTTAAATAGATTCTACACCATCTATTGTAGAGAGTTAACTACTCTGCACAATTTCAAACCTAATGACCGTCGAGCAAATTGGGTTGTGTAATGTGTTGACGTAGATGTGTCATCACAGGAGGAACTACAACCATCTGCTTCTCATTTTAAGACTGGATGAGCCTGACCGCTACAAAGATATTTTGGATGATGCCCCTACCAGACCCTTTAGTCCCTGTTCTTTCTTTCCTAGCAGGCACGAGACGATTGTCACCGTGGCTGTGATGTTTGCACTCCTAAGACTTCTTTGTTTGCAGTTTTGTTGAAATGAAAAAATGACGCTTTAACAAAACGGTTTCACTCCAATTTCAGAACCTGAAGCGCGTGGCGGAGGTGTGGATGGACGAGTACGCCGAATACATCTACCAGCGTCGGCCCGAGTACCGCCACCTGTCCGCGGGAGACATGACGGCCCAGAAGGAGCTGAGGAACCAGCTCAACTGCAAGAACTTCAAGTGGTTCATGAGCGAGGTGGCCTGGGATCTGCCCAAACACTACCCACCGGTGGAGCCTCCTGCTGCCGCGTGGGGCGAGGTACAGTCGGCTCTCATCCCTCGAACACAAAACTAAATAGTGAGGGAGATTCGTGAGGGGAAAAAAAATACTATTCGTCATTTATCAAGCCGAGCTGTGCTCAAGGTGCTGAACATTTCTGTTTTGATTATTCAATACAACCATCGGATCAAAAAGTCTGGATCATTTGTAGCAGCTTCTTCTAAAATAACTGATGAGGCTGTCAAGAAAATGTTGGCCGGTTGGCTCTAATAGTCGTGTCTGTCTGTCGCACCGGCTGCTCTCCGGAAATCTGGTGCGACTGCTCTCAGAGAGGAGGGAGCACGTTTACGTAATGCCAATCACAGGATAATCTGAGTGTTATTGCCTCCCGAAATAAGCCGAACTAAGGCCCTCATTCTAAAACTGGAATCTGCCTCAGCATACTCGTGCATAATGTCCTGTGTGATTATGGGTTTTTTTTCTCAGAAGACTGAATGACTGTCCTTCGTGTCCTTGTTCGTGTCACAGATCCGTAACGTGGGCAGCAGCATGTGCATGGAGAGTAAACACTTTGTATCAGGGAGTCCCATCCGCCTGGAGAGCTGTGTGAAGGGCCGGGGCGATGTGAGCTGGAGCCATGGACAGGTCAGCAGCAAAAATATTACATTTTAATAATTAGCCTTGTTCAAACTCTTCAGGCTTTATTTTACAATTGAACGTTCAGAAATGTACATTCAGTCCTTATTTGAAGAACCTGAGAATTAGATGACGCAAAAATATACCTTTAGTAATAATTACTTCTATTAAATACTTAGAATAAGTAAAAGCAGTAGAGCCACAATTGGTTAACGTGACATTGTTGTTCAGTGTTGTTTTTCTTTTGGTTAATTTCAGGGGAATATCAGATGTATTAGCGTTCTGGGTCGAGGTCTCTGTGGGGCCGGTTGGCTCCCAGTAACTGAGACCCACCCTGGGTCTAATAAAGTCTCAGGTCTGTGTGTCAATATGTCTGATACCCGAGTGAATCAAAGCAGAGTCTCTGATCATGTGACGTGTCACATGATCACAAAGGAGAAATACTCTTTTTGAGGCCGATTCATATTTTTAACTGTTGCTATTCTATTTGACTACAGTTGCTTCTTAATGAGTGGAGCATCATGCTCAGTTCTTTCTACAGCTACTGTAAGATCGGGTCTAAAATATTTGCTACCTCTTGTTTCATCCACCTGGCACATCTGGGTTTGTTTTGGAACTGTTCATGGAGAACCACTGCGGAGAGTGGTGCACATTTCAAAGAGGAATTGTCACAGGTTTAATCTCAAGAGATAAAAAATTAGTTAATAAATCTCCTCAGTAAAAGTATTTCATCTACTAAACAAGCATCCGTGTCAAATTACCTTACGCAGACACATAAACAGCACACACACACACGCGCTGCTTCATTATCTTTGCATTGTTCTGACGGACTTCTTCACACTGGAGATCTTTAAGCCGAGCTCATCACACAACCTTAATGGATTGAATGCCTCCGTTTGTCTCCACAGCTGAAATAGTGCGCCTCATAGCTCTGACACTTTAATTGCCTTAATCTGAAGATGCATTGTTTTAATCTGTGTCGCAGTTGCAATCTGTATTCGGCTCCAGCGAGAAATTGATTCGCTGAAAATCTCAGGGGGCCCCGTGGCAGCTGTCCTTGTTGATTTCGTACGAGAGCAGCGGAGGAACTCGTTCGGGACGTCTCGGTGACGTCCGAGTGTTTGTCGCTCCTCCAGCTCACAGATTGACGAGATTCTTTTTTTTTTTTACATTAATAAGAGAGCTTTTTTTATTAAGATGACAAGATTTCACGTCTTTCAGACCCCCGCGGCTACGCAGATGCTAAAAATTGTATTTACGCTTTACCAGCTGTTTCCAGAACTTTCAACCAATAGAAAGAAAGATGGTGACTGTTGAGTTGCTTTGAGGATAGATCTCTCCACACGAGAGTTTAGTAGCTGCTTCATCGCCGTGCTAGCTTAAAAGTGAAGCACTGAAGTCCATTCTCTGCTGTTCACCTCACAATCCCAACATAAGGTCCACTTACTAGCTTTCAACAACAGCGACACAGTCTTCATCTAAGTTATTCATGTTATACGATGCCGTCGTGACTTCTTAACCACTGAGATTGGTTTCCCGCAGGTGTTCACGTTCGGATGGAGAGAGGACATCCGGGTGGGCGACCCCATGCACACTAAAAAAGTCTGTTTCGACGCCGTCTCCCACAACAGCCCGGTCACCCTGTACGACTGTCACGGCATGAAGGGGAACCAGCTGTGGCGCTACAGAAAGGTACGGCAGCCCTGACTGTAAAGACATCATCTCTGTGCACCAGTCTCTCTCTTTTCTCATCTTGTTCTCGCCCCCTCCCTTTCCTTCTTTCTGTACGAAGCAACAAAGCTAATAACGCAACTGCTTCAAAATAAATGACTTCAAGGCTGCTTAATCATTCTATAAGGTTCTGCACATTTAAACAGTCCCTACCCTCGAGCTGATGGATATTCAAAGGACCTCATTACGCTGCTGCGTTTAAGCTCCGTTAATAACAAAAACATGCCATCCAGGAGGCCACATTTGTATTTTTGTAACACCTCTAGCATCTAGTGAAGTGTCACGACACAAGCAAGCTTGTTTGCTGCAATATACACGTAGAAGCAAAAAGACCGGCCAAGACCGCAGAATGTAAAAGTTTATGACAAATGCATTAATGAATATTCATGTCCTTACATGTCTGCTACATTTTAGTGTTGCTCAATGTTATTCTGTTAAATGGGTAAGATTCAAGTGTCATCACCACACTGTGATGGATTAAAAACCTTGTGCAAATTTCAACTCATGTTATTTCATGCTTTGGAAAATGGTCATCTCAAAGCAAAATGTTGAAGAAAACATGAAAACAACAATACTACAGAATAACAGAATCCTTAAAAATGAATGCTTTCAAATCAAACCAAAGGAGGAGGAGAAACGTCTGGCTTTAGTCCTTCGTGAGTCACTGAGACTCGCCACCGTCGCTTGTGTCGGTTGCGCTCTGGCCGAGGTGCTGAGCGGAAGCCTCCGCAGGCTGCGTTATGCTTTGCCTATAGACCTCAGCCTCAAAACAACTCCGTTTAGGGGGAGAGGGCCCTCAAACGTGACTATGAGGTACGTCTACACTGGCACACACAGAGAGGAGGAGAAGACGCTGAGCGCCGGTCAGGACTATGGGTTTTAAAATGAAAAAAAATAAATGAAAAAGCTTCCTTTAGTTCTTCTGACAATCCTTCCTGTTTCTCCCTCCCTCCGTCCTCCAGGACAAGAGTCTGTTTCACTCCGTCAGCATGAGCTGTATCGACTGCAGCCCCAGCGAGCGGCGGGTCTTCATGAACACGTGCGACCCCTCCTCCCCCAGCCAGCAGTGGCTGTTCGAGAGAACCAACGGCACCATGCTGGAGCACTTCAACCGGGGCACCAACTGAGGCCCCGGCAGCATCCAGAAAGAAACAGAGACTCCTGACGCACGCAGATGTGGAGCTGCTGCTGCTGTAAACTCTGGTTCCCCGTTTACCCGACGCTGAGGTGACGGCTGTTTCTCTTTGGGAGGTGCTCAGACCCGAGGTGGGATGGGATACCGTGGGGGAAGTTGGTTAAACACCTGAGCTGGAGGATAGACTGAGTTTCACTCTTGATTGATGGGTTTGTGTTTGAAGGTGGTTCTGTGTGTGAGATGTATTTGTTCTGACATGGCGGGTCTGTCTCACTTCCTGCTGTCGATCGGTTATCTGACATTCCTCTCCTTTCTTTTCTCATTCCGTTTTTTCTATTTCAAATTTTCTCGAGCTTTATCTATGGCACATTTTTTTTGTGGTACCTGTATTTCCCCTCTCTGTCTCTCTACCTTTATTCTCCACCTCTTTCCCCCTTCCCGTCTGTCCTGGTCCGACTCCATCTGTGCGTCCGTCTCTATCTGCCTGCATGACTGCACCTTCTCCCTCTCAAATCCCCTTATGTCTCTCCAGCGCTGACAACCTCCCTGGGGGAGGGTGGTGGTGGTGGGGGGGGAGCTCCTGCTGAGCCAAAGTCATCCTGACACCTGCGTGAAGCCAGGCAGAACCACTCTGAAAATCACCTGGTGAATTGATTCTCCTTTTTAACCCTCATACACCACTGCCCCCCCCTCCCCCTTTGGCTTGTAGTAGTCTGGTCTCTGCCCTTCGTCTCCCTGCGGGCCGAGCTGCTTTGAATGTAGCAGGTGGAAGTTGACAAAGAAAAGTGCAGCCTCGCTCCTTTATCCTCCGTTCTGTCCCTTTGCCCTCGCTGTATTTATCAAAGAGTCGTCTGCGGGTTTGTCACTGTGCCACGTTCTGCTTTCATTCCTCAGAGGCGAGTGCTATCTAACGCCCGGGTTTGCGTGGGCCAACTCTCGCTGGCCATGGGCTTGTTTGTTGTTATAGTGGGACTTGGGTGGGGTGGCGGGAGCTGCTGTCACACCTCTTAAGAGATCCCCCCCCCCCCTTCCTTCTTTCTGTGCACCCTTTGCTGCTCCCCACACGTCTCCGCCGATCAGTCGCCGGAACGACCCCGTCGCAGACTGCCGAGCGCCGGGGTCACGTCACGGCGCCAAACAGCAGGCAGGACTGCAAACGGACGCCCGAATGACTAGCTACGTGACTGGCAGGCCAGCTGATTCACCGCCGAGCTGACACATCACTTTAGAGTACAGTGCGAGTAGGGGGGGAGGGGGAGACGAATGGGAGAGTTACTCTGAATAGGCTCGCCGAGGTAGCTGTGGGACAGAGACAAATGTGGGTTTAAAATGCATAAAGCACTTGTGTAACGATAAACTTGAATGAAATCTTCGTGCCTTGTTGGAAGAAGACTAGATGTGGATGTGTGTGTGTGGCGTCCAAAATGTCCACATCAGCATTTGTGACTCTCGTATCAATGCACACACACGTAACTGCTGGCTGTGAATAGAGCTAAAGATACTTTGTTTTCCACCATATGTTCCTCCTGCCTTGAAAAGTTAACTCTAGCCCTCAGAAGACCTCTGTTCTCCTTTAATCACGATATGATGCTGATGTGTTGCTTTTCCCACTCGTTCAATCCAAAGTACTTTTATGGGAAAGGGAATTGTTGTTGTTGTTGTTTACCACCTTTTTTAAATCTGTTTTTCTGTTCTTAATGAAATGTTCTTCTGTCGTTTGTTTTAAACCTGTGGTTCAGCTGAAGATGATTTAGTTTCCTGCTCAACGTGATGTTCAGGTCTGTCACCTGAACCCATTCTCTAATCCCATTGTGTGAAGCCGAACAATGTACAGTACGTGCCATTTTAACCATTGCACTCAGTTCGATTTTAACAATCAGTTGTAGACCAAAACATAATGTCCTATCCTCAACACGCCTCAGTGAAGGTACTTTTAAATCACAAATGAAGCTAGCTTGGACACATCAATTTACATTTGTCTGTACAGATTAAATTGAAAACTTCGATGATATTATCATTATTAACTCAAACGTCCATCTTTTTACAGTTTTTTTACAGTCATTTCAACTAAGCAACACATTTTGCAGAGTTGAACAATAAAAATGTAGCTTTGCTGATGTTTATAGGTTCTCCAAATGAACAATAAGTGATATTATCTCATCTCTGGAAAAGCAACGAGAAAGCAGCTAGCGCTAGATAGCTATCTACAGCTAGCAATGTTGTAATAGATAGCCTAACTAGCTAGCAGCTAGCTACATGTGGCCTGCAGTGACAACTATTTATAAACTTCAACTCTCTGGTGCCGACATTTGTCTACCCGGCACCATGAGACACTACAAATGTCCTCGTATGATTTCATGTGTGTGTCACATCGCTTATATTTCTGTTGCAAAATCCATCAGTCACTATTTCCTTCACCGTGGTCACCTGTCTTGCTGGGGGGAAAAAAAATCCTGTTTTATATTGAATTCATGTTTCGGTGTCCTTTTTCACCTGACCTACTAGCGCTGCACGCATGGACAACTTGTCCGTTGTCAGATTGTTAAGAGTTGAGTGGGAATTGCTGCTTCAGACCACTTAATCATTAATGTAGCCATGTTTCCACTACAGGACCAAACTAAACACCCATCTGACCTTTTTTTAGACCCTGATTTAACTTCTCTTTCCCACATTTCTACTTTTCTTCGTTCTTTTTAAAACAGTTATTTTTTCGGGTGTCCTGTTCGGATCAGTAGTGCAATCTGCACTGTTCAATCATGTGACCTTATTGTGAAGGACTGTTGTGACTGTTTAATACGAACACTGTACTTGTGGACAAAGTTGTGTAGAGGGCTGAATACACAAAGCAACATTTTGGGCAAGCCCATCTCAGTGTTTCATAAAATAACAGCTTGGGTGACTGTAACTTGTTATAACTGTCAGCTAAACCTTCGATAAAAAACGATGGCGGATTCTTGCACATACCACACTAATCAGCTGGAGTGTATTTATGTATTTCAGATAAACCTCTGCTGACATGCCAGCAAGTCCGGAGCATTTGAGCCTCTTATCTCCGTTTACAGCAGATTTACTGTAAAGTTTATTCTAACCTGTCCCGTTTCCAGCTGCAGCAGGAAGCTGTTTTCACCAAATATGATCTGATAAACTCACTGTATGTTACCTGCCCAGTGCCAAAGAGCAGACGGGTAAAAATCACTGACTAGCTGGTGAAAACAGTGGGACATTTAGCAGTTAGAAAGACCCCCAAATGGCCAGTGTATCAATGACTACAGCTTGAAGTAGTAGTGTTGTACACTGTACCTGACTTCTTGATGAGCTCTGGTTCACAGCCAACACGGTAATTACTAACAAAATTGCACAGCTCACAGTTCCTCCAGTGTTCAGTCAGTGCAGCTCTCTTTATTAAAGTCTCTTCAGGAAACGACGACATTATGTTCTGTGGGAGGGAAAAGATTCAGGGGATCTGAGGAGAACCGGATGATGTCTAAGTGTTTTTAAATGTCTGTGCCATCGCTGTTCTCTACAACAACTCCATTTGAGCTTAAGAGAAGACAAAACTTATTTAAGTTTATTTGATCTCTCTGGAGAAATTGAACAAAACTATTGCCCAAGATGTTGCTAACTGTATCCCTCAAAGTAAAGTGTATTCATTGTGACCATTTTAGAGTACATGGTACCTTTCCATTGCACATGTAAAGTATGTTTTTATTACATCAAACTGTGACTTCATCTAAATGTGTCTGTTTACATTTGCTTTATTCCACCTTTCATCCACTGTGGTTAAGTATTAACACAATACTTTTCCACAGTTTATGGAGTAAAGCCATTGTAATTGTGCCGTCATTTTCTTGTTGTGATCTAAAAATACTTTTTATTAAGGTGGACTAAAACTCGGTGAGCAGTGTAAAGAAATCCTATTTTATAAGCGCAAAGGTTTTTAATGTCAGCAGCCAGCGTCGGTCAGTCGCACCATGTCGTGTGTGTGTGTGTGTGTGTGTGTGTGTGTGTGTGTGTGTGTGTGTGTGTGTGTGTGTGTGTGTGTGTGTGTGTGTGTGTGTGTGTGTGTGTGTGTGTGTGTGTGTGTGTGTGGGGAAGTGTACATTTTGTATCTCATACAAAAGAATCTCCAATATTTTTTTCTACTGACATCTCAACTGTAAAAGTGTATTTAGATATTTAACAAACTGTACAATTAAACTGGAATTGTATGATATTTTTGCTGAAATTGTAAAATATAAAGGTTTCTATATTTGGATGAAAACGTGTCTGTGAACATGAATTAAATACAGCGATGAAAACATTCCGCCATGTTGGAGGAGCCGCTCTTCATTTCTGCATTTCATGCAAAATTAGTGTTAACATTTGGCTCTGGTTTGTCAGTCAGTCGTGTCCTTTAGAGCACTTTGACTAAATGCTAAAACGGAAGCTTTGCATTATAAACAGTTGCATGTTCACCTCTAAAAAAAACAAAAGAAATGTGTAAACAAACCTCCTGAAAACTACAAATGGTTCATGAAGATGTGTAATTAAACGCACATTAACGAGTCTTTTGAGGCCTTAAAAAATCACTTATTTTATTCAATAGGAGGAAACTAGTAACAGACGTTGGAGGCTCAGTTTTAAAAAGATTCAGGAGCTGAATCAACGTTTCTGCACCTTTTTATAAAAGTTGTGGTTCATAACTTTGTGGGTAAAGAATGTTTCCTGCTCTGTTTTGCTCTTCAAAAGTCAACAAAACTAAATTTTAAACACCCAAATGATGTTTTAGAAGAGTAAGTTAAACCACTGGTGGTCTGAAAGAACAATCTTTTCATGGGGTGTTAACTTCTGTCCTTGCTGCAGTGATGAACAGCTGTGACGTCACTGTTATAGGCGTAACAGAGCACACGGGTCAAACAAGGGTGAAACCTTCAAAACAGGATGCAAGTCCCTGGATGGAGAAGAGCTGATGATTGACTTTTGAGGAGAACTTCAAATTGGATCGTTCATAACAGCTACACATCAATGGGAAATGGGTCTGGACAACATTTAGATTCAGATATACTGAACCCTTTAAGTCAGAGCTGTGCTTCCGGCGTACACGAGGTTCTGCGTAGTGTATATTTTGTCTTCGCAGGGTGCACGCGGAGGTCATGTGCGGATGTCTGCTTACCGCCTGCATGGCCAGCACTCTTGCAGTGATAGCGTAGTGTTAGCGGCAAACGGTATAAAAAGAACCACTTCCCATTCATGCTGTCCACAGCCGTCTGTGCACCCGTCCGTTTTGAAGTATGACCGAGGCTTAATGTGCCTCAAAGTAAAGGCCTTTGCACACAGGTCTCAGTCAATCTCTTCAATTTAACCAAATGCATGTTGGTTTTCTTATCTGAACTTTACCAACAGAACATTTAAAAGAGCTCTTATGCTGTGGGGGAAGCAGCGACCCGTCCACATGGAGATGACAGCGCACCAGGTGGACAGAGAGGCTGCTCATTCCGGCCCCAATCGGCTTTTATAAATAACTCCGTCGGCTGCCCAGAGCTTTATTTCCCCCACTTGTCACTTCTTGTTGAAGGTTTTGTATTACTTTAATCGCTTCTGTGACTGATGCTGCAAAAACACACTTTCCCCAAACGTTAATCCCATAATCATTTCCCCTGGCAACCCGCTAACTCTGATAGCTTTCAGGTTCCAGTGATTTATTCGTGGCTGGAGCGATATTGCTTTTGCAAGTTGGCCCATTTCTCCGAGTCTCCTGGGACGTCACATAATGCTCAAGTTGTCACAGCGGCTCTGAAAGAGGGAGACCATTTTTGTTTTTTGGTACGCTGTGAGAACCCTTCTAGCTGGTTGTTATTGGAGCCTTCACATAATTACAGTTTAGCAGTACATTGCTAATTAAATTGTATGTTTTAAATTGATTGTATTGTTATTGAAACTGCAATTTTACATTTCTCTGTATGTGCAAACTAACGTCAGCAGGTTATTTTTCTGCATAATGGTTTTACCATCCATATTTATATCAGTTAATTAGCAAATAATCAGCATTCCCTCAGACTCATGAGCTGTAACTGAGACAGAGATCAGGCTATTACATTAGCACAGTGTTCCACTGAAGATATCCATTAAGTTTCTTTATTGGGCTCAGCACCATTATAAAAAGAAAAAGGCTATCCAATTGTCTCTGATAATTCAGTAATCCCCCCTCCCTCCCTCTCCCTCCCTCCCTCTCTCTCTACGCAATAAAATGGAAAGATGAGGAGGAGGTGCAGGAAAGGTCCCACTGACTCAAACCAGGACAGTTAAAGGACATTTGAAGGGTTTAAAAAATATATAATTTAGTTCATATTTGCTAAAAGATATAATTTAATGCAACAAATTCTATTTTTAGATAACTCCACTGGTTTTTCGGCGCCTATAGATGTTTATTATATGTGTGTCAATCAATCAGCTTGTCCTTGTCAAGGCTGTTGCTGTGACGCTTGCGGCTTTGTCAAACAGAGCTAACGGTTAGCCATCATGCAGAAGGGAAAGTCGGCCTTTTCTAAGGAGCTACAGCCGGTTTCCACCTTCTTAAAGTATCTGGATATGAAAATGCTGCATTCTGCACACACTGCAAAAGTACAATGCTGATTTAAACGATCAAGAAAGCTGGACAGCTGTGGTGCAGCATGTATAAGTGCATACAAGTACGCGTGCATGAATGTGTGGTACACTTAAAGGTCCCGGTTTGGGGGTCAGGAAATATGGTCACCTTACCCAGCAACTGAAGTTTTCCCATTCATAATTTCCATCAAAACTTTTGCATATTTTTCACAGAAAGTGTGGTTGACAATGTAAATACAGAGCATGTGTAAAACGTGACGTAATGCCTCAGATACAACCCTAAAACAACCACTTTCATGATCTAATCTGTTCTATTCTTGATATAATTACAATAAGAATATAAATTAAAACAATAATTCAATGAACATCATTTTGTGGTCAGACTGCATCTGTTACCATAAAACAATCCAAGTGCAAAAATTCATGATTATGTGAAGATAATAATAATTAGGGTTAAATGAAAAGTAAAGTCATCAGTTCAGCAGAAAACCACCACGCCAAGGGAAACCTTTTGTTCATGTCCAACTACCACAGCTGCTCTAATCACTGCAGCAAACCCTACCTCTTCTTCTCTCTCAGCTACCGGCCCTCTGCACCACAGTCTTGTTATCTTGATCTTGGGTCAGTGAAGGATAATGAAACCCCAGTCTTAGAGTTAATACATCACCGACCAAACCTCACTTCAAAACAAACTAACAAGCTCCACAGACAGGCGGACAGACAGGTCGGGCCGACAAAATTCAAAATGAGAGCTCGAGCCGAGGCGGCCTGCGTCCTCATCGATTCATCGTTCGTTAGAGCAACAGAGCAAATGGAGGCACAACATCGCTGTTTCGGAGAAATAGGAAACCGAAAAAATCGGTTTCACTTCAGCCAACGATGGTGTTTTTGTCTGTGCTCTACTTCTCTGCAGTTCATTCACCAATTAAAAACAAATGGAGAAGAATGATGCCGAATATGAACGCTAGTCCACAATAAACGCTTAGTTTTCTTTTGGTTGGCTTTATTGTGCTCAGCTGTCCTCTAAACCACTGACATCTGCATCCATGTCCCCATTACCAACTATTACCTATTCAATACAACTAAATTACACTTTCAGTTCTGGTTAGAGGCAAACACATTTTTTCCTTGATTACAGTTTCAGTTTTAAACACGTGGTTATCATTGTAAATTTTAACAAAACGAAAATACAACAGAAATACTTGGTTATGTTTATGCTACAAAATTGCTTGGTTATGTTTCGTAAATCACGTCGGCCATATTGCTGGGCCCACTGGATGGAAGGGAGGCGCAGGAGAACCAAGACAAAGCCGGGCCGGCTGTCTGACCCTGCTGCAGTAAAATCCGGGGTTTTCTAAAGGAAATCTGGTGCTCAGAAACACTACCGCTGTTGTCCACAGGGACCGCCAAAATCAGACAAATTGAAAATGAATTGTAGTAGCTTTAAGTTATGCACGTAAATTAAAATAAGTCAACACTGAGGTTTTTTTTTCACCCGGGACATGAACAGCGGCCTCTTTGATTGAACTGTGTTTGACCCACTCCGACCTCCTCCCTATGCGGACTTCTGATTAGAAGCACATTTGTGAGCAAATATCCACAACACATGCTCTCACTGATGCAGATACATTTTTAAATTGATAAATATTTTTCACATGCCCAGTGGTTTTAATAGCCTTATGCTACTATGCAGCAATGTTCTTGTCTCTGAGAGCTCAACAGGCATTTGGTTAAAGCTGATCTATTCAATATGTTTCATATTAATGTGTCAAATGACTTCATTTTCAGATCATTGTTTTGGTTTTACAGCCCACAAGTTTATTGTTTTGGCTCTTCCTTCTTTCATCAACCCTGTTTCCAAGGCAGCACGCTGATGTTTTCATCAAAAGAAGCTCTGATAAATCCATCATGTTACCTGCCCAGCACCAGACAGCAGACAGATCAATTTAGCAATAGCTGGTGAACGTCGGGGAGCATTTAGCCGCTAAATCGCCAGATATTTCCCTCGGGAGTTGTAGGAGAGCAACACAGACCTAGGACAGTTGATATTGGACTTGCATTTACCAGGTAGCCAGAAACACGTCTCCAAATGAATGCTGTTGCTCTGCATCTGCTGGCTGTGTACGTGGGCAACTGTAAACATGCTCGCCAGAGCAACTTTTAAAGGTGATAACACGTGTTTGAAATGTCACTGTACACAGCTCGTTGCTCTAGAAGCCTCAAAGTGACCAAGAAAAATACATTTATTAATGCATGTTTGGGGCTGCACGGTGGTGTAGTGGCTAGCACCGTCACCTCACAGCAAGAGGGTTCGATCCCCGATCCCGGGTGCTCCTTCTGTGTGGAGTTTGCACATTCTCCCCGTGGCAGCGTGGGTTCCCTCCAGGATCTCCGGCTTCCTCCCACAGTCCAAAGACATGCAGCTTAGGTTATTTGGAGACTCGAAATTGCCCGTAGGTGTGAATGTGAGCGTGAATGTTTGCCTGTCTCTATATGTGCCCTGCGATAAACTGGCGACCTGTCCAGGGTGTACCGCTGCCTTCGCCCAATGTCAGCTGGGATCGGCTCCAGCGACCCGTGACCCTGAACAGGATAAGCGGTTAGGATAATGGAATGGAATGCATGTTTGGCTCATATGTGGAGAGCAGGCTGTTCTCATTCAACGTTCGTACTTATACCTACAAAAAGTAATGCACTGTAGTTATGAAAACATATACCCCGCGTAGTCGTGAACCAGGACAAGCAGAGCTGTCGTTAGTGATGTAGTATAAAGAGCGACAAAGTCCCCATGGGAGGAGGTCAGGGTGGATGGAAGGGTGAAACAAACACAGGACTTTTAGTCAGGAGAAAGCAATTTGTTTCCCGTGTGAAACCAGAAGTCAACTTTTGTTTCATAAGTTATGTAATTAACTAACGCAAAGTCATGTAACGTATAAAACGTTATTTTACAAGACAAATATAAATATTTGAACATAAACCACAATGTTTTCCTCAACCTAACCAACAAGGCGTACCCGCCTGATGCACTGATTGCTTGTGTTGCTGCACATTTGTAGGAGAGGGCATGACAAATTACTTGAATTAATTGAAACGGGATCTGTTGATATTGTGCCTCTAGTGATGCATATTCCCAAACTGAGTTACAATCATATCACTACAGAAAGTCAAAGAGTGAACAAACACAATACAGGATAAACTAAATGAACATAAATTCACGATGTAAGCATTAATCTGTGAGTTTCCTTGAAGTTACCTCCAATGATCTCTGACTGCATTGTTGGTGTTGAGGACTGGGCGGCTCCAAGGTGACAATGACAAGACAAGTGAGTTTTAAATCCTTGCATTGATTAGATAAAAGGTCTGAACATTTGTTTTTAGAATCATTACACACGCTGATGTACTGAGGCCTTTCTTTTCTTTCTTTTTTTTGTCTTTCAGCTGGTTCTGAGTGATGAATGGGGCCCATTGTGATTCTCTCGTGGTCATTGTGGCTGTGCTGTGGCGGGCATGCAAAGAGCAGGATGAGTCTCCAGAGACTCTGCATTGATTCTTCTGCTACTAGAACTGCAGCTATGGAGAGAAATGACATTAATCATCGTCCCGGTCGTTTAAAACAGCAGAGTCGAGATAAAGGTTTAGGAGGAGCGTCTGAGTCTGGATGTATACACTGAGCAGAGTTTGGAGAAATGTCGTGGAAGGGGCGTGCCGTCTACATTATGCTAATGACTCGAGAAGTGAGTAATCCTTTTCCTCTGCGTGAAAGGATTACGAAGAGGCACGACTAGAAACAGGAGGTAGTTTGACATTTAAATATTGCCTGGGAAGTAAGAGGGTGCAGATTTACTCTCGGAGCATGCAGCTTCAGATCCAACCACGCAGGTTAAGTCTCCTAATCACTGAGCTTCGACCCAGTGAGTTTAGCTGAATCCTCAGCAGCTCAAATTTTACACAGTCTCATTTCAACCCGTCACATATTAACGCTCTGTCAGACCCCTTGGCATCACTTTCTAACCGACGGGTTGCCAGGCACGTGGTTAACATTGTGAACACCATGTTTGGGCCTAAAGTAACAATGTACGCTATATAAAAATAGAAACAGCTTAACATACGCACGGAAAAAAACATCACTAACGTAACTCCCGGAGAATCTTCTCTCCGAGTGTCTGACATTGACTCTTGATGCATCTCATACAGGGAACCTTGTGCGTCGGTATCTGACGCCTTGGGAATGAGACCTTCTCACTTGGACATTCTCAACCTTCTCTGGCCCATTTATCTGTCTCGAATTAGCATGATCTGTAATTGCTGAAATCTGGAGAGTATGCAGAGGGTTCCAAAATCACTGTATAGAAAGTTATATTTGCTGGTCGGTCAACCACTTTCAACGCTGACCACGGTCAGTAATGTTCCTCTGAATGACTCTTCATATCTGCAGTATAATGTTGTCTTTTAGATAATGTTACTCATCATCGTTTCGTCAGGGTTAGGGTTAGTACAAATGTAGTACAAATGTTTGAAGACAGCCAGTGTCTGTGTTCAAAGAATATTATCATTTGCCTGGACTGCATGAAGTTCCCCTTCACATTATCCTTGTGATAATAATCTTACAGATTTATGGGAGGACAACGTCAGATAGAAGCTATTAAAGCAAGTATAAATTGGACAATAGATACTAGATTGAACTGGCAAAGAAAATGAGTGAGGGATGAGCAGATGGGCAGAATGCTGACCAGAGGTGATGAGAAGAGAGATAATAATGGACAGCAGAGAAAATGAGATGTGGGCAGAGGGAGACCGGGGGGGGGGGGGGGGCGATGCACTATGGCAATCCTCATAATCCATCCACATTGCTGTCGAGGTTGTAGCGAGATCGAGCCTGTGCAGGGCTTACACTTATTTCTGGTTTGAGTTGAGGACTCGTGTTAAAAGCTTTGCTGCAGAATTTGTTGCACATAAATAATGATGTAATCGGAAAACAGACACGAGAGGAGAAAGGCTTCTAAGAAATATGACGAAACTTGATTTATTCTTTTTAGTCGGAAGGACGGGATGTCATGGCTGATCTTATCAACCCACAATTCTCATTACTTCTGAAAATCCATTAATCATGACTGGACATCCGCCGTTTATTTCATTCATTTAGTTGTTATTTAGACCAACTTCAATATTGATAAATCAAAATGTAAAAGCAAGTCACTATGCTGCCCTGAGCGGATTATAGACACACAACATGACCAGGATGTGATTTTCATTTTATCTTGATGTAAAACCTTTTCCTCCTCAGTCGCCCCTATGTGTCTTATATTTCTATACGGAGGTTGCGCTTGTTATGATTTGCTGTTTTAAGTTTATTTTTGAAAACAAAAAGAATGGCTACCTTAAATGTAGAGAGAGCACTGAGCTAGTTGGATGCATGAAGAGCAGCATGGCAAAAGACAGACAGGGAGAAAGTAAAGACTAAGATTAGATGAATTCAACATAGAGTGAAGATGATAGGACTCTAATTGAACAGGACAACGGAGACGGGGAGAGTTGAGGTAAAAGACACAGCGAGAATGTAAAAAGAAGAGGAAGCGGAGGAGACATGAAGGGAAAACAGAGGCTGATAAAAGCAAAAAGTGACAGGTCGACAGACCAAAAGAAAGAAATAATGACAGAGAAAGATGGTGGCCACAGGTGGAGATCAGACAGAGAAATAGAGACACAGGAGCATTTTAGGTGGATAAAGAATGAAATGAGGAAATTCAATCAGACAGTAGAACTGTTCCAAGAAAAAAAAGAGACACGCAGCTTCATTCCCACAGCAGGCCTTCGTGCTCGATTCAGAGATACCGCTCATATCTAATTTCTGTGGATGACTCTTCACATCTGCATCAGGACGCAGCCTGTTTCCAGTGCCGATGTGAACTGACAGCGACACGTGTGGGCAGAGCAACAATAACGGAACATGTCACATTCGCTTTTGTAGCTTTGCGTCCCCCGACTTGTGCTCAAATGCATTTCAGTGCTGGTATCTCCTTCCAGTTTGCGACCGGCTCGGGGGAGTCTCCTCGAATACCAATCAAGTCGGCCCCCCTGATTCTTCCCAGCGTCGTCGCTCACGTTCATGCTGACTCAGCTAAGCTGCTGAATTTAATGCACTTCACGAACAGGTGAATGATGTGAGGTTTAGTCGTGTTGCGCGGCCAGTCAAATAAAAGTTCAATGCCGGTGGTGTGCCTAAGAATACATTTCTGAACGATGAATCAATTTTTCTAAACATCAGATATGCTTAACATGGGGGGTGGGGGATGTTTGGCATGAATAAATAAGTTGCTTAAGCGATATAATAAAAACTAGAACAGATTCAAGGTCAAAGATCACGGGTCATTTACTGGGAAAAATTACCGGAGCCTATGAACAATATTAAGAACCATCGTCAACCACCATGGCTGAGAGCGATGTAAATTAAATCATAAAATTCATATCCCCTTCAGGATGAATCGTACTAATAACTTTGGCGATCTCCAGACTTTCTATCTGGTGCCAGCAGCTCTAAACACTAATCCTTTGGTTTGATCATTTATCTACAAAACTAATGACATCCCCACATGGCTCAGTTGTACTTTATGCTAATTAGCTGATGTTAGCATGCTAACATGCTAAACATGATCACCATTAAACCTGCTATAGGCTGTGTTAGCATTTTCATTGCTAAGTGCAGCCCCACAGAGCAGCTAGCATGGCCGTAGTCTTTTAGGCTTGTTTTAAAATCCCTTACGTTACGACATTAACTCTACAGCTGCTCTACCCTATTGGACAGCACAGTGAATCACAATGACTGCTGCTCTTTGATGCTATAAACACAACACTGTAGGCTCTACAGCATGCGCTAATCTGGGGAGGGAGTGTGATGAGATTACAGTTGTTCTGGGCCATCAAGACTGCAAAATAAGAGAGTGACGTACATCATTACAGATGTATGCATGACAGTTACATAAAACAGTGAACAGATGTTGTACAATGTCATTAGTGTGTGTTGCCTTTGAGGAACAGTTGGCTCCATATGTCTCCATGAGCAAGATTACGCTCATGCAAACGTATTTACTTTTTTTTTAAAAAGCTGTTTTCCTCACTTCATTAGGGTCAGTTTTGTCTTTCGCCATTAGAGAAACTGCAGCTGAAGACACGTTCGAATTGATTTCAACATGCAGTTTTTTTCCGCTCAATTCCCTGATGACGGACGGAGAGGAGGAAATGAAGGAAGTCTGTGGGAGATTCAGTGTTGTGTCTGAAATGGCTCTGTGGCTGATTGCCACCGTGAAGGGATCCTGTCAGATGATTACAGGCACAGCAAGGGGCTGCTCGCTCTCTGATGGCAGTGATGAGCAGACTGTCAGATGGCTGTCAGCCTCGTAACCCCTTTGTTTATTGGACTGTCAAGGCTGAAAGCTGTGCCGGCTGGACGTTTATGTAAAAATACACGCGTCTTAGCTGCCTAAATCAAAAGCTGGGACGGCCACTAATTGGGGCACATAATAAAAATGAAATCCTTCTGTTGGCTGGACACTGGCAGGAAAATTACCTGACAAAACTAAGCCACAGATCAAAACTGAGGAACAACATAGAGAATGACAAACAGCAACAAGCGGCTGCTGCTTTTAGAGAGAGACAATCTTTCCATTACACGTTTATTCTATCTTGTTTCTTTGGCATCTTCTGGTGACTTTACTGATGCCACATTACAGTATTGTGTCATCATACTGTACATTTTCTGAAAATTGATAGTGAAAAATAAAGTGGTCCTGCTTAATGATTCGAAACGTTGCTCGTAATGTCAAATGCAACATATTTGAAATGACTGAATAGAAATTGTATTGTGACATTGCCCAATATGTTTTAGGATGGTATTACTTTCTTCAATGAACTATAATCTAAATCTTTCACTGTTCAATTTTTATTTTTATTGTTGTGTTTGCAGCGTATAATCTGTGCTGCATCTGATTACCTTCCAATGTATTTGTGAATATGCTTTTTAATTCACCACATAGATGGAGATGTAACTGACCAGGGCCTGCAGTTTAACCTGATCTCGACGTCCTGTCTTGCAGAAAACCAAGTGTCGAAAAAAAGAATGAAATACCTTCGTTATTTAAATTGATATTATTCTGATATGATGCAAACCTTTTTAATTTGTTTACTTGATAGAGACAGTACACAGGAGAGGTGACGGAGAGACGGAGAGGTGATGGTGCATGTCGGTAGCCTACAGCTCATCTTTGCCCCGAGAGCCCCAAGTGGAAGGATCTGGGAATCACTACCAAAGCTGTATGCTACTGTCGGGGGATCCCCATCACAAGGTAACCCAGTAACTCCAACGTGTATCTTTAAGTTCTGATTTTCAGTTATGTTTTTAGTTTCTGACCTCATCAGAATCATGTTGAAGTCAAAGCTGTGTCAGTCATGCCTACGTGGAAGTGGTGGCATACGAATTCTCTCTTTATCTGCTGCAGATAATTGTGATAATTAGACTATTGGAAGACATAGTGTGGGGCACTTTCATCACAATTTCCCAGAGCCTGAGGTGACGCTGTCAAGTTGCTTGTTCAGTCCCGAGCCCAACGATGTTCATTTTGCTTGATAGATAACTTGCATTGATTATTGATTATCAAAACCGTTGTAATTTCAGTACTTAAGTAGTGTGATATCTTAATCATCGAGTAAGCAGCTTCAGGACTCTTGAGTGTGTCGTGCGGACGTTTTATTCTCAGTTGTTGTTCATGTCGTCTTTCACTTCAGCTTTATTGTACCTGTTGTTGCCATGGCCACAGTGCGACTTTCTGATCTGCAGCCTGAGTACTGTGGAAAAGACTCTCATCCCCTGCAGACACGTTTTTTCTTTTTTTCTTACCTTTTTCTGTTAAGGTAAGCGAACGCATGGCATTGACGTGGTGACATAGAATAAACAGCATTTAGTTATCCCTCCTTAAATATCTGTTCACATCTTTTTATATCTTGGAGATGAAATACAAACCTGATGTTTCTGGTGATTAGAATGTTACAGCTGTTTACATCGAACTATACCTTTTGATGTAACGGAGGGGAGATCACACACTGCAGCTATGAGGCGGTAGAGATCTGATGTGACATGTCCCCAGTTCAGACACACATAGAGGTCATGATGTTGCTCTCCGGGTGAAGAGGATGTTTGTCAGGATGTTTGTGATTCTACATTTAACTTGATTATCTGAGCGGATATGAGGTTATTAGGAAGATGCCTTGAATCGGGGATGTTGACAATAAAGACCTTTATACTCTATTTGCAGGAAATTCAATTTTTCACGTCCTCTCTCAGCGTTGTTTGCTTCGAACCGAGCGGATCACAGCCGGCCTTCCTCCCATTTACTCACTTGTTTCCGCCCCACTGCTGACTGAATGTCCTCATCAGCCTCTAACTAACAGCATTAATGGGTTCGGCAGATGCTGCGGCTGATCTCTGTGAGGATGTGAAGCTCAATGTCAAGTCAATTTCTGAGATAGAAGGTTGACCTGTTGTTTCCTGAGCCGAGTGAAAGCTGCGTTGTTTCTGACAACACTTAACAGCAACATGCATCCGGATGCGCGCAACATCGCCACCGGAGTAATTTTAACACCAATAGGTAGCCAGTCCGCCCCGGTCTATGTGATTTGTATTCAGGGGGAGAGTTTGTTGTGTTCAAGTCATCCGAATATGTAAACATATTCTGAATACTTTCTGAGTCATGGAGAGAGAAAGAGAGGGAGGAACAAAGGGAGAATGACGGATTTGCTGTGGATGAGGTGGGAGAGAAGTAGAGAGGAAGAAAAGAGAGATGGGAGGACAGAGAGAGGCGGTTGAGAACGAGGAAAGCGCTGAAAAAAAAAGGGGATCGCCTGAAGTTATATTGCTTGAATTGAAATATACATTTTTTTGTTCCAAACAAAGACAGGCATGTGCCGTGGGAGGACAGGGGCAATGAGGTGATGAGGTACCGCAGTGCAAACCAAAAGTGTTTTAAAGTGAGCTGCTATCTATTTTTCATCGAAGTCAAGTGAAGCCGGCCCACATCTGACACACCTCGTTGTGTGCGTGACCTTGTGAGTCACAGCGAATGTGAAAGACTTTTGTGTTTTTGCACTTTCTGTGCAAACAGTTCAAAGTCATCTCTTTGTCTCTCACAGCCTCACTCGAGACGCTCGTCTCCATGAAACCATATTAAGCCGCGATATGAACTATCACACAGAGGGAAATCTGAATAAAATGAACTCATGAATAGCAAATGTTTCATGCGTTTTTTTTTTTTTTTCCCCCACTTCTATTTTCCCTGGAGTTTTAAGCATGAAAGCTGAGGAAACCGAGCATCGCTCCAGCCGGGAAAAAAAGTATGAGAATGATAATCAGATAGCTGCCACAACGACCGCGTGATTGGTTTGATATTCAGCTTTAATCACAGAGAATGCAAAATTCATTATTTATACATTTCATTCTTTCCTTTGTAGTTATGGCCTAAGAAATATTGAACTTTGGGAGCTATGTAATTAACGGATTGCCATACTGTGCTCTGGATTCTGATGTGAGCGAGAGCGAGAGAGAGAGAGAGTGAATCATAGAGGAATACCAACAGACGTCGCAAAATTATATCACGATGGGTTTTGCCTCCAAATGTCACCGCCTCATAAACAGAGAGAAGAAACTGAGATTAGAAAAGGAAAAGCCGACAGATGTTTCAAAACATCACACCATCACTGTCAGCGTCTCAAGAAATTGAAATATGGGTTGTGTGCTTTTTATCCGAGTAAAATATGAAAAGTAATGAATTTGTTACATGAGTGACTTTTTTCCTATTGACCCCAGGGGCAGGCAAAACGAAACCCAACCAGGTGATACAACAACCAACAGCAACTCGATCACCAGACCGATCGGTGATGGTGGACAAGATTTTTAAACAATGTTTACAATATATATATATGGCAAATACAGCATGTAATGCAATGTGGGTCTCTTTTAAAATCGTGATCTTCGTCATACCTTGACCTGACTGGTAGTTTCCCCGTGTTTTCAAGTCTTTATGCTAAGCTAAGCTAACCATACCATATCTTGCATTACCTGAAGAGAAATACCAGGACAAATTGTAGTTCACTTAAAAACGGATTCCTCAATATTGGCATAAAAGGCATATAATTAATGACATGAGCAACCCACGACAGCTGGTGAAGAGACAGCTGGTGAACCTGATGACGACTCATCTACTGAAGACGGAACAGGAGCAACACTGGTAAAACCTATAAAGACATCCTGTTTTTTTCTCCTGCTTTATTTTCAGAAGACATTTTTTCTTGTGTGTCTATCCATGATGGTCTATTATAGTAATATCTTTTTGCTTTTTTGCTCGCAAAAGCGGCCAAAGCTTTCTGCCCTTGAGGAGATATTTGCTGAGGAGGACATGACAAGTGAAGAAAGAACAGAGGATATTGTCAGCGCTGCAGAGAAGGTTCAGGAAGAGATACAGCTCTACAGAGGCCTACCATCTACCTCAATCTCTGTGAGTCCTGCGACCTGGTGGGGGAACATGACGGACACTCGGCCAGGTATCTCTGTGTGCAAGCAGCATCCACACCCTCAGAGTGTTCATTTTCTACTGCTGGGGACACCCAGGGGACACACCGTCAAATAGAAAAAAAGTATCTTTCAGTTACCAGTATTGGCATGCTTATGGAATTATACAAAGATATGCAAAATCTTAATTTAAGAACGATGGTCAAATAACATCTAAATTGAACTTGCTTGGCCTCAGAGGCGATGGAACAGCTAATCCTGGCAGCTGTGATGTCACCATCATTTAAGCCTCACACAGTCAAAGCTGTTTGTGTGGCTGTGGTCAGTCTGCCAGCCGCTTCCCAAAGTGATGCATAAGCTGCTGTCCAGAACAGGGACAGTCATTATTGAGGATTCTGTGTTTTCCATTGTGGTTTTTGATCTTTGTCCTTCACAGCTGCTGGTCAGTCCTGAACTCAGCAGGCTGGAGGACCCAGACTGTTTATCCTCCATTCAACTCTTGTTATTACACACAAACAGTGATTTTTGTCAATGATGTGCCTGTGCTTCCTTTCTCCTAAATTTTGAATATAGAGCTAAACACACCAACTGCTGTTGACGTGTGTAGATTACGTCTAGTAACAAATTACTTAAGTAAGGGATTCTCCGGTTCCCCCTCACGTTCAGCAATACCATTTAATATTTACATTCAGTGTTTGATTTTCTACATAGTAGTTTTTCCTTGCAAAATCAACTCCCCTGAACAAGGAAGTAGAGGAAACAAAGCATGCATACACTCCAACCTTAAAAGGCTTAATTTATGTTAATGTTAACTATTCCCTCCCCAGCAACTGGATCAGAGTTGACGACAAGCTTTTACTGGATTGTCATCAAGATAAACAACACCATTTGGCTGCACAATGAACAGATACACAAGTTGCTCCTCTTTTGTTGCCCTCCTGTCCCCATTGGGCGATACATGTGATATTTTGAAGGGAATTCTGCACCTGTAGTACTCGATGCACACCAGTTCTCCAAATCACCGGCACTGGAACCTTAAGTGTACCTATATTTCCTGAAACAAATTAAAGCATTTGGTGTATGTACGTGTCTGGATTTGAGGACACTAAAATAGAGGAGCGCATCCTTTATAATCCAAAAATGTTTGTAAAAAAGAGTTTGTAAAAATTAAAAATCAACAGGAATAGCAGACAGATGTCTGAAAACTTTACAATTCCCCACAGAACAAACGTGAAAGTCAGCCAAATGCAGTAACTACATTCAGTTGCGATGCACCAGGAAACTTCTGTTGAAGGTCGTAACTTATGGCCAAATGTATTTGTCTTGAGATTGCCAGTCCTTAAATGCATATCTGTGATCAGAAAGGTAACTTGGCATAAGATGCTCCAACAAACTTTTAACAGAAAACAGGGCTTACTGTTAGTTCCAGAGATGAAAGAGTTCATATGAAGACAAATAACACTTCAGCAGATCCCTCTAGATTTTATATAAATAAGACAGCAACAGAAGAGAGTGTTGTATGTGACAGTGATTTAATACAGTGCTGCCTGCATGCAGACAACACTGATTCAAGTATATGCTCTCTTCAATGCACATCTAATCCAGCCACTAATTGTGTTCTTTGTATGAGAACATATTCTGAGTATTTGTTTTCATTCCCGGAGGGGGAATAATGAGAGGCACCTTCAAACGGATGTGTAATGAAGGTGTGAGCCGCATTGCACACTCATAATCCTCCACAGAGCAAAGTAAGAGGCGTACTCCCATTGGTGATAGCGTCTTTGTGTTTCACTAAAGGAAACTAAGTGCCAGGGATGAAAAGAGCACAATATTATACACACCACGGAGCCCTTATATAACAATATAGTCTTTTTTTTATAGACGGCACACTGCATACTTTGCATACAACTGATTATATAGAGTATACAACGGAAAGGAGGAAAAACTCAGACAATTAAATAAAAATGGCCGATAAAAAAAGCATATGGATGCAGCAGCAGGTGCAACGAACGTTATTAGGCTACATAACCTGCAATTTATTATAGAATCAATAGCAGAATTAAACATCACCGAAGCAGACAACACAGAGATGTATCCACGGTGAAAACTCGGCAGTGTAGTAACAATATGCAGTTCACACACACACACACACACACACACACACACACACACACACACACACAGCTACGTTGCCTAGCAACATTGATGTACTCCTCTGGAGACGGTTGACTTTTTCATGTCTTTGTTTTTTCTCTAAAGCGGATGTGATTTGACAGTAAAAGCAGGAAATGTGAAGCGTTACTTCCACCCCTGTTAAATATGATGTAAAAAGATGGTCGCAGCTTAAAAAATGCAACTTTAGACAAAATGCAAATTTCTGGGAGGCATAAAAAGGCCCCTCAGTATCAATTCTGTCTATGAACAACATTTATTTTTTAGGACTTGTGACAACAAAAGCTCACTAATCAACACTAAGTTCTTTAATTAGTACAAGGAACTCCAGGATTTTACTGATCCTTGCAAAGAAACACATAACCCACGCAAAACCACAAATGATCACTGTCTCAAGTGCTTTAATAGAACAGATCTAACAATATGGAGCATGTTAATTAGTTAGCATTGGATGTGCTGATAGGAAGGATTTGTATCTTTGGACACAGACAACCTAGCTTCACCCTGTCAAAGTATAGGCCATTACAAATGTCATAAATATTCGTAGCATATTATGCCATCAAAAAGTCAGAACAAAAAGCCACACAGCCTCCCTGCAAGTCACACTGACGACCAGTTGAAGACAATTGTACAGTGTTTATTTTTTTAATGAACCATTTGACCAACAATACAACTTTTGCAGAAAAGATTGTAACTTGCCCGTTTGGACTGAGATTTTCAACTATCAGAACTTTTGTTTTTGTCGATGTATGTGTGACCCTGGTGAAAAGCAGGCGAGCTGTTCGTGCATTTGAGGCGTTTGCAATTTGAGAAGACTGGAATCTTGTGGCACACGAGGTAGAGAAGGGTTTTTAGGTTTTTGTTTATGTCCAAGACTCCAATCCTTAGTTGATATTTAAAAACAACAACGTGTAATCACATGATTTAACACAACTGGATTCCTTTGTATATATTTAAGCCATCAGCTAGTTAAGAGTGTTTTTGTAGAAAGGGTTGTCTCCAAAACAAAGCGATAGTCTTCCTGTGCCACAATAAAAACGTTTTTTGATAACAAAATACTCACCACCACCAGTCTCTGAATAAATAAAGGAAAATGAGGTTGGAAGCAGAACAGATAAAATCCCAACAATCCTTTTCAATGAGCAGACATATTTTCTTCGTGCGGCTGACTGTTCTAATCCCTTATACTGGAGAATGAAGGTGCTTTCACACCTGCTGTGTTTGGAGCGGGTGAGTGGAAATCTGAAGCCATCTGGACAAAACTCGAGGACGTGTGCCGTCATAAAATCCACACAGACGTTGTTTGTGTAAAGTTTCAGACTTTACAACATGCTTCACAACATCATAATGACAGATAATATACGTTTTAGAGATGGAAATGTGAGACATGAGATCCCATGTATGAGAGTCAGGGACTGAGACTTAGCATGCACACACTGTGAGGGACAGAAACAAATGTTCTCAGCCACTGACCTCTGTTGATTTATTCATCGAGGATAAAATCCACACACAGTATTTGGAGATGTATACAATTCAGTAATGTGTGAATCATTTTTGAACTAACACATTTTGCAACAACAATCAACTATGCAAACTATTCTTTGCAATCAATTCCTCAGGTCTGTTGGCAGAGAGAAATGAAGTATTAAGTATTTATTTCTTGGCGTTGCTGTTCTATTGACTCAGTAGGCTTTTCGTATTCAGTGGAGATTTAATAATGGCTCTACGCAAAACTATCAGCAGATTAGTTATTGGTCAATTTTCAAAACCCTGAATTACGTTCAACTACAACTTTCTTTAAGAGAAAGTTATAAAAAATTGATGGAATTGTTTCAGGCTGTTTTTCTGGATTATGAGGTCGTCATGGTTCGATATTGTGCTTCGGGAAACGTGGTCTCCAAGAAAACATCTTCACAGTGCATTACGTGGTGGCGCCACAAAAAGCGTAAAATTACAGAAAAGAAATGTAATCTCACTAGCTCTGAGCGTTGCATGTTCATGTGGATAGCAGAATTGTGGCACATTTCAAATTGAGCATTGTGTGCTATGCAGATCAATATGGGCTTGGCAAAAGCTGCTTGAGCAAAGAGAACCAACTGGGTGCAGCTCTGGCCTCTCCAAGCAAAAACATCACGCTGTCCAGGGCTGAGGAATATGAGGCAATGCACCAGAGCCTAACAGTGTTATGGTTATTCCGCCAAGCCATCATCGGCAACACATTTATGCCGACTGTGGGTCAGCAAATCAGAGGATGGTTAGGAAGCAGTTTTCTGGCGGATGAACACGTAATGGCAAAGTGCGGCTGACCTTCAGTTCCCTGACAGCTACAACTCATTCCTGTCCATAACTCCCCCAGGGAGCTGTG
Organism: Anarhichas minor; assembly: GCF_050575085.1. Classification (NCBI taxonomy): domain Eukaryota; kingdom Metazoa; phylum Chordata; class Actinopteri; order Perciformes; family Anarhichadidae; genus Anarhichas; species Anarhichas minor. The sequence continues at coordinate 19,998,943 of NW_027466473.1, read as the reverse complement.
TAGCAGCCTCGCTGTGAGTGTGTGTTGGTGGCGAGGCAGTGTTGTCGCCTCCCAGCTTACATTTGCTGCTCTGTGCTCTTTTCCAGAGGAGGTCTGTCTACCCGTTCCTTCGTCCATTTATTCAGTCACCCTGTGCTGGAGGCTCAGAGGCAGTGGAGGTGTGAGCCCGCTGTCTGTTTCACCGGAGGTGTGTTCACAAATTGGTGGTGCATTAAATCAGATGGTGTGAGCTTTTTAAAGTTTCAGCCCTACTTTCTACTTCTTCCCTCACCTGCTCTCACCTTAAATGGCTTCATGCCCGTGTGAGTTATACTCAACCTGCTGATAACAACTGAGCACTAAACAAGATGTGCTGCTTGTTATACCATTTATTCATTAAAGTTTCAGTGCTCCCTCGCCTTAAATAGCCTCAGAGAAAAAGATGGAATTCTGAAAGGTTGTTATTGGTTTCTCTGTGAAATTACATGAAAATGAAAGTTTAAAACCAGCCAAGTATTTGGGAATTTTCTATCAAAAAAGGTGTAAGTGACCCAAGTCAGATATTGATATAAGCGGCAGACTCTATTGGTCCAGGAGTTTCTTTTGTGGGGTGGATGAGGCTGATGTTTGTAGCAACTTTCGTGTAAACTGGATCTACGGCATAGGAGTGATGACTTTACTATTTTCAAAATGCTTAACCCTTTCAGGGCTCGACCACAAACGATGTTTTGTGCTATAGCCTTCCCAATGACTATTTCAATCCAGATGAACACCCTTGGGAGATTTTGGAGTTCCACCATAGAGTGAATGTTTAGAGTGAGTATGATTGCGTTTTTCTTTTAGAAGCCAAGTAAACTGAAATGGGCTAAAGCTACGATGGTGGGAATCTGCCAAGAAGAGAGAGACAAGGAGAGTTCTTGTGTGAGGTTGGGTTGAACATTTAACTTGGCAGTGGTCCTTGACAGTTTCTGCTGGCATTGTATCTCTCTATCTTGTCTCCCACCCCACCGCTCTGCGTTAAAATGGCACGATAACATATTGTGAGTGGGCGCGAGTGGGCCGCACTCCTGCCATTAGCGGCATTCACAGCAGCCATACCACGTTGAAAGGAAAACCTTTGTAATTCAAACTGATGGGCTCTCAATTAGGTGTGGGATTTGATACTTTCCTCTGGTGATTTTGGCAAATGTGGGCGGCAGCATCTCCTCTGAAGTTCCCTGCCCCGGTTGTTACTGTAGCTCTATGAGTAATGAGGCTGAAACATGAGCCATGAAAATCAATGAAGAGCTGTGGATGCTGACAAGTTGTTATTTTCTCTATTTCATTTAGTGAAAAGTCTGGCTGCTTTGATCAGCACTTTCAAACGTCAACACGGCAAAAACAATCTCTTACTTATTTGTAAGACACACACTGTTAGGGAATGATGAATTATAGGTAATACATTCTAGAACTGTTAGGCTACTTAATGTCACTATAGCAGCCGTAAAAGGGCTGCAATACCAAAAAAAAAAAAAAACAAGAACAACAATCATATTATAACTGGAAGTTATTGCCTGAAAACTAACATAATTCCACTGGAAGCAACACAAAATGGCATTTAGATGGTGTCTTGCTTCCTCGGTACAAAGTGTAATGATCCAAAACTGAATTGTGTGGCAGGGCAGTGTACTTGTATTAATAATATTGTGCGACCGAGTCACATTATCGTCCCATTTTGGGACACAAATCTAGTCCCCATGAAGTATACTATTTGATTTTATGGCTTGATTTGTTGTTAGTGTTGGTCAAGAGTTTTGCTAAGTTTCCCATTAACATCATCCTCTATTTTGTCAGTCACTTCACTGTACATTTACTGTAAATCATGAATTTCAACAGACTTTGCAAGATATAAAAAAAGGCATTAAACGTATTTGCAACTTCATTATCAGCTGCGACAGCGTGTGGCTAGTATTGTTTTCACCCTGTGAGTCTGTGTGTGTGTCAACATAGAGACACCTACTACAGTAGGAACTACCACAGAAGCACTCTTGAGTACTTAACCAAGTGTTTACATGTCTGTCTGTCTGTCTGTGGAGAGATTTTGTCAACACAAAAGCATCACAACCGTGCAAGATACAGTTACAAAACGTTAAAGGTGTGTATGTACGACCAAATAAAGGCCGAGGTTGAATAAGGCTGTGGTCTAAGCGAAGGCGCTGGAAGTAAAAACGTATGCTTTGCTGAGAGTAAATGGTAAATGGACTTGTAGTTTAAAGCTCTTTTCTAGTCTTCCGACCTCTCACAGCCTTAATAGAAAGATGTGTGTGCAGTAAATGGTAAATGGACTGTAGTAACTTTCTAGTCTTCCGACTACTGAAAGCGGTTAACACTACATGTCATTCCCCCTTTCACACCCATTCATATACTGATGGCTGGGGCTTACCATGCAAGGTGCCACATGGACTAACGGAGCCTGGGAACCAACCGCCTGATCACCTGATTGAAGGACGACCCACTCTATCACTGGGCCACAGTCAATACCTGGAAGTAGTGTAGTCCAGTCTATTGATGGAAGTAAGTCTGTTGCTACAGTTAGCTTTAATTAAAAAGCAGGTGCTGAAGTGGCAAAAGGACAAAACTCTGTCTGTGTCCTTTGTGTCTTAAAGAGCTCAGTTCGGAATAAAATTAATTAGAAAAATGCCATATTGAATATTCAGTCATTCATTTTCGGCAGCAACTAATTACTTTTCAAAGTTCCCAAACTTCTATAATGTTTATTTTTTAGTTGACATGGCCTCAGTGCATATAACCCTCATTTTATTTCCATGCATTTCATTAGATAGAACGTGTTGAGAGAAAAATGAGGTTGAGTTTGGGGAATTATTCTGGTTCATTCCAACCTATGTTGTTTTTTTGGTCCTTAAACTCCAGGTCATCACACTCTGAGCATCTTATAATGATGCGGATCGGTTAGCATTGCAGTTGTCATACAGCAGCCCTTTGTCACAGAAATGAAGTTTCCACGATCCTGTTTAAAATGTATTGCGTTTCGGTGAACACCAAATTTGTTAACATTTGAAAACAATGCCATTTTCTTGGGACAGTAATATTTACCTGTATTGTTACCCTTCTTACCTTTATACCATTTCAGCTTTACCTTGTGGTCATATCTAAACAGCCAGGAGTGAGACAGTAGATACATTTCCGGGACATTGTTACATCAAAACAAGATGACCATGTTGGTTACATGAAAAATATCAAAGTAGGGTTTTTTTTGTCTCTTTTCTAAAGATTTTATAACATCCAACATGATTTGACAAGTGGTCATTATTTTCTGACTACTTTTCTGATTACCTTCTTTACGGGCTTTCTGTTGTTTTTATTTTGCAGCAGTGTAATAAAAATGTATATCAAACCCAATGCATTTCTCATCATAAAGCACTAAATAGAACCAAACAGATGCCTTTATCCATGCATAGAGAAACTGAATCCATTCTAATAATCCTGCTTGTGCTGACACCCGGTGGTTGCTCCTTCTTTACATACCAACTGCACAAACTTAAACTAAACGTAAAAGATATTTAGTTCATACATACTGTGTACAATTAATGGTGCCGTGTGGAATTGGCACATAGCATCAGTGTGAAGATGCTCCTTTTATCCGTTATATGTAGAAACAAAGAGGCTCCTACATCAAACATCCGACCAGACAAACACAGTTCATGTTCTTTGTGTGGAGACCCTGAGAGCGGCTCCCCCCTGATCCTGCCAACCATGTCCAGCAGCAGAAGATGATAAGGAGGATGTTAAAGAAGGCCAGAGCCCCCCTAGTGCTGCACCGAGCGGATCTGGTTGCCGTGTGCCTGACTGAAGGAGTGCCATGTCGTCTGCTGGGGACCCAGAAGCTTCTTGTGTAGCTCACTGCAGAGAAAGGGGGACTAAAAGAGGGGAGATGTTTAGCTTAGGTTACATTTCCTCTTTTAAAGTATAGATTACAGGCTGGCTTCAGAGAGGGCTATTTCACTAGGTCAGGGTTGTGAGAAATTGCTAGAACAGTGATTGTCCTGTCCTGTGCTCTCCTTCTTTAACATCTTCCAATCAAAGCACAGTCAAAAAGAAAGGGAAAGACTTTCAATGAGAGATGCAAGCAAAGCTAACTGTAGTCCGTATTTTACATTCAACATAAAAGAACGAGGGAGAGAGGGCGGTTATTGGTGAACAGAGTGACTGTTAATGAAAGGCGTGAATTCGCTGGATGAGAAAGATGAAGCATGAAGACAAAGGGTAGAAAAGAGGCCACTTAGAGAGCAAAGTTGAATCACATTTTTAAATGCGGCGGCTGTTTCCTTCTCTTTGGAACTTCAAGGTGGAAAGGAGACCAAAAGAGAGGACTGAAAATAGAGCAGAATCATTTGTGCCACTGAAAAAAAAAAGAAGAAGAAATGTACTTCAGGCACCTTGAAGTCTGAGAGTAATGTGAGTTGTTGTCACAGAGAATGCGTTCTGCAGAATAATAAGAGCAAGAAAAGACGCGAGGAAGAGATCTGGGCACAACTTAAGGGTGAGGCAAGACCTTGTGCTTTGATCTTTAGTAAGACACTACTTGTTATACTTCAACATCAAAGCTACAAAGTGAGATGATCTTTCAATCGGCGCCGCATCTCGACGAGTGACTCATACACATTTCAAATTGGAAAATGGGACATCCTTTGTAGTTTATTTGGTGAAAACAGACACTTTCACTACCAAAGCTTTTCATTAGGGCAGCAGACGGAGCGCTCTTAGTACTCGAAAATCCACTTTGAGGAGTGACAGGTTGTGGTAGATTTCTTTTACTGCCTAATAGATATTTGTTTGATGTGTTTGTTTTTTTATATATGGTCAATAGCCGCACTAGAGTCTCACGTAACAAATCCACATTCTCTTTTTGCTGACTTTTTGTAGGTTTTGTTAAAATGTGTGCTACATTTGGATAGAAACGAGGCTTATGATTCAAAAGCAAATGTGTGATGTCGTCATAGGGTTGGAACAGATGTCAAGGACGAAGAAGCATGTTTGCACCCTGTACCATCGTATCAACAGTCAACATTGGTTTCTTCTAACCAAGACCATTATCTATCCGAAACCATAACCAAGGGCTTTTTGTCTCTAAACCTAACCAAACCTTGGAAGACGTAAGCCAAAAGGTGTTTAATTAAAATAAAATGATATTTTTTTTCAGCTGAATGAGGCTCCTGTGCTACTTGATGTTGCTTTTGCAAAGACCTCTCCGTTAATTTGATTGTTGCTCACAACAGTGAGATCACTATAGGGAGTACATCTTTTGAGTGGGGTTTGCAACAAACCTGGTAGCTGTAGGCTGACATGTTTTTTTCTTATTATTGTTTCTCTTTTAGTTTGTTGACAAAAAAAATGCAGGAAAAAATGAATGCAGTAACGTAAGAGAAAATCAATAACATATTATTAACTGCACAGGATTTGTAATAACCGTGATGATTAGCAGGTGCAAGTATTCAGGCCATGAATAATATGTGGACACCATTATTCTGCGAGACCGTTCTCCAATAAAATGATGGAAATAACTTTTTGACTTCTCAAAACCTTCTTCAAATTAGATCCCTGGGACCACCTGGAGCTCCCGAGAGTCAGCCTACTGCAGAGATGCTAATTGGACCTCGTCTGTCTCCCTCCGTCTTCCATCCATGCATCGTCTTGTGTGGAATGATCAAGGTCTCAATTACAGCAGGCTCATGGCATGTTGGAGCAGCAGGGGTAATAATGATGCTTGTTTTTAGACGGAGTTCTGTTCTTCAGACTTCAAACAGAGAAAGAAGATGAGAAACCAAAGCGCAGTGCGACAGAAGAACCGTAAAAGTTCATGCGAAGCAACAACAACAAGCTGCGACAGCTTACGAAAACGGCAGAAGGTTAAAAAACGCTGTTCAGAACAATTAGGGCCGTTTGTTAGGAGATTATCAGAGTCCTCCAACATAATGTTACACTTTCATTCTTTTACAGAGATGTTCAACCTTGTTAGCGTTGCATATTGTACAGCTTCCTGAAGCTGATAGGGCCTATTGTCAGTCAAAATGTTGTGCTGTTCAGCTCTCTCTCTCTCTCTCTCTCTCTCTCTCTCTCTCTCTCTCTCTCTCTCTCTCTCTCTCTCTCTCTCTCTCTCTCTCTCTCTCTCTCTCTCTCTCTCTCTCTCTCTCTCTCTCTCTCTCTCTCTCTCTCTCTCTCTTACATTTAGAATTAAGACCATAGTATGAACCGCATACACAAGCACACATGCATTCATGACACAATCTTTAATTTCATACCTATGGAACACAAAACACAAAAGGTTGCTCTCCATGCAGCAGACGGGTTATCTGCTCCATTACTACTGAGAAAGGTAATTCTCTGAAACTGCGGCTCGGCTCTGTCTCTATTTTCTGGTTTTCTGGAGATTACACTTGGATTACTGCTCCCTCTATTCCTTGCATTGAAATCACTGCAGCATTGTTACTGCTTGACATGTTCTCAGTGGTGTTATGGCAGTGTTCTTCACATACTGACGCTTGGTCAGGACCCTTGGAGTCTTGCTTGTGTTTAGGCAACAAAACCACTCAGTTCGGTTTAGAAAAAAAACATCATGGTTGGGCTTAAAATAACTACATCAGCAACATTGTAGTTAAGTGAAAGCCTCGTGCACTCTCATGCTAAATCTCACTGCTCATCTCCCTGCTTGTTTGCCGGTAACCACCCACAGTAGATTCCAAGCTACAAGCTTAAAGCTGATTATCCGGGATGGGGAAAAGACGATGGTCACCAACAATGACTGAAGCGACAGGACGTGAGCCGCAGACTCCAGACATCTTTGTGGCAAGAAGAGTCTAAAGAGCTGCTTCTAAAAACCAGATGCCTTTCATTAACCCGCTGGGCACACCCTCTCTTGTTGGAGAAGAGTCATTTCCGAACACTGAGTAGTCTTATGGTTTCCTCCAAGGCTGTTTGTAAAAGCCTGTTTATATCCATTAGACCTCTTTGTGTCACCTTCCTTTGAGGCAGAAACACAGACAGAAGAGGTAGATAAAGCCAGAGCAGAATAAATAAAAGAAAGAAAAGAGAGCAAGCAGACCAACAGCTCCAGGCAAAGCTCAGCAGAACAGCCAAGAACTACAGTAGCTGTTTGAACCTGTGACCCAGAATAATCCCTTTAGCTGCATGAGTGCGTAAAGATGGAACTTTCCTTTTTCCCTTTTCTCCTTAACACAGATCTCATATCAGTGTGCATATCAGTAGCTTGTGTTATCATAAAGTACAGCTCGTCTTCAGGGCCCGGGACGCTGTGCAACACTCATCAATTTTCATGGCGTTTTAAAGCAGCAGCGCTGTGAAAAGCATCCATTTCACGGCACTGTCGCTTTATTTGAGTTTTGTGTGATTAAAAGAGTTGCAGCGGTTGTTGAGTGGTCATAGATGTGGATTTTCCATTGGAAAGTTGCAGGTTTGAATCTGTGAGCTGTAGGAATTCTGGGAACAGTTATTTTAATGAGAGTTTAATTTAATTCCGGGTCATTTGCATTTTTAATCCATTTGTGAATCCAGGATGAACAAAAAAATAATGCTTTGCGTAAGCGGCACAAAAGTCCAGTGTCTCTTTGCCAATTAATCCCCTAATGCCATCCTTTGTAATTAACAACAAAGAGACGAAAAAAAATTAGATTTTCACCAAATGAGTCCTTGTGGAGAAGGACAAGTATGGACGTGGTTCAGTACACATTCAGTGGTGCTTCTTTGCATTTACCAGTTAAAAATCTGATATTTCAAAGAGCCAGAGAAGTGTTACAGCGGAGTAAAATGTGTCCTTCAACTACAGGAGGAGTCGGACAGAAAGTGGTACTGTTAACCGACATGAATAAATGGCCGCTTTGGGTGACAGGTGGGTGCTGTCCCTGGTTGGTCCGCCTCAGCTCCACCTCTTTGCCCATTTTGGATAAGCCAGTAATTTCACTGCCAGGACGGCGGCAGCTGGCCCCACCCAGTATTGACTATGTTCATATCATATATGCAGTCTATATAAAGATACAGATATTACTGCTCGCTAGTGGTCAAAAAATTACGAACATGATGCTGCCAAGGCTGTTAAAACTTGGTTAAAATCAGGTCACACAGAACAACCAACACCTCTCTGTTGTGTTTGTAAAAAGAGCAAATGTTGAACCTCTTCGGAAACAGTTTCTTCATTCTCATTCTGATCACTTGAGATGTAAATTTGGTGGCTTGATACATGGTCCACTGTGGATTTAGCTTTGTTAGTTAAAAAACGGATCCACATCCAGATGCTTCGGAGCAGCAGAGGTGAAGTGGCTGGTTGCAGGTTTGCAACCAGAAGCTCCCCAGTTGGATTCACCAGACTAAAACCCTTTCCAGATGGCAGTATTCATCAAAGGGAGGTCTGTAATTTGATTTCACATGATGCACATCAGTAATTTCAGTCAGTCATCAAAGGGATTAAATAATTAAATAAAGCAAAAAGTTAAATTAGGGGGATAATCTTTCACAAGTTTTCCCTCTTTGTATTCCCCCACTGAGTTCCCATTTTCAGTTCCTGAAAAGGCTACTTAAGGCCTGGTGACACCACAATGTGAAGAGTGAAATGTATCAGGGCATCTTTGCAAGACATTTGGTATAAGTGAGTGTAAATTACAAATCACTTTGCTGATTTGAATAATACTGCACATGAGAGGAAGCTCAGCACTTATTTGTCACATCATGATTGTCTCGATGGCTTCCGCGGTCTTTTGATAAGCCGTTAAGGAGAAAGTAACATACTGTGAATCAATGGGGCACTCAGTCACCAGTAAGGGGAGTTCCACTGCTAAAAATGATAATTACAGTGATAATGGTCATTCAGTACAGTCGGTTTAGTTTGAGGATTCTGTTGGAGGAGGTTTAATAAAACGTCGTGGTTGTACAAAGCTTATAAGCTACAGCTTCCACCATTTTGGAGTCTGTAGCTCTAAGTCGCCTCAAAGGTCAGTTCTGTCATGATAGCCAAGATTATTATTGATCTTGGTTTATTGTTTGATGGTATTTTTTCTGTGTCTTTACGATGAAGTACGTACAGTACATGGATGAGGTTACTGATGTACTGTTTTATCAGACCACAAATATGACAAGTATTAATTAGCGTTAGCTAGCCAGCGCACCACGCGACCCTTCAATTCACTCCTGGCCGCTGCAGAGGGAGTGATCGATACGGTAATAGCAGCAACAACAAGCTGCGCATTTAGAGAGTCGAAAAGTAAAAGTAGGCGTTCTTCTATCCTACCCTGCAAGCAAATCAAAGCGGTGGGCGTACCTGTCATGCTATACAAGAACACTCTGCGATCACTGGTGATGCAGGAACAATGACATCTGCAGCGAAGGAAACGGACAAACTCTTTAAATTGGCTTTGTACAGTTTCATGCACAAGCTTGATACATTGACTGATGCATCGCCCGAGTTTGAAACCGTTTATATGGCACATTTGATAGAGATGCCAGGTGCACATTTCAGTAATTGCCGTAAACACCAGATGTCGATCTGAGCAGTATCAAATTACACAAGAAAAACAGAAGTAGCATGAAACTGCAGGTGATTTCAGCTACAGAGAATCACTGACATGTATAATCTGGACATAATGAGACACAACCCGGGGTCTTCAGGTAATCATTTCCAATCAGCAGACCCTCCCAGGTGGTTGAAGTGTAAATAAATAAAATAAATCACTATCCTTTATTCTCATGAGCTGCTGTCAAGTTCTCCATGAATAAAGCACCAGTGTGCTGCGTTGCCAACATGTGAGCTTGTGAATCTGAGCTGCTGGAAAAAAAACATCCCTCCCCTGAAATTAGACACTATTCACAGAAGAATGGAACAGAATTTGCTCTCTGATTGGCAGAGCTGAATATAGGCTCTTTACTGGCATACCAAAAATGCCAAATGTGTGCCGGGAACAAGCTCCTATGAAACAGCTGCTGAGACCTCTGAGGACTGACAACACATATTTCAGGCAGCAGCGCAGGGATGAACCGCAGGCTGCATATGTATGTCTAGTATCTCAATGTACCCACTACACACAGTCTGTGATGACAGCGTTTCCAATTGTCTTTACTCCACATTTTCCAACCTGTGCTATCGTGGCCTTGAAAACACATGTGTTGTCAGTTATACACAGATGAATACCTGCTGTGCCAACAACATGTCTCACTTCAGTCACATCACCATTCATCACTGAGCTGGCCAAGATACCTAAAATCAAGCGAGCAAACAGAACCATGAAATGATGAATGAGCTTGAGCAGAAGCTTTAAAAATAACAAAAAACACACCCACCCACGAGTATTGTGATTTGTTGGGAGAAAACATGTATTTATGAAAAATGATTTCAATGAGGTGTAGTGTTTTTTATTTGTGTTCACTTAATAAGACCTTCTGAATAAATCATGGTGTGTTGTATAACAATTTCATCCAACAGTGATTCAATTATCTCAGGACAGATTCAATGTGCCACAAAATATCATGCTGTACCTACAATTCAAAATCAGCTTAATTTAAATCAAAGGGTTATTTTTAAAGACATATTTTCTGCTTTATTGGATAGTTCTAGGGATGACATGGAGCAAAAGGCCTGGGCTGGAATCAGAGCCCAGACACCCTTGATGCACTGTGTGCGCTCAAACAGGTAAGCAACTAGGCAGGCTCAATTCATACAAGCCCAGCCATTCACATCGGTCCGTTCAGAGGGCCAGGTCGTATCCCACCCTTTTCAAACTCCCTCTGTCCCAGAGACATCTCACCTTGACATTTCTTTTTCCCATACTTCACTATCAACCCACACACATTCATCCCTCCATCCCAGTATCATTTCCTGTTCGGCCAACTTTGCACCTCTCTCCTTGATACCGACTACCTCAGCTGCACAGACCGCTCCAACAACAGGGATCCACGGTGGAGTCATTCGCCAAAATCCGTTGTGTCCTCCAGCTTCTGCTTTTCCCCTCCCCTCTCTGCCTCCACCCCTACCCCCACTAGGGTCACCCATCCCACCTTAAATGCTCCCCTTTTATCCACAGGTCCACCAGCTGCTAGTTCCAGCGTCATTCCGACTTATTTTCCTCCACCTTCCAGTTTCACTTCATCCGCAGCATTACCTCCAGTGCGCCAAGTCGCATCCGCATTAAGTGGACTTGGTTGGAAGGACATTTGAAAACTCTTGCGAGAGCTCTTTGGGGTTAGAGGTTGTGTTCCAGGGATTTGTTTACCTCGAGTAGCTGGTGAACTACAAAAGCAGCAGGCAGGCCAGATAAGGCAGGTAATAATTTCATCAGCCGGAGCCTGAAGTTGCTGTTCTACATGATGGCTTTCCCCCAGCGGCAAAAAACAGCTTCTTCCTTTTACTGGAGAAGAATATTATAGAGAGCACATCAAACACACCAACAGAGTGATGTGGGAAGTCGGACGGAAACCTGAGTGCTTCCTGTGTGTATTCATGGTTGTTGGTATCTGTTTATTGCAATGTTACTTGCACACTGAATTAATCTATCTTTCAGCTCTGGTTGTATTCACCATATCGGTGTAAAATGCAGTGCACCATCACTATGTATTCAATTATGGTTCATTTACTTTGAATGCTGAACCTTGGCTGACATGAAGCAGTTTGTTTGCTTTCATTTAACAGAGTTGGAAATATCTGAGCTTTCAGAATCATAAGTACCTTAACATAATATTTATTCATGCCAATAATGGTATTTATTTACAGTAACTCTGATATGACATAAGCATGATATTTTGAAAATACAGGAAAGCAGTGTTACTTGCTACCCCAATTTAGTTATTTTTTAACATTTCAGCACCTATCATGACCGACAGTCGTAATAAATCTGAGCAAGATCAAACAGAATTTTCTCAGTCAGCCAAGTAAGACATTGGAACAAAATGAAAAGGTGGAGATACTGTGTTCCTGTATTTAAGGTCATAGGTCGTAGTACTTTTACGCACAGCACCTACGTGTAGAATTCGGATGTCATTATAGCAATGTTCAGGTGCAATTCGTTTTTTGGTTGTAGTAGAATTAAACAATTTAATGTGAACATTGGTGCGGTCTACATGTCGCTCCACAGAGAGGAATTGTAGAATCCTAAAAGTGTATTTATTTATTTATTGAAAAACCTATCTACCGCCTTGTATTAAAAAAAACTTTTGGGAGATCACCACAATTCGCCCTGCCCTTCTAAGTACCTTTTCTCGTCCCTAATTACCAGTGGGAATGCACTGAGGCAAACATGTCTATTTGGAAACAAAAAAGCACTCAGGAACAGAATTCAGTTTGTGCAGGTGAATTACAAGAGGAGGCTCTTCAGGCACAGGCAGGCCTTTGAAGTGCACTCTCATCAGTGGGGAAGCATTCACACTTTGCAGGCATGAATCAATGCTCACACACACACACACACACACACACACACAAGCGTAACAAGGTTTTTAGTCTGGAGTGTCTGATGTTCAACTCTTATGCTGTACAGTCAAATGGACTCTGAAGGTGCATTTTAAGAGTTCCAAGTTTGATTTTACATTTTGAGATAATTATTTTTTTTTTCTTTCTCAGTTGCTCTGAGATTTTGAGCGTTATATATTGACCACAGGGTGCAGGCTGGAAAAACTGTTAACTCGTGGCAACAACTTTACAAGGCCCCTGCGCACAAAGCCAGCTGAATAAATGGTTTTCTCCTCTTCTTTCTTTGCCGTGGAAGAGCTTGACTGACTTGCACAGAGTCTTGTCCATCCAACACCTTAAGGACCTTGTTGAAGCCTGGTCAAACATCATTGGTCAATACTGAAACTAAACAGAAACCTGAATCCGATACCAAAATCTTGTCCCGTTGCCTACAGATTCTAAACATGAATGCAGAATCTTTTACAGAGATTAATGGGAACCTAATGATCAGCTCAGTAAACGTCACAGAAGCATAACATTTGAATATGATCTGGCGCACTTAATCTTTAAAAGAAAGTGAAGTAAAACCTTCACAGTTTTTCACGATTGAAGGGATGTGCAGATTCAAAACAGCCATCCATCCCTTTCCTGCCGCTGATCCAGGTCATAATGGTATCAGGCTTTGCAAAGTAGCTTATAAAACCTTTTCCTGAGGAACTTCTTCCAGTTCTTACCTGGGGATTGTTGTGGAATATTTCTTATGACTAGTCGGGAGAAGAAAGTTGAGGTTTTCTATCAATATAAAGTAAAACAGAGTTTTGATGAACGATCAAGGTTTGTAAAGTCAATTTATTTGCTTGCAAGCAAAGAGAACAGTCTCACAGACACATTGCAGTGATCTGGGAGAGTGATCTACCCAACAGTCAGAATGCATGGACATTTATGCTCAGACAGCTTCCTGTTATCTGCTTAGCTAACAAGAATACACAAAGAACACAATAAAAGGCAGGTCATCCTTCGAGCCTTAGTATACTTCATTTAAGACAGCCAGGAAGATGCTTTATCTCCTGTTTGCAAATCCCTTTGTTCACAGTTTGCCTTACAATAGAGAGTTTAAACACACAGCAGATGCTTCCTTTGAAGCCACTGTGACATTGTTAAAATGACCATTGCAGAGACAGAATAGACATTCTTTACCCTCACACATCATATCTGCATGCAAAGGTTTACGCCTTTACAACTTCAGATAACGCGTCACAAAGGAAGTCAAAAGTATTTCAAACAGAGGATCTCTGTTAATCAAGGCCTCTCTGTGTCTCTGTCTTACGAAGAAGAAAGAAACAGTGCACAATGATAACAGATAACAAGACACCTGGATACTAAACTAATTAAAGTAATCTACTGAAACTACAGTTTGGTGTCTGCACTTTTAGGACTTACATTCTTTAAACCTTCAAATGAGACTATGACATATTTTCCCATTACAGGATCCCATTATGTTCTTTGGACAGACCCCAGGGAATCTTTTTTTAATGAGACGTTGAACAACCTTAAATGGCTCTCTAGGAGCATGTTTTCTCTGACCTCATTCCAGAATCCTCAACCTGTCCCTAAAGTTGACGGACAACCTGCAAAGTTAACCAATTTCAATTGCTTGTACCTCATGTATTGCCATTTGTTTTGTCAAAGAAAGTTGAAGCTTCACCACGTCTGCCTTCACCATCTGCACTCATTGCTCTACCGTGACAGGACATGAAAATGAATGTAAGCCACTTGGTTGGAGGCTTTTATCCAAAGTGCCGTACAGTACCAGTAGTGCACCCATTTCTAGCTTTAGTGGTCACAATGAAAACCCCTCCGGCAGTCTGAATGGGCATGGGATCCAGGCCGTGTCTGAGGAGGTACATTTTCTGGCTCCTTTGGTGTAGAGGATTGGTCTGGAAGCAAAATTTGATGTTTCCTCACTTGATGATTCTCCCCACATACTCATTTTAACTGTAGATAATTGATCAGGCATGAATAACTTGAATATCTTTGTATGTCACGCAGTGGGATAATATAACATTTTCTACAGGGAATCGAATTTTCAAACGGTTTGTGTGCTTCACTGCGTCCATTTTCCTCCCTTCTTTCCATTCCTCTGTTCTTCAATGACATCGAGAGGAAAGCCACCGAAGCACTCTGAGGAATCCCACATTTTCCCATTTCAGTGTGAGACAATCCATGAGGTTAATAAGCGTCACAGGTGCTGCTGGGGAAGAGAGGGGAATCAATAACTCGATAGAAGGTGGTCAAGACAAAACAAGGTGTCCTGCGGCTGTGGTGCAGCTGAGGTAATTGAATCTAACGTATTTTATTACAAGTCCTAGCATGCTGCTCTGAAGGGCCGCAGGGCCTTTCACCTCAACCCCTGCAAGCCAAATGCTATCTATCCGTGTGTGCCGATAAGCTGGTACATCCTGCACTTTAAATCAGCCAAGTCTCCCCAACCTTCAGCTTGGAGTCAAATGTACTCTCCGACTGTTCATTTCAACTATAAAAAATACAGTATAAAATATATTAATGTTTAATAGAGGTGTGCATCTTCTCCAGAAGTTTTTGCTTTCCAGGTTCGAAGGAAGTTTTTTACTGAAGTGGCACAAATACAGAGAACAGAAGTAAGGCTGGCAGAAGGAGGCATGCTATGAAGTAAAATCATGACTTGATGTAAGGCAGGAGTCCTTGATTTGTCTTTAACCTATGTCTGATATTAACAGTAAAGAATAGGAGGCAAGAAGTAACCAGATTAAACCGGTACAGTGCCAGTTCAGAGACATATCAATTTGAAGAAAGCGCACAGACACACCTAATCCTTACCCTTACCTTAGATTTAAATTATGGGGATGTGCAATTGTTCCCATTGCCCCCCCCACTACTCCTGTTGCAGGTGTGGTCTTGTTAATTTTGCTTTCCCTAGGGATGGAGGAATAATGTTTGTATTCCTCTATTGGATGAAAGAAATCCTGCTCCCAGCGATGTTATGAAGCAGGTTTACAATCCAGTTACTGAGTTCCTGTAAAGATAGAACACGTACAAGGTCTTATCTGCAAGCGCCTGGAGGGAGCGAGCCAAAATTATATTCTGATGATGCTGAAGACCTTCAACACACTTTGAAAAGGCTTGTGTCAGCAATACATGCAGTTTGTATAAGCACGTCTCCACTGCACTGAATCAAAACAAGACTGGCCACACAAGCCTAGAGCTGGAACTCTACAGTTCGTCAATATTTCTGCTCGTTGTTTGCAGAATAACAAATAACAGCTCGCCGTATATATCTGGCTGAGTTGACAAAATCAAAGCTTTGTGAGTGTTATTTTCATACTGCCATGGGATGGCACTGAATTACAAAGTTTTAAAGAAACAAAAGGTTTAAAAATGAAAGTTAAAAGAGCTAAAACTCAAAAGCTTGACGTTCAGTCTACATACATTGCTCATTCTTATCCCTTTACTGTGCGCGTAGCTATGCAGTAAGCGAAACACATGTTCAGTAAGAAGAAGAAATGTTTTTTATTAGAGGCAAAACTGTTTGACAGGAAATTTAACGATGGTGATTAAAAACAGTTAATTCATAAAAGAGAGTTAGACCAAAGGTATCGTTAAATTGGATTAGTACAGTAAGGACATAGCTGGATTGACAAAAGTAGTCAACAGCTGCGGTTCTTATGACAACCTTGATAGACTGAGAAACTTAACGTATTTTGTCGAAAAAATTTAAAACTTAGAGGGCACTTTATCATGTTTTCTCCACTGGAAGGGCACCCTCAATGGCACTGCATTGCACCTTCTCAATATTAAAAGCAACTTAGAGGGCATTTTATCATGTTCTCTCCATTTAGGGGCTCCCTAGAGGGCACTTCATCACATTTTCTCTACTACAGGGCACTTTGCAATATATATATATTATTTTTAACAGTGGGGCGCCAAGGAAAATCAAATAAAATCTAACGATAAAATACAGGAAACTGTAAAGGCCAATATTAGAAACACTGATTACTTGCCTTTGTAAAACTTGGCAGCTTGACAGGAACACTCAAGTCCTTTAGCAATAAGTCCATCGATGCAGCATAGTGTTTTTTAATAAGTTTGGACTTTACGAATTCCACCATCAGTTGTATTTATGAAATGCCAATTGTATTAACACAGATGGATGGATGGCTTTAATTTCAGTGCCTCTGCAGTGGAGTGCTTTTTTGAATCGCTTCGAGGTAATAATTCAGTCTGGGAGCTGACAGGCTCAGACTGATCCTTTGATTTTCACCGTGTTTCATTTCCCCTTGTTCATTTTCCAATTAACCAATCCAAAGTCCACCTGCACTGTGGGACAACGGTTGTAAATGATTTCTACTTTCTCCCCAATATATCACAGCAAATGAACACTGAGAGAGGAGATGGACAATTCACCCATCATTACCAACCGACAAATGAAGTAATAAAATTGATGAAAATGCAATACTCTCAAGCACCTCATCTCATTTCAACACAAATATGCTGCAGTCAATAGAATAATAACAGCCAGTGATTAGAAAACAGGATTGGGTGGCAGATAAAGACCAGATTAGGCTCGTTTTGTCAAAACATGAAGGCAGCTGTTGATAATATGGTAAATCTGCATTTGAAAAAGCAACAAATGATGATATGTGAACTTCTCGGCTCAGTGAACTGAAATACAAAATTTCTACAGGACACAGATTAGGTTAGGTCAAGTTTTAAGGTTATTGAACCCACATTATACCATTTTACAGATACAATAATAAATCACACTTGTATGAATTGCAGACTGGACCAAGATTGGCTGCAGCTAACTGTGATGTCACAAAGTCATTTCATACACACAGGTGTTGAACTGAGCTGAACTCTGCCTACGACAGATTAAGGTCAAAACATATATATCGTATAGGAACGGGCCTCTTTTATGTGACACTTGCGATAAATATAGTTCTGCTTCCAGTTTTTCTTCAGCTCCAACCAGTTAACAAGTGAAGAAGGTAAAAGGATGAAGACGTCCAGCTGCTTCCGTCTGTGTACCTGCAGTCAGATCGGCTTCTTCATCTCATCGAACCACCCACCTACAAAACCAGCGTCTAGCTAGCGGCTACCCCGCAGGCTGCTTGACTCTCCCTTCTGAGCACCGGAGGCTGATGATGGTGATGAGAGGTATGGAGCCCTGCAAGTGTGGGTTTTATTCGATCCCCACCATGGCCAGAAGCCCCGCATTAGCATCTTTCTCCTTCTCTGGATCATTTGCCTGCTGCTAAGGTACTTGTTTCAGGACCTTCCCACGGCATCATAACAACGGCAGCAGTTCTTAGAGGAGTCGCAATGATGACTGAACAACCTGCGACTGCTCACGGCCTCTTCAACGTCTACCAGCAAGAGAAGCTGGCCAGACTTCCTCCTCTGTGGCCTCGCTTCCGCTCTTCACAGAGACGGCTTTTTCGGAACTGAGAAAACTACACCGCTGACTGCAACAATGTCTTTCTTGGTAATACTAAAAATGTAGCTTTTTTTTGTACATCACTGTCATAATTGCTGGGAGTTACTTCTTCTTTGTCACAAAAATAAGATGACAAACCAATGTTTGTCAATGAAAATGATGTTATTTCTCAAAAGATTTGAATTTTCTTACATTTGCACATTTTTTCAAAGTTAATTTTCCCTAAAATCAGATACATGTGTTGCAATATGTTGCTGTCACATGCCCGAGCACTATCCAATTAAAAAGCCATACCGTGTGTCAAGTAGAATTATACACATTACTCCCACACAACTCCAAACTCCATAGATGCCAGTGTCGCTTCAATTATCTCCTGAAGTAATTGAAATGGACACAGAAACATACAGACTTTCAGCAGTGGCTCTCTCCATGCTTGTAAATGCACTGTTGCTGCCGTGGCTGCCATCTGTCGAGCAGCCTGTGAGGCGAGATGATGGAGGAAGAGCAGGAGAGAGGTTTCTAATGAGGCAGAAAAACAGTGACGGAGCAGAGGTCGTGTGGAATGACCCTGAGGAAGGACACATGCAGCGTCCTCCATCTGCAGTCCATCATTCTGTCTGCAGCTGCTCACCTGGAAAGCTCCGTCTGGTGGTGGAGATTCGCAGTCAGAGCTGTCGCGGGAGTCCACCTGCATGCAGCGCCTCTGCTTTTAACACCCAGTTCCCCCGAGTTATCTCAACAAGAACAAGAAGAGCTGCTTTTCGTCTGCTCAACTCAAGATCACAATTGTTGTTTGTATCATTTCGATCAAATAAAATCCATGCCAAAAAATTCACGGCAGCAAAAGCATTGTAATTAATACACAGATTGAAAAGTCTCATTGTACTTTGGACATGTTTGGTGTTATACTGAGGTCCCATCATTCGGTTTGTAGTTTTCAGAAATGTGTTGGTGTTTTTACATTTCAACATTAAAAAAGGATGGCATTGTTAAGAACAAAAATACAAACGAGAAATGGATAAAAGTAGACTTTTGTTAACTTATATCAAAATACTTTAACATGCAGTAAGAAAGTGTTAAAAGACTATATACTGTAGTGTGTGAGGAGAGCAGACATATCAACATGCGAAGCCTTGAGTCATTCAGAATTCATCCCGTGGGCATCGTGACAGTCTGTGCAACATTTCATGGCAATCTTTCCAACCGATAGAGATTTGCCCACCTGCTATGAAATGTCAGTGATCAATAAAAGTCATCAGAAGTCATCCTCAAGGGACCATTAAGGTCTGAGATGCATTGCCATGACATTCTGTACAGACTGTCATATAGATCATGTATTAATCTCAGTGGGATTAATAAAGGAGCCAATGCGTCTAAAAAGCATCAATGCAAACATGTAAGTGAAAAATTCACTAGAAATTCCACCTGTTGCACTTATAAGATAAAGCATTTGTTAATTATTTAGAGATTTCTTTCTCCCATTTTTTCTCTTCTCTTTGACAGGAAGTACAGTCAGAGACAAAGACTTGAAACGTGGTTGAATATTGCATTGCCTCATATGATATAACCTCTGCTCTTCACACGAGAACCTCACTCACAGTCAACCACAGTGATTTCAACAGATAGCACAGCAATGTTTGGGTGCGGTGGAGACAAAAAATCTCTGTCTGGGTATGTTAAGATGAAAACGATTAGAGGTACTCTATAAACGCTGCCGCATAACTAAATCAGTTGCCTGTCATTTCAAACAGTGGGAAAACACATTTCCAAGAATGGAAATAAAGTTGAGGTAATTTCCTCTGATAAATTATTCACTCCTCTCCTTCTTTTATGTTGAGTTTGGCTGCTTACAGTTGCTGTTATGTTTTATTTAGAGAAGATAGTCTGCGTATGAGTGTGTGTTGTTGTTAGGTGTGTGTTTGCACGTAAAAATGCATGGAAAGTGTCTTTGTATAAATAGATCTACTCAACATACAGTGTAAGCGTAGACATTTCTTCAGACTACTGTACATCCTGGAGAGAAACACATTCTGCTTTTATTTATACGGTTGGATGTCGAGTGTTTGTGTCTCCACTCAACCCTCTGTTTCCTGCGGTGTTGCTCGGAGCTCTTATCTGACCAGCGAGAGGATTTGAAACCAGCTACAAACAAACGCAGCTTCATTACCGGCAGCGGTCTGACTCGGGGGCCAGCGAGTCCTCCAGCATGTCCGACTCTGAAAAGCAGATTATGCTGTTGACACAAACAATGTGGAGGCTTGTGTTCAACGCAGGCGGCAAAAGGGCATTTGGATGTGGGGGAATCAAGGTTCAAGAAAAGCAAATACATAAGTCAACAGACTCACTTAAAAACATGAACGGGACAGTTCACCCCAAAAATAAAATATATACATCCTTTCACCTGTAGTGTTATTTATCAATATATATCTGGATGGTGTGAGTTGCCTAGTTTTAGAGATATCGGCTGTGGAGATGTCTGCCTTCTCTCCTATATAATGGGGCTGGCACTCAGCTTGTGAGGCTCAAAAGGCCAAAAAAAGCACATTTGAAAACTCAAAAGCAACGTCTCCTTCAGTCAGGCATTCTGTTCTCTCACACCTCTCCCTCCTCTGAGAAGGAAAAATTATGAATATTTGCTGCTGGTCCGGTGGAGTCCGTGACATTTAAAAAAGGCGTTCCTGTGCCTATAGAGATTACTCATCCCTTTTGAACTCACTTATAGGTCGTAAATGATATGAGGATGATTTCAACATCATAAGCAATGACAATATTTATGATATGTTTATTTGGACGATGAGAGGCAGAGCTGACAGACAAGCCATTAAAATGAGATGTTCTGCACTTCTTTAATGCTTAGTTTTTAATAAATTCATGTCTTTGTTAAATATTGATAGAGAGACCACAGGGAATAAGGGAAAGAGAGAGAGAGAGAAATGGGGCTGACATGCAACAAAGACCCCTGGTCAGATTAGAACTGAGAACTTTGCAGTTCACGGTCTGCATCTTAAACTGTGTCTGTTGCTATTCTAGGTTATGTTTAGGTATGCTTATGATCAGCAACACAATGCATTACATAAAAAAAATGCAATTTAAAAAAATTTCGTGGGAAGAGGCTATAAAAGTGTGCAGAAAGCACGTGAACCCAGTGTTGGTGAGGATCTATACATGTATCCAAGCTCCTAAGAAACATAAGCTGAATCAGTCACAAACCTTTGACCTCTATTATTCAACACAGAAGAAGAATGGTTACTTCTTGTGATATAGGAACACTGTAGACACATACTTATTTAAACTGAAAATAAACTTTTAAGTGACAGGATTAATTCAGACACTAAGATTTCAAAATAATGAAAATAACTACAATTCTCTTTTGAGGTAGACAAAATTATAAACCTCCAAGTTGCATGTTGTTGTTTTCAGCATTGTGTTTTACAGTAGAGAATACAACAGTCATTTCCTGGGACAGGAAGTTTCAGGGTAATATAGATTTGGTGGCATCAATTCTTTCTTCGTGTTGCTTACAGTATTTTACAGCTCACACAAAATGGTATTAGTCCAATTCTCTATCTTGGCTGGAGAGCTGCTGCCGTGCTGAATAGCAGTTTGCATGCCAGTGAGGTATCAAAGTGAATTTTGCAGGAGCAAATGCTTATCACTTTGATGGGCCTGGATATAAAAAATGCAATTTGTAAGATCAAAAGAATATCTAAATGTGTCCCATTCTGGAGAAGGAAAACATTCTGTTCATCGCCCTCCCATTACGGAAGATACTGGATGTCTGGCACAGATCTCAAAAGAGGGGTAAATTACTTGTACACATCAAGAAGAGGCTGACATACAGGCAGAGCCAAACAAACACACAGACACGTGACTCCTTCATCAATGGGGAATGATGGCAACCGTCTGGTGCGAGAAGAGGTCATGCCTGATTCATGAGGACAAGCTCCAGTTAAAAGCTGCATCAATTGATATTATGGCCACTAGGGGGGCGCATACTAAAGTTGTGACGGCTAATATGTCAGCACTTTACACAATTCAGCAGACATTGATTAATTGTTCATACGAAAATATCAAGTAATGTTTATAATTAGAGATTCTTCTTCTAATTGTGGACTGATGAACATTGTGTTCAGAACAGAGAGGTGTTAATCAATACATTACGCTGTGGACACATTGCCAATAACAGAATGGCCTTGCCTTTACTTTTGCTCAGTGGATACAAAATCTTCAACAAAGCAACATATTCGGTGCGGCTGTACAATAAAAATGTGACACAAGTTTCTCTCACAGTGTAAACCTCTCTTCTTGGGAAACTTTCAACTGTCGCCAACTCTGACATCGTCTCTCGAAAATCAATTTCAGGATCATTACAGAAGGATTTGCTGGACAGAAAATTGCCCAATATTCGCAAAGGCATTTGTGGTAAATGCAGTCATTGACTTGATAGAATCCCATGATTATTGTCAAGTGAAATTACTCCGTCCCAATGCTGAATGCCTCTTTGGCCGTTAGGTCCTCCGTGTTGGACTGAACTGATGTCATTGGCTGGGGACAAAGGGTCAGGTTTCATTTTCTGCCTGGGTAACGTCACTTTAATGGATTGCAATTTCTTTCCGCCTGGGATCCATTTGTTTGCAAGTTGAGTGCTTTTAAAATCAGCGGCTCACAGGCAGCGCACCAACTGTGCTCATAATAACAAATTAAAATTTCATTAGGAGAAGCTAATTTCAAGTGGAGAAAATTTCTTTGACAAGTTGGATGGTTTTGGGACATTAAATGGAAACAGGGCAAACATATTAAAACGCCAGGCAGTGTGCACACATCCTCATACGCCACTGTTACAATAGTACAAGTGACATGTTCGTCCATGCAGATTACTTGAGTTGCTGTCTCAGATAAACACACGCACATAATGCCAAAATATATGAAAGGAATGATTCTTGTACAATGACATTCAAAAAAAGAATAGGAAAAACAAATCATTTCAATTTCCAGTGAACTGACAAATGAAAAACAAGCGATCAGTTTTACTTCCTGCTCACAGCTGGATTTGATACAACCACTGGGGGATTGCCGTGATGATTTAGTCTCAACGTAAATCAACAAACATTAGCTATTGCCTTGAGAAAGGTTATCACCCAGCTAGAGGAGGAAGTTATTCTGCAGAAAAGTGACCTCGTCAATGAGCTCGTGGTACAGACATCTTCATTTCTACATTACTCACCCTGCCTTACTTTCCACTTCAGCAATCATGAAGGCTGTGTGACCTTTTATACTGTCGTTAAACACCATTGTACAGCACAAGCACTGTGAGCCAAGTTGTAATTTATAGAGGATAGAGGTAGCTCGTTCCCTTGCTATCACTAGCCTAAGTAGAAGGATTCTTAACATCAAAACTAACTGCTCTACCTTAACAGAGCTGTGGCTGAGGCCGAGCCTTCGCTTCTGGTTTACTCCTAGCCCTCCAAGCCTGTCCCACCCAACATCAAACATATTAAAAAGGTTACAATTAACTTTCATGAACTGAGAAACACAATGTTGAAAGTGTTAAAGTTCTAAGACAAAAACACGGACAACACCCAGACCGGACAACGCAATGGTAGCGACCTGTCAATCACAAGGTAGCGATGCCCGAAAGCATTCCTAGCTTTATGGTCTATTTTACTCTAAATGGGAACATAATTTACTAAATGAACTCATAAATTCATGTTCACAATGTTAACTGGGTAATACATCATGTGAGAAGTAGGCTCATTTTCTCATAGACTTCTACACAATTCCCTTTTGCAATCAGAGGAGTTGCCCCCTGTTTAGAAGAATACATGTTCAAGGCACTTCAGCACTGGCTTCACTTTTCAGAACCGGAGGTCCTTTCACACATGACGCTGTGAGGGACGCACTGTGCTCACGCTTTGCTCAACGCAGCAAAAAGCCGTCATGGTGAAGAGCAAGCATTGGAAATAATATGTTTTAGAGCACGGTGGCGCCATTGTTGTGTTCTGTGTGAAAGGCCCTTAAAACACACTGCCCAGTTGGTCTTTGCCATGTGCAAACTAAAGCTCACATGTCAACTGATTTTGGAGCTACAGCACCGTTAAAATAGTCCACATCACTTATTCCATTTGCCTCGACTTTAACTTGCCTCACTGTGTAAGCGTGTAGATTGAAGCTTTTTTTTTATAAAGGGAAGCCTGCACATGAGCTAAAGGATATGACCCGAATACGTCCACCCAGGTCCCTCGTGAATTGCGCCATGCCGCCGCGACACTGCCACGGCCATGATTTTCCATTAGTGTGTGACAGTGGGGCCGTTTATAGCTCTAAAGCCCTGTGGAGAAGCAGGTTAGCTGTAATTATTCAGCTGATGGGTTATGAGCAGAGCAGGCCTGTCACACCTCTCCTGGCTCCCTGGACTGAAGGAATCAGAAGCCAGGAGGAGCATTTGGATATTAGTCACACTGGCAGCAAGCGTCTCCCCAGAGAGGGAGAGAAAGAGATGTATTAGTGCTCATGGATTACATACTCTCTATGGGTATTTAATTCAGCCCCACACCAAAAGGCCTGTGTGTGTGCGATAACCAGTCAGACCTTATCTCTCACCCCATATATTTGACTAACAGCTCTATTAAACTAGTTCACTCCCAGTCTGTTTAGAAATATATTTTCCGGTAACAGTTGGATAAAAGCTGACTTTGAGAATGGAACCTTTTTTTTCCATTTGATTCATGACGGGCCGCAATTTACTTTTTATTTCATTTCACTCTCCAGGCTCATATCTGTCGTTACATTTCATTCTGATTTTCATATCTGACATTATTATTAGAGAATTGGCTTCACCTTTGTTGGCTGATAATATCATGTAGGCGAACAGCTCCGCGATTCAAAAACAATGGGGTTGTCACTTAAGGTGCTCAGCGGCGGCACAGCAGCAGCAGAGTGGTGGCTTTTAATAACAGAACGGTAAAATAAGCAGAAGGACCATTACTACTTTTACTGAGCATACAGAATATGGACAGTATTGTATATTCGTGATAACAGCTTCTCAGCATTAATGCTGTGACGTTTTTTAACAGTATAAAAGAGCAATCATTACGGGCAGAACATGTCATCTCCAATGAAGGATGCGAACATGGTGGCGATCAACAAAGATGATTTTTCATTCATCCACAGTTTCATCACCATCAGGACAAGAAGAGTATTTGTTAAACCCAAGCATAACTGCGTTAAAATGCATCAGCCCATCAGACTGTCTTTGTTGTAGTGGTAGCAGCACTGGTTTAAACGTTTCTTTTTCACTACCACAAGAGATATGAGCTTCAAAACAGGGGGGATCAGGGGTTCCTGTTGGCTGCTCTGACAAGGAAAACGTGCTTCTTTGAGAAACCATGCCGTAGAAAGCAGGACATGTTGAGCTGCTTCACTGTGGCTCTTCCATCGCATTGGAAATCCATTTGCTTGGTCATCAAACCAAAGCACTTTATGTCCAATTCCTCAATTAACCAGCGTAATTACCATCATTGTTCATAATGCAAGGTCTTGGCTAATTATATAGGAGGGATGCTGCTGTTTCGAATTTAATGAATCGACCTGCCCACACTATTATTATTATTATTACTCAAAATGGATAAAGTGCAGATTGATATGTAATGTACTGAACGTTTGAAAGAAAGACCGACAGCCACTGAGCGTCGCAAGGCTCACTATAAAGAAAAATAAATATTAACAATGAAAAATAATAAAAGTAAAGGTCAAAGTCTCGTCAGTATTGGTGAAATAAATGTAAAAATAGTTGGTTTGTTTTAAACATGCTCACACAATAACATGCTTAATTAAGGTGGTAAACAATATAGCATGCAATCATTGGTTGACATGGGAATTGGCGCCACCTTACCAGCTGAGTTAGTAGTTTAGCAGTTATTACTCAAAAAGTATTAAACAAATTAAGTTTTGACCTGAAGGAATGTCCAAAAATCTGCAACATTAGTTCAATTCAAACAATGGGGGCATTTTATTTCGTACCAGTCGAGCTAGCAGATGCTGGAAACAAATACAACCCTGTTCTCTGCGTTTTTCATTAGCTTGGAGTATTTTCTTTCACAGTTTTTTCTTTACATTCCTCTACTAGTTCTCTCTCTTTTGTGTGATCAGTTCATGGTCATGTTCTTCGACTCTTGTATTTCTCTCTCTCTCTCTCTTTCTTTCTCAGTTCCAGGACTGCTGATGTTGTTGCCGCCACCATATAAAGTGTGCAATAGCTTCTGTTTTGTTCAGCTCTGCTTCTCCCTTTGGGGTTTGGAATGAAATCTGGTGTGCTGTTCTATCAAATCGAAAAACCCTGACTATGCTGCAAATCTGTCTCTGCACCAGCGTAACTAAGACAAATTCTCATGCATTTACTTTTCTTCTATAAAGTATCAACAATTCTGAGGCAATTCTCGCTCTTTCTGCAGAAAAACTATGCGCTCCGTGTGACTTTGCAGACAGTCAAGCACGTCGCTGTAAATCATGATGAGTAACACCAAGGCGCTTCTCACTTTTCTTCATTAGTGGGTTTTTGAACGACTGCCTCTGGTCCACTTGCACCAAATCAAAAAGCCCTGACAAGGACAGCTGCCAGAGGGCCTTGTGTGATTTGCAGCGATGCCATTTCCCCTCTGGCAGCAAATACAGATCGCAAACCATGACAGAGATTAAGCTACAATTCGTCTTTAGATTACAGTAATTAAACTGTCAGAGCACACAGCTGCCATATTTCAACTGTGGAGACCTGCAGTTCTTCAATGCTCCGTTATGACTTCACTTTAAACATCTTAAGGGTGACATCTGGAACAAAACAGGCTCCATTAAAACAACACAAATTCAATAATGCGTGTGTGCAGGGCTTCTGTGTTTGATTGTGTGCACAGCTGACGTCGGTGTCTTTGAATTTAACAGAAACTGACAGAGAAGAAAGACTATTTTGAATATCAATAAGATTGATCAGAAACCTTTTAACCCAGGCTTGACTCCAGTAAAGGCACATTGATTATCTACTGTGTGTGCCATCCTGAAGCGAGCCAACATGCAGTCATGCATTGTGTGTGTCTCTGACTAACGGCATCAGCCAAATGTCTGGAGTATAAATATCACAATGTCTAAATAAAGCGCTGCCTGCAGTAGCAACATGCCAGAGGGGAGTGGAGCAGCCCTGAGGCAGCAGCTGGCACACATCTGCTTATGGACCACTTGTAAATTATTAGGCAAAATGTCAGTCAGCCAGCTGGGGTTGCAGCTGGTGGGTCAGATACTGGTGGGATAAGTGTGTGAGACGGTAAGTGTTTGGACCTTTGTAGGAGGAATACAGGTACATGGCTACAAGAGAAAAGGGAAGAACTAAAACAGATGTTATTCTCCATCAACATGCATCTACCTATTAGATACTGCTCCGACACTGATCATCACAACGGCTAATTAATTCATCTTCAAAAATGTGCACCCTTCATAATCAAATCTAGCTGAGAAAACAAATCTTCTTGTCGACTTATATAAGATTTACGGCGACAGCCAAAATGTGAAGACACAGTTGTAAAATGATTTGTTTATTGAATGAAAACAGCTGATGTGACTGATCTCTGGTAGTAATGTGACACTACAGGCTGTCACCGACAACAACTGCAACGCAGACAGCTTCTTCAGCACCGCCGATGGCTTCTTTAAGCACAGACAATTTCACACATGAAAGATTTACACCCGAGCAACGGGAAATCCATCCATCTGAAGCCTTTGAGGTGTAAAGGAGTAAAAAACACAGAGCTTGTCAGGTACGGACGCATGTCTGGGAATACAGATGGAAGCAACCTTGGAGGTATGGATGAAAATACAGGTTCAGCAAGCCTCCAGTATAAATACAAATGCTTCAGCCTTTGGAGGCACAGATAGAGGAAAAAAGCCTCTAGCCACACATACACACAAATGATGGCACTGTTGCTAAGGGTTAGCAAGAACCAATGGAAAATAACTTTTACTGGTCAGTATAAATGGAGCGCATTTGGGGTTTTAATTAAAATCTTGCCTTCTCATAGGTCTTTTGTGTCTTAATCATTTTACAATTTCCCCTTGAGAATATAGAAAAAAAGAAAAAGTCAAGTCAAATTTGCCTCAGGAGGCTTAACAATCTGTAAAACAGTCAGTCATATTTTCCCTCAAGGACAAAGTTTGAAAACAGGTACTGCAAAGACCAAATAATGCACATCACAAATTCAGATAGTGTTTTTGTCCTGTGTGAAACTGAATGCAGACTTATTTTAACTTGCATGTTAAGTTACGCAAGGTAGGTTACGTAACAGACCTGACTTTTGTGTGTAACGTAGCCTACTTAATAACAATCTTATTGACGTTAACCAAACCCCGATTAAAGTAAAGTGTCAGAACACTGAAGTTTATTTTGAAAAGACAGTGTATGCATGTTACTAGCAGAAATTGATACATGCAAAACAGCATGTGGTAAACCTACGCACATCCCTTGTATGTGAAACCTTCTTGGCAATAAACCGGATTCTGATTCTGATAAGGAGGTAGTAGTACTGTTTTAATAGGCTCAATTATGATCAAAGACAAAAGAAGGTTTTAAGTATGAGAATACCTGGAAGTGCATTCTCAACCAAACACAAATACAACCTCCTAGCTTTTAAGTTGAAAGGTTTTCACTGCAGGAATCCCATTACGTACTGGGGTTTTCACAAACACTTCCACTAAAGTAAAGCTTAAAAATATCTCTCACCATCAGTGGCTCATGACTGCATGACTCATGTATAATGACTTTCTAAATTGTGTGGAGGATAGCAATGTAAGCAATTACAGTGTTAAAACATTTGAGGAAAAGGGACAAACTAACTTTGAGTTTGAGTTCTTCTTGCTGTGACCCAAATTGTCGGATTACTGAAAAAAAAAAATGACATAGTCCTTTCTGCAGTGCATATGAGGTAAAGACCACAGGGCTTTGGCAGCTGTTAAGTAGAGAAGAATAAGATGCTTGAAAAAAGAAACAATTGTACATGGTTACAAACGAGATTCAAGACCCAACATTAACTTTTTTTCATCTCACACTATTCACATGGCAACGAAATTGCGTTGCATCCAGCTAACGGGTGTAGTAAAAAATGCTAACATGAGTAAAAGTAAGTTAGCTATGTTAGCCTAATACATAACAAGACTGCACATGTGAGTCCTTCAAGTGTGTCCAGTTTTATAAGATAATTTATTCAGTGCATTTAGTGCCACCAATGTACACAGATTTTCAGTCAGACGGTAAAAAATATGATATATAATAACTAACAATAGCCACACTATAATTAGAGTCATGCTAGACAATACATTCAGCAGAAGGGCAAATTCTTCCGCGTTTCAAAACAGAAACGGACATCCATCAAAAACTGTTTTGCTAATTTATACTGCATTTTCAAGTGGATGCTTTCCTAAATTGCCCCCCAAAAATCTCTGCCAGGACAAAGACACCAATCTATCACTCCTGACTTTTTAAAGTAAAAGACAATCTTGATCAAAAGCTGTGCAAAAGTAACTCTACTTTAATTCTGGATTAATGAGACAAACCCCAATCTTTGCACAGACGTGTCCGGGGCATTTGACCTCCCGATAATGAGTCGGCAATCTTCACCTGTGTCTGGGCCTCTATCTCTATCTGTGAAGGACAATGATTTAGAGTAGACCTGATTTAGACTTGATTTGCAGTGCAGGGCAAACAGTTTCACCTTCTACAACTGTAGGTTCTTAGAAATGTTTTCCATTTATTCCCCAAGAGCAGTCACCTCGTCTGAGCTTTTTTTTTCTCCGCTCCAGTATTAAGTCTGTTTTTTGTTGTTGTGCTTCAAGATGCAGGGAGACACTTTTAGAACAACAATGATTCTTCTGGGCTCACAAACAATGAGAACTGTGGAAGACAACCCGTACGTGGTTGGTGAGGGAGACTGTGAGAGGAGCAGAAGACCAAATTTAGATGTGGAGGGTTGCTTGATATGTAAATGGGACCCACTGTATGAATGTTTCATTCAGGCTTGGCTGTGGTAGGATGTATATAGAGCGTGCCAACAGAGCATAAAATATACATCATAACATTTTGTGTGTGTGTGTGTGTGTGTGTGTCTGCATGTCTGTGGCTGGGTACTGCAAGTTAATGAGCAAAGTGTGTGTGTTTTTCTGTGTACTCTGTGTAGTTCTCTACTGCACTGGTGATGACCTCGACGCAGGATCACGCTCGCTAGAGAGAAAGTCAGTCTCTCCGTAGAAGTGGAGATGTCTTGGCATCACGCAGAGAAGAAGCTGCTCAGATCACACAGTTTACAGCCGGCTAACAAAAGTGTAGATAGAGTCAACAAGAGTTCCCTTCTACTGCATGAATCATAGAGAAAAGAAAACGTATTCATGAACTTTGCAATGGTAAACAGTCCAGACAAAACCAACAGTTTAAAACCCTGACAATTGCATTTGAAATTATGTAAATATTATGTACGGTTTGGGGCGACCGTGGCTCACTGGGTTAAGAGGGTTGTCTGGGAACCGGAAGGTCAATGGTTCGATCCTCGACTGGGACGTGTCACGTGTCGTAGTGTACCTGAGCAATACACTGAACCCCAGGCTCCCCGGGCGCCTGTCATTGGCAGCCCACTGCTCCCTATATACAGGGATGGGTCAAATGCAGAGACAAATTTCCCCCTTAAAGGGATCAATATAGTATAATAAATTAAAAATTTTAAAAAACAGAAACACGCAGGATTCTCTTATTGGAGAAGATCTAAGAAGCAAATGTTTTGTATTTTTGCGTGATAAATAACTTATACGAGTAAAAATAATAGAATCCAGCCACATGGATGCATGCAGAGGGGTACATGTTCATGTACAGATGGTTGAATGCTGTGAAATTCTTTGCAAACTTCCCACACCAATTTGTGTCATGGTGGTGTTATCCAGCATTCGTAGATGCCTGTAGATAGCCGACGAATGTTTTTAGTTGGTTATACACAAACAGACAAGAAAGTATAAAGAGCACAAAAGTCAGACAGGGCGGGACGGAGTGGTGGTGGATGGGTCCAGTACACGGCATTCTTTCAGCCAGGAGACCGCTGTTCCCCGTGTAAAGTCAACGTTCATTTATTTGTCACATAACTGGCGTACTTCAGTAACGGCACTTCCGTAGATATTTTAATATAAACGGCAAACTTTTCCTCAACCTGACCAAGTTGTTTCCTTATAAGACAGGTTATTTTGAAAATAATGTATGCGTGTAATGAGCAGAAATTGACACGTATTGCTGGCTTTCGTAGGATATTGTGAAATGTTAAATAAGGTTGCATTGGTCAGTTACAGCACAGAGGAAGACGCCAACTTTCTAGCTGAAAGCAGAACATTCTCGAAGCTGCGTTTCAAAACTAAGCGATGGTTGGTGCTTTAACTTGTGGTCTGCGATGTGTTCCAGCTGCGATGTTTGCCCTGTATATCAATCCCCGTGCACCTGCCATGGTACATGAATCAGGTAGGACAACAAACAGGCAGATTTTTCCTTCATTGACGTCATTTCACATGGAATTGGCAAATTGTCAAATAATTGGTGCTCCTCCAACATCCACTTGCAATCAAACAAAATGCCAGAAGTGAGCAATGACAATGCCAATTACTAACAAATTGTTTGGAAAGCAGTTGTTAGCAAGACGCGCTCTCAAAGAAGTTTATTCTAAGTACTGAATGTGAGGAATAACAGCAATGCCAATAGATAAATAATGCAGAAGACTACATTCCTGCAGAGCTGTGAACATTTGTTTTCTGTGGCACACTGCCCTCCCATCAAGTCATGGGCTATAATTTGACTTGGCACATTTCCAGCTCAATGAACAAGCTAATCAGTCTAAAAAAAGTCGCTGATTTAAAAAAATGCTACAAACGATAAAAGTTCCTTTTTGCCCATTTTAAATTAGCCTTTTAGTTAATTAGCGCTCTAAGGAAAATGCTCTTACTTGACTTTGCCTGGTGAGATTTTGCCCCATGAGATTTAGCTCCAACAATGAGATTATTATGTTTGCCTCCAGAGCATCATGTTTGCGAGTGGCATAAACAATGCATCTTGCTGTGCCGACTTCTCTGCCTCAGGCGTGCAGTAGCAACCAATCTGCGCTGCCATGTAATCTCTGAGCTGCCATTCAGCAGCTAACAACCTCTGCAACTTCTGAACTCAACCCCACACACACACAGACACACTCGCTCTGCACCAGGGCAGTGTGTCGCCAGTGTCCTGATGAGAAGCTGTACAGGCAGGAGCTCCCACTGCACCCTGAGCTGAGGACCATTATGTGGTTCAGCACCGCAGAGCTTGTCACACCAGGCAGAGCCACAGTGGTGCAGAAGGGTTATTTGGTTCTGTACCATTCAGAGTGCTCACAGTCTTGAAACAAAAGAGCGGGGGGGGGGGGGGGGATTCACAAAACATCCCACGGCTATAAATATGTCCTTACTGGCATAGTTACGAGTCCTAAAAATAAGGAGAATATCAGTACTAACTTTATTGACTTTAGTACTACTTTTGGTGCAAAAAGGCGTGATTTATTCGGAGAAGTTAGATGCAGTCCAGAGGATTCACTAAGAGCTGCTCACTATCACTCAAAGGATGCAGGTAATTAACAAAAAGGTGAGTTCATCTACTCATCTCTCTACATTTGATTTAAAAAAAAAAAGATTCTTATTCTCCTGCGTATTGATGAGTAATTTCTTTCACGTTCACTGAAAATATAAATCAAAAAGGTGTTTTTCTTGCGGCCTTGTTTTTGGTCCAGCACCTGCCTACAGCGTTTACTTTGGATGTGCTCAACCACTCTACATTGCGTTCACATTCAACAAGACCCAGCCCACTTGAAATCCATTCAGTTGAGCACAGACACACACAGATATAGAAATATCTCATGTGCAATAACCACATTTTTCACAACGTCTATTCATGCAGGATGTTATCACTCAACACAAGGAGCTAATTAAAGACCTTTAAGAAGTCCTGGAACTTCAATTTTGCACTAGGATAGGTCTGAACTGACTTATAACACGTAAACAACAGTGAAATGGCCATTCATTCTAGATATTGTACGCTCAAATAGAAGCTCTGTTTGATTTCGCCTTGATCCTTCAACCTCCGCTCATCACTCTGGTCCAGTTTCTGTGGTGCAAGGTCGAGTTTGAACCTCAGATTCAATAGATCGTATGGAGCACATCAGAACTCAGCAACAAAGAAAGTCAAGGCTACAAAAACAAACATGTAAAACAAATGACAATGAATCCAGATGGTTTTATAACAGAGTTATGACCCGGCTTGTTGAAGGATAAGAAGTAACATAAAACCAGATGTTTTAAGGTTTACATGCCACAGAAACAGAAGACACAGAATCAAATTTATTGACCAGACTTTCAGCACTAAAAGCAGGCTAAAGGCAGCCAAGACGTTTGTATTGCACCTGTTGAGACAAAAATAAAATGTATTCCATCTCATTCATTTCTTTTGATGGATTTGCGCTGGTGCCTCCTGCAAATGGATCTCCATGCTGTGTAGCTAAATGAGCCTCCTGAATATTTCATTAATAATTTACGGCACATACAGCCTCGATGATGTCTGCACAGGAGGAAGAATAATAGTGCCGAAAAAAAACAAAGGAATCCTTGCGGAAACAAATAATGACTTTAAAAATGTAGACTCACACAGGACCAATATTCTCAGCTCAGCTATGTGGTTGTTTGTACGTTTAATGGGAAAGCATTACTCTGTGGGTCAAGTTTGCATCTTCTCCCCGTGTTAGTGAGGGTTTTCTTGGGCTTCGGCATTTCCTTCCAGAGTCCAAAACATATGCAGAGAAGGTGAGACAGTCGGCGTGTATTGAACCTTGAGTTACAGGCGTAGAGGTTGAAAGACATGGGCATTTACCAAGCAGGGACGCCATAATGAGAAACACTATCGAGGTGCATTATATGAAAAGCAGGAAAGTGTAGTAACTAAACAAGTTCTCATCTAAACTTGTCACATACCAATGGTTAGTCAGGACCCTTGGCGTCACTTTCTAATGCATTGAGTAGCCCAGCATCAAAACAAGACGCCCCACTACGGTCACAGTAAACATGTAGGCTGGAAAGTCAGGATATCTCAAGTCTACACCAATTTTGACCAAAGGTTTTGGCAACCAACCTATTTTTCTTTTCCTTCAAAAGTCCACCAACACCTGTCCATTTCTGCTCATTAAAGACAGTCTTTTCAAAATAAACCTCCGTCTTAACAGGAAGCGACTTAGTTAGGATTAAGCAACAAAAGTACTTGGTTATAGGTTTAGGTTCAGATAATAACGGAAGTGGCGTGACAAATCAACATTGACTTCTCGTTGACACGGGGCACGATCAACGGTCTCTTGGCTGAGAGAGAAAAACAAAACATTTACCCAGGCTCAACTTTTGCAAAAACTCAAAATGATATCTGTCATTGCACTGCATCAACCAATGAAATCCACATTCCTAGCTTGCTTAACATGAACATTTTCATCATTTACCTTGTTTGCCGTCATCATCAATTAATTAAACCAACACTTCCAACGCAGCACTTTAGGCTCTTCGAGTACATTTAGTTTTCTTTTAAGTCGGAACAGGGCGTCTTACGAATCACAGAAGAACCCCGTAGGATTCTCTCTGGACACCCTGTCCTAGAGGTAAATAGTCCATTAACATTTCACCTCATGTTTCAGTCATTTAGACTTAATATTCTATGCTGTGCTGGGGACTCTCCTCATCCATCATACTCAGAAAAAACATATTAGCTTATGTTTTTGACTTGTGCCTCAGAATGAATTATTCAATGAGCTATTCATTATCTTGACTGGACCTGTGCGTAGAGGACGATCCACGGCTCAAGCTCCTCTCCTTTCTCTTGGGAAAGCTCGCAGATTAATTGAATTGCGGTTTTAAGACAGTTACTGTTTTCCTTCCATCTCACTGTATTAAGCACAAAGACAACTGCACTCATCTGCCACGATGCATTTAGAAACAGCGCAGGTTGTCTTAGGTTTTCTGCCAAAAGCTGATCAGGACCACAGGATACGAGTTAGCTGCATGACTGTAATTCTTAAATTAAAATAGCACCATGCAGAACTACACACAAGTGAACAAAGTACCATCAGATTGTTGATCTCTTTCAGGGGGGGGGGGGGGGGGGGGCAGTGGCTACCGTCTGTCCTGACAGAAATATCCCTTTAACCTTTGTGTTTTGTTGACATTGGTTTTATTTATAATGCAAAATAAATTTTGTATCCATCATGTATGGATTTCATGTATCCATGTTTATTTCTGCCCAAACTTTCTTAAAGCCCAACATGTATTTGAGTTGTAACCCA
This sequence comes from Anarhichas minor, assembly GCF_050575085.1. Taxonomy (NCBI): domain Eukaryota; kingdom Metazoa; phylum Chordata; class Actinopteri; order Perciformes; family Anarhichadidae; genus Anarhichas; species Anarhichas minor. The sequence continues at coordinate 19,963,653 of NW_027466473.1, read as the reverse complement.
AAGAAAAGGGTTGCCCATTTGATAAAGGTTACAAAATACAGAAGTGATCATAAAGCATTAATTTGCCCATTGTTTCATGTTTTGCATGTGTAATTCTCTGTTAGACCCGTTATGAACAAACCGGTCCAAAACTCTTAAAACAAGAATCCAGAAAGAGATATATGTGGGAGGTGCTGAATATAAAATACCATTATCACCAATCACAGACAGAGCATAACAATCCAAACTATTGTATTTAACCATGCTGTACAGCTCATTAATGCATCATTGTCAATGGCAGTCGTAATCTGTTCAAAACTATGTTCAATTCTCATTAAACTAGTTTAAGGCCAGAAGTTTCAAGCTGATAAAACGATGTTCAGCATGTTTTCTGAGTTGTTACAGATGACCTCGATTCTCCAGGACCCCAAACAGAACATTAAGGTTAAAAACTGAACTATCCGATAGTTTTTCATCCTCTCACACCACCGTTTTCCCTCCTCAACGACCGCCACAAACTTAAGAATGAAATCCCATGACTCGATGTCAATCACTCTGCTACAGGAAATTGGACCGCAGTCAGTGGACCAGGAATATTTAGATACAGACAGACAGATGGATGCACATACCATGCTGCTATTTGAGGTTATTCAGCAATATGGTAACACAGCCGCAATATGTCAGGACAGAGAAAATGGAATGAAATCATCTCTACACTGTGTCTCATTCTGTTCCACGTCCCTTCCCCTCCACCGCAGAAATGTCAGTCAGACAGAATGAAAATGAAAATCCTTGCGACTCAAATTGGATTTGCACTGATGAAGGTCATTTCATTGGGAACGAAGAGCAGACTAATTCACAGAATAAGGATTGATTCTGCAGCTCATTTTCTTCTGCTCCTGTGCTCCTGCTCCACATGCACCAAGCTGATGATATACTGTGGGTATATACATGCGGACTGTATTTCTCAGAAGTCCCAAACAATATTTGACAATCATTCTACGTGTTTGGGTGACAGCGTGTCCCCTGAAGGATCACAAGTAGATTGTCCGGCTTCAAACCTAAAAAGTAAAGAAAATAATGACAAAATAGTCTATTTTAACATCACATCTAATAATTGGCATGAAAACAAAGTGTGAAACCTTTTAATGGGGAGTAATGTTTTCTCAATCTTTCACATTATGTAAAGACGCAACGTATCCTCACACAACGGTTCATATGATATGTTGCTAAAAGTTACTCCTCATTTTCACTGCGTTTTCCTCAGAAAGTCCTGCAGCACGTGTCAATTTTTGCTCGTTACATGCTCACTGTCTTTTCAAAATAAACTTCTTTCTTCAAAAGGAAACTACTTAGTTAGGTTTAGGAAAAGATCGTGGTTTGGGTTAAAATAACCACGTGACCAATAAATCACCGTTGACCTCTTGTTTCACATCGGGAATGAACAGCCAACCATTGTTTGTTGGACCCATTCCTCCCGCCCGCGCTGTGTGGGCTTTTGCAGTCTTTATACTTCCTTGTTCATGATTACTTGGATAACCCAAAAAATATTTATATACCTACGAATTACAGTATAATATTTTTCGTAGTTCACTTTTAAGAGACAGTTTAGTAAAATAGTGTAATATATCCAAAAATGCGTTTTTGTTTTAACACCTCTCTTTTTTTTTCATGCAACAGTTTAATGATGCCAATTTCAAGTTGTGGCGTTATCAAGGTAATGTCCTTTTTACAGAATGACTTCCGACATCCAGGTAGTAAGTTGCTGCCGTCAGCTGCGGGTCATGATTGCAAATGGAGACGTTCGAGGTTTACTGTTAATTATAAAATGTCAGGGGACAGCCACAGGGACTCTTGCAGCCATTTAACTGCCTGTGAGCGACTTGTGATTCACTTGTAAAGATATTTACTGTGGGGAAAGCAATCAAAGTCATTTAATAGCTTACATTTTTTTATCTAATTTGTGAATTTATAAAGAATTTCAAGAGGATGTTTGCTTTACACTCAAGGATGGAGAATGTCAAATAATGATAAAACCCTCTTTGGCAAATTTATAATTTTGCCATAAAGATTTACTTGAAATAAGTTTAATGTCTCAGTAAATTCAAGCTAATTTTAAGTAAGTAAGTGTAAAATTACTCCAATGAGGCTGTTTGATTTCATAAAAAAGCTTTTTATTTCGGTACCTGCACACCTTTGCTCAGCATCAATGACTGAAGCTGCAAGTTATTTCTTTAAACAAAAATATTCCACTGCTCTGTTATAATCCCCTGGTTCCCTCCTGGGCTGAAGAGTCAAAGCTGCTTTTTTCCCTCTCAAATGTCATTAAAAAAGGGCAGTTATGGGAGCATCCAGATGAATGGTACAGGCTGGTCTGCAGGGGATTTTAGAAAAGGCCTCACTTCCTTTTCTTCCATTCTCTCCATCTCTGTCTCTCTGTCACCCTTCGGGATTTAGTTCACCCAACCCAGCGCTGGCACTGAATACACAGAACCGAACACAGCTGATACTGAGACAGCAATGAGAAATATTAGGGATCTGCTCAGGCCTTATAGCAGCCGCACTGTAGAAAGATATAGCGAAGCAGCATGAGACGTGTGGCTTTTAAACCTGGAATGGGCTGAAGGAGAGGAGCTTGGAGACAGAAAAAGGAGGATGGGAGGAGGCAGACAAAATGAGATAAAAAGGGGTGCGCCAAAATATAGCGAGAACACGAGGAGAGGGAAGAGAGTTGGTTTGTTTAAGTGTGATTGCTGGAGCGTGAAATGCAAAACAAATATCTATGCATGCAAACAGTAAAGTGTTCTGTTCAAGAACAAAAAGAAGGAGAGGTGTTTCTGGGAGCGTATCATTCCTGAGAGATCTCCTGGCCTGTGCACTCCACTGCACTCCACCCCCACCCCAAACACAGCCACTGTCTTTACAAATAAAGACCAGGATTTTATTTTCTTATTGCTTCGCAGTCTTATCAGCTGGCACCAGCAGAAGACCTCCAGAAATACATATATAGAGCTTATGTCAACCAAGACTTTACTTATTATTATTTACAGTACATTATATAGATAGAAGATGCAAATTAAAACATAACAAATATAATTCAGTGAAGACATGAGAGACGGATGTGGGGGAAGATAAATCAAGAATCTAGAGATTCACTCTCACAAAGTATTTATGTCTCAATGCAGAGCTCTTGTACTTTCACCCAGGAGGCCGCTGTTCCAATGTTTTCTCACTCCCAACTTAAATACCATTGCTTGGTCAGTTCCCCTCGGCGTTGGAGATCGACGCACGGAGGCCCCCTTTTATCGACTGTGTGAGACGCATCAGGCTTTGCACTGTAACATTTCCCGCAGTATAAGTGGATGGTGAGAGCAAGGCGCGCCCACCAATTTGTTCTGACTCGGACAGACAATCGACAATTGGTTTGAATCACAAACACCTGCCAGGTAGCAGCAGTTGCCTCTGCTTGATATATCTAAATGTATAGTTGTTGCCTTTCTGGCATTCTGCATGCTGTTCCCAGGCAGGCTGGTCTCCTGTGGCATGCATATAACAAGCGGAAAATTGACACGTCCTGCTGGGTTTTGTTGGAAAACGCAGGAAAAATTAGTAACTTTTCGTAAGATATCATACAAACTGTTGTATAAGGATACGTTGCCCTGGAAGGTAAGCTTTTTCTTCATGCCGATGGCAATGTAAACTACATCCGTGAAACAAATGTTGATTTATCAATCTAGTGGACTGAGACAATGACAAGATGGGCAACATTCTTCAGTACCTTGATCAGAATTATACTTTCCTGTGCTCTGCTGAATCATCACACGAGGCAGTAATTTGCTAAAAATGTACACCCAAACTTCAACAATAAAAAGAAGTTGAGCAAAATAAATTTACAAGCATTAACATGCAAGCCAAGTTGTCGTCCCTGAAGATGGGTGAAAGAGAAATATTTAGAGTATCCCTGCAAGCTTGTGGTCTCTAAATAAAAAGTTTGAACTCTACTTAGTTCAGTTTGGATAATCAAATCCCTTTTGTTTATCCATTTTCCAAATATAATTCCCTGCTAAAAGAGGCGTATATCCATGAAATATGCATGAAAAGCAGGAAGAGGCAGAGTGAAAAACAGGCAGCAAGCCCTTCAGATTGTATCGGTAACCTTGGAAATGAATTGAGTGGAATAAATGGTCTAATCTTTTTAACTCTCATACCCCTTCTTTGAATCACGCACCTACACATCACTTCCTCACTTCCATTAAATTCCTTTAGATATAACCATCTTGTTTTTGCTCATTTGTTGTCTTTTTTGAACAGCAGGTCAGTGTAATGTTGCAGCACCACCCTCTGCTGGTTATCAGTTTTCCTGAGCTGTTACGCCAAATGCAGCAGTGGGATTTAGAGGGAGACTGGGAGGGCTAAAATGTTGAGACTTGCTGTGTAAAATACACTCCACCTCCTAAAAATCAAGTCATTAAAAGGGTCTGTATTTTTTTTTAAACATTGCTCCCAGCAGGCAGCTTTGTCAGGCACAGAACCGCCCATGACAATCCTACTGGAGTAGAACAACTAAATCACCAATAAAACTAGAGAGTTAGATGGACTGCCTTAAGCTGCTGTTATCTTTTGGGGCTTTTATTTGGAAAATACAACCTACTTGTGCGCCCCAGTAAGCTCATCTTTCCATCTTGGGGGCTTTTCTTTTTAAACCTCTGTTGTATATAACACTAAATAGTTCATAATTGCCAAGTTGAAGGTTTTCAATATCAGCAGCAATCACAACAGAGAGTAGTGAAGAGGAAACAATGTGAAAATATTGAGTCCTTGCAGTGACCGAAACTGATGCTGAAAGTCAGATTAAGGAGCTTTGTTCATCTGATCCCTGAAAGAGCTGATATGATCAAACCTTGGGCTTTGATGTGCCTCCCCAGCTGTTAGCATGCAAGCCACACACACACACACACACACACACACAGTTTGCATTGACGTCACTTTTACGTGGAACGGCCCTCTCAACATCGACTGGCACATGTGATGAGATGCAGAGGGGTCTTGGACAAGCTGGGAATTAAAACAATTAGGTTGCCTCACCAACGCACGAGTGGCTGATACGATTGGGTAAAAGTATGATGATGGAAATTGAAGAAAATATATTGCAATGTAAAGGCCCTTGAGAATGATATTAATTTGTATCTGATGACGTACCACAGTCAGTGGTCTGTGGATGTTTAATGTGACCAGTTTCCTGACGCATACTTTATGTAAATGCATCTAGTTCTACTCAACAGGAGTAATGTTGCATGAGTCTTCAAGCCTGAAAAGCATGTAAATGCCTGTGGGGCCTGTGTTACAGAGCGAGATTACATCTTTGGCCTCCAAGGTTGGCTTGGATCTACTTTTGAGAATATTCATATGATTCTCTAACCCAATCTCATGGGAAGTCGTACAAATAGTACAACATTTTTGTCATTTGTCATTATTATGCACTTTAGGCTTTTCACGTGTCATTTAATACCACACTGTTACAGTGATGTGGTTCCGATTATGTTGAGGCAAAAAAACGACTTCGTTAGGTTGAGGAAAAACATCAAGGCTCGGCTTAAAAATACGTATGCAAACAACGTTAGGAAAACACAAACAGCAGTCAGAAACCAAACTAAAAAAACAACACCAACACTTCGGGACACTGGTCTCGAACATCGGTCTGCTGTTTGCAAGTCATTTGTTTAACCTGTCGACCTCCCCACCTTCCCACCAGAAGTCTCATTTCACATTTTATACTATGTCACTTGTGCAGAGCGCCGCAAAGGGCTTTCTTGCAAAATTACTTCCAAATTGTCGTGTCATTTATATGTCAACTGGTACGAATGGGCGGAACACCCACATTTAATTAAATTAAATTTATTTTGTACAGCCCAAAATCACAAATCAGGAATTTTCCTTATTCTTTATTGGTCCCTGTAACAATTTTTCCTGTTCACAGTGGCCATGATGAGGCTTCTTCCGAACAATTCTCCAATGGAAGACATGGGGGACAAAATGCGCTTTCAATCTGGTATCGTCCTAACGTAGTCATGTTAGTATGAGTTCTGTCTCGCTCTCCTTGGACGAGATGAATCACACAAATAGAGATTATGGTGTGCACTTTTGGAAAGTCTCAAAAGGTGTTTTAGAATTCGTACGTAGTTGTAAGATGAAAGAGACGACCAGAGGCAGCAGTTTTCGCTCTTCGGTACACCTGTAAAATCGGCCTGTTTAGTGAGCATGCTTGTCGATTGTCTGTTTTTGGAAGTACCAACACCTAGGAAGCCGAGCTCCAATTAAATTGTACATTTTCAAAGTCAGCCTCTTAAAGTAAAGAATGAGTTTTGCAATCAAAACATCCCCGCGATTAGTAAAAGGAAAGGGAGAGTGATGCGTTTTGGGCAGCCAGGCGTTAACCGTGTTACATCAGTTCAATGCTGATTCACCCCGTGTCATTCAGTGATGGAATAGAATGATAAGGGTGTGTGTGTGTGTGTGTGTGTGTGTGTGTGTGTGTGTGTGTGTGTGTGTGTGTGTGTGTGTGTGTGTGTCTCAGACAGATAGACAGGTCTGAGAGGGAGATAATTACCGTTTATAGATTCCCTTAGGACTCCTCAGAGAGACAGACGGAGATTAAGAGAAAGAGACATGGATAAATTGAAATAGATAAAAGAATTCAAAATGAATGAAGTGAAGATGAAAACCGAGAAGAGCAGAAAGAGAGAGACATCAGTGTTAAGTGCCGAGGTGGTGAGTTTCATTACCCGTTATTAAAAGAGCCACATATTATCCAGGTCAGGGCAGCAGAGAGCTCCTTACAGCCCGGCTGAGAGTTCTCTGGGCCCTTTTAAATTTAAAAGGGCCCAGAGTACGGGGTGCTCGCAGGTGGCAGGAGACGGAGAGGAAGAGGCATCAAAGGCAACGAGGGAGGGGGCATACGAGACTTCGATAGCTAATGTCAGGAAACAAGGGAGGAGACCAATTGCTTCGGTCAAGAAAGAGAGGAGGACTGACAGCTGCTAATGCTGTTCGTTTGTGGGAAGGTGAGACGGTGTGAAATGGCAGAATGGCACATAAGTGGTTTCTGATCCGACGCCCCTATCGACAGGATGAAAAAATATATATATAATTCCAATCTGACACCACTATGGTTAACATTCATTTCCGGCGCTGCACGCTGGGGACGGGTGTCTGTGGCATATCACAGTAGGGTGGATCATGCCTTCGCTATAGTAGGAGTATCAGGCTTGACTGAGTGAAGGTTAGGGGGGAAAACAACAACATTTGAGCGCTCTTAAACCAACTGTTGGGCTTTCAAACATTCTTTTCATATAATTATAATGAAGAAGCCATATAAAGGCCTATGCGGCCAGGACTAGTATTACCAGAGGACCTCACATGCTGCCAGGGCTTTAGAGGTCAATAAACTAATGTGGCAGGCTGATGTATTGGTCTTACCCCAATGTTTCCACAAACACACACAGTATAAAAGGTGTTGTTCCATTAGCCAGAAATTATCTCCATTTTCTCTGGAAAATAGCTGCTTTTAATGGCTCATTTTAGAGATAAAGTCTTAATTTAAAAGGTTTGTGAGGAAGCAGATTTTCCTTGAATAGAGAAAAGAAGCTGAATAAATGTTTATTGCAGCAGATTAGCTGTGCTTATTTATGACCACGCAGCTGTAATCAGAGCATTGATTTATACCGCTGCTGGAGAGCAGGAGGAAGGTAAATTATAAGATGGTGTGTTGGGGCTCATTTAGCCATAGTTGCGAGTACAAACGCTGTCTTGGGAAGATGTTCTGGTGTGGAGGGTGGCATTAGGGCTGAGGGTTAGGTTTAGGGTTACACTAACCCCAGCTCAGGGGTTTTTGTAATAATATAGATGCAATTTGTGTACATCTTAACTTGTATTATGGTAACGGTTAATAAGGGGTGGCATTGTAGGAGCCAATATGCTCAATGTTTGTCTTTGCCTCAGAGGCCCTTTTGCTTGTTGTTTTTGAGTTGGACCTTTTTTTCCAAAAGATCAATTAATGGTGAAATTGTATTTCTTTAAACCACAAATAAATACTAGATGGCAGTGACACACACACACACACACACACACACACACACACACACACACACACACACACACACACACAAAAGGTGCCCTCCTCAGGATTCACACTGACTTCAAAGTTAAATCAACCAAAAACATAAATTAAGAGAGAGAACTGAAATCAGACACTGTCTCACTTCACTCCCCAAAATGACCAACCAGCTCAAATGCACTGAAAGGTTTTATATAAACTAACAGCACCTGCAGGCAATGATGCCTAACGTCCTGCTCTGCCTACCAGCAGACTGCAATCAATTAAAATGAACTGAGCTGCGTTAACGAAGATCCACATAAAAATATAAACTTACCCTCTTCAATTTACCACACTTTATTCTTTAAACATATTGTCCCATCTTGCCTTTGTAATGAAATTGTTTGTGGTTTATTTAAATACAATATGGTGTGACTATCAACTATATACATATCTTTACATCACTTCAATGTTTATGCACACATTTCTGCATTAAATGAAATTTGTATTTTTCAAAAGTGTTTTGAAACATTTGGGGTGACGTTATATTACAGCGCTATACATTTAGATATCACAACATGCAGATACTACTTTTGACTGAGTACCGTTGTGCTCCTACAGAAAATGTTGCGTTGACGTTTGTAAGTAGCCTTAATGTTGCTCTTGGCCACCATGTTTCTGTGCCTTTAGTGTGTCTTATGGAGTTGATCATCCTTAAAAGTGTTTTACAGGAGTTTCTGACAGCTCAGCGTGTTTTGCTGCCAGAAAGAAAATGAATTCCTCTTGTGTAAAAAGGAGTCCGTCGGGTCTCCCGACACGTTACACGTTTTGTTGAACCATTGTTGACCCATCCCTCATGCCATGCAGGCTTTGTTGCTCAATAATATCATCTTTTTATTCATTCTACTCTCTGGGTGACTTTGAGTGACTCAGCCTTTGCAAAATGAAGGATCACAGCAATGAAGAAAGAATTAGCTTGACAGGAGTCAATTAGTGAAATACTTTAAACACAAAAGATTGCACGAAAGAATTTATTAATCACACTGCTGCCTGAATCCACAAAATATGATGTTGAGATGCTCAGCTAAAATGTAGAAAGAGTAAACAATATGCATACTGTGTGTTGTAAATGCATCCTCTTGGGACCTTGAATATCTGGAGCAAATGTCCCACTTAAGTTGTAGTTGTCAAGTAATTTAAGACCACACACATTTAACTCAAAGACGTCAACTTCATAGTGGTGCAAGAGGAGGTCTGCATCACCAAAGTCAGTACGGTCTATAAATGTCACAGAAATCCGTCAAGTAGACGTTAAGATCTTTCAGTTTGGGCCAACATTGCCATCCACAGAGCTATTCCACTAGCATGGCTTACTGTTGATGATTCACTTAAAAGGTGAAATATGTGTTACACTTTCATTATTGTCACCATAATTGCTCAGAGCGCCTAGTTTGCCCCGTCTTCTCTTTCTTCTCCAGTGCATTTACTTTGGGGTTAGAAATGAAAGATTAGAAAAGAGAAAGTGAGAAATGAGCATAAAGCTCTGATGACAAAAAGAATAACTCTCTCTCTGTGTGTGTGTGTGTGTGTGTGTGTGTGTGTGGAGGGTTTTTCACACAGCAGCAGCGAACAAATAGCAGTGGGAATTTAACTCCCAGAAAAGCTGTCGTAATCACTCAACGCTAATAACCAGGAAATGAAACTGGACACCACATTAACCCAGCGCTGCAGTGGAACGTTCGGGTGCTCTCTGTCAAATTGCCACATTAGTCCTAATGGTCGTAGAGCGTTCTGCTTGGACTCCACCCTCAAACTGTCCAACTACAGGAGGTGGAGTCACTATCACAAACACCTGTCTGGTCTGATGCAATCCTGTTTTTAAATCTTGGACTTTTTCTGTGGGTTTTTTTGGGAAATTAAAGGGAATGAAAATTGGATAAAATAAAAGATTTGGGTTGAATTTGTATCACGCTGTAATTTATTGATTGTTTTAATTTTAGGGTTTTGGCATGTTTATATTTCCCACTGTGCTTATAAACTGGCTACCCTGTTCACAATGATGAAGGTGCTAAATTCAAAATTCAGACAATTCATATTGCAACAAAAAACTATTATGCATTTTATTCTCTTTTTTTATATCAAAACTTTTAAAAGTCTGTCAACTTCCAAGCAGTTGAGAGGATTGCCAACAGAAGACAAGAAGTATTATTAGCTTTTACAGGACAGATTGGCTGGTGCCATTTTAATTCCTTGTGACATTGTCAGAATGTCAACGGGGATTAGAAATGAAGACAACAATGAGAAAGACAGAAGTTGGCATTTAGTAAACAGAGGTTGTGTGCCAGCAGGCGGCCGCCCAGACCGAAGACAAACATGAAAGTAGATGTCATCCTTCAGGTTTTTGAAGGAATGTTTGTAAAGCTCGGATTTAGATTCATCAGAATCAGAATCGGCTTCATGGACAAAGTATGTGTACACATACAAGGAATATGTCTCCGGTTTCAAGTGCTCTCTGTACACATAAGATATACAGTAGAAAGTTCAAATCCATGTCTTTGGGATATGCGATATGAGGAAGTGCGGAGTGAAGGGCAACACATGTCTCTAAGGTTTACATTAACTGTGCTAATGTAGCCAAAGTGAAACAGGAAAATGTCTCTGGGACTGAGATTGTGTTTGCTGTAGTTTTCCGACTTTAACTTGCTTACATGCTACAATATTAGCAATCATCACAACTCAGTGAATCACTTCTGTTCCCACATTTGTTCGAGAACAGGCTTTTTGTTGTATAATCAACCACATCACTCTCTCATAGGGGAGGGTTTCTCTCTAATCAGCAAACATGACCATCTGCGGTTGTCTCCATTATTTTGCATTGCATCGCCTTGCCTCAACTTTGCTAATCACCGCCATCACAAGACTCCATGCTGAAGCAAAGTCATTCCACTCTGGGCACTTTTCTGCTCTGTTAATATTCACTGTGCAGCACAAACTCACTGATGGGACATCAGAGGCACCGCACAACGAGTCCGGGTTTCAGCAATCTCTATACCAGCTTCATAACATCTCGAAAGTGACAATGGAAATTCAGCTTTAATGAAGCAATGCAAAAAGACAAAGAGACTGACTGACCGATCCTTAATTAGCTTGAACGCAGCCTGTTAATGGTCCTTTCATGTGATGGCTGATTGTTGCAAAACTGCAGCTCATAAGATTTGATCAGTCAGGGTGTGAGTTTATGTTGTTGGGGGGCTTTAAAAGTCAGTGTAATACAGTGAAGACATGACAATGGCTTTTAAGACCCTGGAAACCAATTTAGTCAAACAGCTTCTTGTTATAAATGATGCGATCCGGATTTAGCAACATTTAAATCTTTTTTACAGTTGATGGTGGGTTGTTTGGTCACTGTCATCAAATTACACCCACGCAGTCCTGACAAAGCAGATTAGCTTTTGTGTTAAACTGTCATTGAAAGAATACCTTAAAGATTTATTTAGTTAGTTAGGAATATTTAATGCAAGAGAAACACTGAAGAATTGAAGTCAGGTTTTCACTGGCAGTCAATGTTAAGTAAATAATGATGAATATAGAAAATATATTTATTAAAATTTTATTTACAATTACATAAGAAACATTTATTTTATTTAAGGTGGTGTAAAAAATACATATATTTATTTTGATGAAGGATGAAAACTTGTGGCTGGACAGTTCCAAGTTGCCTGCATTGTGTGTGTGTATATATAATATGTGCAATATCCTATTTTAACTCATCTGTCCCTGTTGTGACCCTGGCAAACACTTCTGCACATGCTCAGTTAGAGCTGCAGCCTGTGTTAGGAACCCAGGGAGGAAACCCATCTCCAATAAAGTCCAAATTCTTCTTTTATTTTTCTCCTGAGGTGTTTTATCGCTTTCTCTCCAGTGATGAAATTCAATATTTGGCTTTTATAAATGACTGACTGAGCTTCTTATTCTAACTGACTTTCACACTTTTCTCCCTAAACCTCCAGAACTGTAATCTAATTTTTTTTTATTCTGCAGACGTAGCAGAGCTGTGTACACATAACAGAAGACAAACGTCTTCTGTTATGTATTTTCTCAGGCTGAAGGATGAATGAATATCAACGAGAGAGAGAGAGAGAGAGAGAGAGAGAGAGAGAGAGAGAGAGAGAGAGAGAGAGAGAGAGAGGTTTAAAACTCTGAGAAAATGACTCTCGGTCTAACTTTTTGGTGCATTTCCCGAATTACTTTTGAGTGACATTTGGTCAACGTTTAGGATTGAAAACTTATTTTCATGGCTGATCACTACCCTGACAGTCATGTGGGATGTCAGATAAAGCTCTGTCTTCCTAAAAACCCGGATTAAGATAATTGATTTTGTGGTTCCCTGAATGATTTAAAGTTGTCAAAAAAAAGCCTACAAAGCACAGCACGGCTTCTGCCCATGAATATTTAGTTTATGTTGTAAACAGCAGATCTCTCAATGTCACAGGCTTAATGTTGCAGCTGAAGTAATGTTCATGCCTGACAGGAGAGTCACACTGCACATTTTTTCACTGGGCAGATCAGGTATTTTGCTGGTCTGACGTCACCTGTCATCATGAAGTATTGTATCAAACCGGCTGAGAGTTTGTGGACACATGAACAAATATGGAGACCTGAAAACGACACCCTCATGGGATTGTTGAACATGTCATGTTCCTTCATTGGAACCATCAAAAACGGCCCCAATCCAAACGCACGTAGCTATGTTGATACTTTTGACCATATAGCATAATATGAATAAAATAACTTTAAAAATACACGTGTATATGCTTTAAACTGTGACTTTGCTTTTTCATACTTTAATTGTAAAGGTGATATGTTGTCAACATATATTAATGCATTGCATTCCTACAGGTATAGAACTAAACAAGAGTGACATATATTTTAAATAACTAAATACACCAAAATATTTAAAGTTTAATTTCTAATTGTGAAGACGGCAAAACCTTGTATCTGAAAGAAAAAATATTTTTGTGATGAAATAAATTCAAACAAGATGATAAAATAAAGAATAAGATGCAATGAAAAAGGAGAGTCAAATCCAATTTCAAATTCCTTTCTGAAGAACTGATCCACGGACATGATGATGTCTGATTTCTACTGCTTTGATGCGCTGCAAATTACCTCGATTTTTTTCTATTTGGCCGCTTTCAAATCCACACACGTGACAGGAGGAGTTATTAAGCACAGGCCTGCCTGATCAACGTAAATCCCCACCACATTCAGAGGTTGCAGGGTTCATCCATAATTCATGCGAGTAGACAGCGAACAGATTGAATTGTCACAACTCAGGCTGGTACAGACGAGCAGAACAAGGGAGGAATGAGCGGTTCTCTCTCTCTCTCTCTCACACTGAGCGTCCTGATCAGGAATAGACTGCAGACAAATGAGGGGGAACGATGCTAATACGTGTTCGGATCATGTTTGGGCAGCAGGGATACTCGAGTCTCTGCATCAGCAAATATTCAGCCTGCTTAAGCTGGCAGGCCAGTGTTGTTGACCCTGGCCTTTGACCTCCCCGGGGAAGAGGGACGAGTGAAAAGAGATTAAGCCTCATGGATATTTACAGTGTCAGTTTTGGTTATTTTTTTCCACTAAATTTAACAGTGAACGCTTTCTTGCTTGTTCAAGTTTCCAACCATGTGTCTTGTGATTTACACTCTGTGCAAATGCGATTTGCAATGATGGCATGCATTTAGTTCAGAGGTCGGCAACCCTTTTGTTATGAGTTGACATTTTTTAAGTTTCCTGTTAATCAATGTGCCATATCAACTTTAAGGTTAACATGAAGATTAAGTATGACGCCACATCAAAATTCAAATCAAATCTGTAATTTGTATTCTATTCATGTAAGCAGCATGAATTTTTAGAAAACTTTTTTTTCCGAATGTACTTATTTAAATAAAGGATTATTCATGACAGCACTATACATGAAGGCTGCCCTCCTTATGAAAACATCCACATCTGACCTGGAATCCTTCACCCTTCCAACTTCTTCATCAACAATAAACTTAGCAGATTCAGGGTAGAAAATGTGTGTATATGCTCCTCTCGTGGTTCAAATAGGATGTTTCCCATACACATCCTCATAGACATTAACCTTCCACACAGAAGGTTTTACATGATCCAATGTCACTGCGGAAATGAGCCGTTATGAAACATGTAAACACTTAAACCGACCTTCAGTGCCTTTTTATTGTCTGGTTATTCATCCGGTTTTGGTGTGCATCTAAATACGCTGATGTTTGTTAAACCCGCACAGACTGCGTTCATGTCTGCTTGTCCAACAAATTAAATGTTAATGGAGATCAAGGATCATTCTGGACGAAATGAGCATTTGTTCAATGTCAGTGCTTAAGCATCTGAAAATGCTGGATAAATACCTAATGACAACAAATCCAAGTCCATTAAAATGTTAGTCACATAGAAAATGTACTCCTTTTAAAGGGCAAATTCAGTCTAAAGTTTTTCTATTGTTTTATGTCAGACCATGCTGATAGACTTTTGGACGTTGAGACTCTTGAGGCAAATTTGTAATATCAGGGTATGTAAATAAAATTGACTCAACTTGACAGTAAAAACGGTGAAGTGTATGTTTTAGTTGCTTGAAAACGATCCCATAACTCAAACATCAGTGGCACTTGTGTCACGGAGAGCCACTATCAAGGTGCAGAGCAAACAATTTAAATCACAGATATATGGCCCACCGCTGCCATCACCTTAACATTAGCAATTTGCATACGTGGATGCAGCATCTGTCTGCATGCACAGTTGCCCTTTTCCAAAATGCCACGAAAGGTCAGAAAGCAATAAGTCAAAGTGTCGCCGTGCTTGGCGAGAGTGCCTGATTTTTCACACTTTCTTATGCATCATCGGTGCGTTCAGCAGAAAAACAGAAGACATAACACAGAAATCAATCTGGATTTAATCATTAAGTCATTTGGTGTTTCCTTGTCGCTGGTTTGATTTAAGAGCAGGGACCGGCGCAGCGCGACATTTTAATGTACAGCACTCTGAGCTGCAAAGAGGTCGGAGGAGCTCAGGCAGGTTTTCAGACAAATATTGATGCTCTCCGTTTTATTTTTTTATATTCCAATCAATACAGGGCCAGTGTTTCTGTGTGAGCGATGGAGCCGGCGGGCAAGGCATGATCGCTTCCTGTTGAGGCACTACAACTCACACTGAAGGCCTTTGCTGCTGGAAAACATATCGGAAGATTGTTAAAATCCAATTGATAGTTGCCCCTGAACAACTTGAAATTGTAAAATTGAATTATAAATGTGCTGCATTACCTGTGAATTGCATCAGATATGAATGAGTTTTGGTAGATTCCTCACAATTTAAGCAGTTGCAGCATATATTTGCGTGACAACAGCGCAGTAAGCATGTTTGCGCTCCTTCACTCACTCATTTTAGTCATTTCAAGATCTCAGGACTTTAATAACGAAATTATCATGGACGTCGCTTTAATGATGTAATAATGAATCCTAACCAACTCGGTTCCATCCATCTGCAACATCACGGAGGATATTGCAGATGGATAAGATGTCGTTCTCTAACATCCACTGTGAAAGGAAAGCACTGTCTTTTGAACTACAAATGTGTAGTTTTCAAAATGAATTGTGACGGCTTAATGTCCGTCCTCACTGCCTGCAGTCTTACCTCGGAGTACATTTATTGTTTCTCAGTCTCTCCGTCTCTGTCTGTCTCCGTCAGAGCAGATGTCTTTATCATTGCTTGAATAGGTAATGGATTAGACCTGGAGAGCCAAGAAATGGTTACTTTCTGTAATGTCGGCAGTTTTTGTCTTTGCTTTTCATCCATCATGCTGATATTTCACTGCATGCTTCTTGCTTCATTGCAACCTTTGCTACATTCAATACAGAGTTAGAGCACAAAGGATGCTAATTGTTATATTATTATCCCAAGATCTTCTTTCTTTCTCTCCCTCTCTCTCTTTCTGTGCGACAGGTATGGTGTTTTCAATCAACCACTAAGTAGAGAGAGACTCTGACCAAATCCTGTCCAAGGATTTTTTTCAATAATGTAAAAGTTCATGTGTTTGTGATGATAAAACAGATTTTCCATGTCTGTTGTTTCATGGGTCAAAGAGCTCCGCCAACGTGGCTCTTCAAGCCTGAATGCAGTCTGTCGGATTTAGCAGACCTGCGCTCCGAGCTAAAGCAGATTCAGAATTGTGTTGCAGTCTCCTTTTTTTCAAAGCCCATGTCATGGTGTTGAGACAGCTTATCAGATCCCCATCTAGAAATAGTCCCCCACATAAAGCGGACCTGTTTGTCCTTTCACGTTCCACGGAGTGTCAGAAAATGAGACAGTAGTGGAAATTTTCCATTCCCCTCTGTGACAGGCAGGATAATTGGCTTTCAGTCACATTTACTCCGCTGGAGAAGCAGGTGCTTTTTTGGGGGGCTGAGGTTTTCATAAAGTGCTGTGACACATCAGCTGAAGATGACGCAAAGCTATGGGGGGGGGGGGGGGGGGGGGGGGATGTGCGTGGAAGACCATGTGATTGGGTGAATTTGCAGTGTTTTTAGGGCTGAGGGCTTCCTCAGTCATTAAACTGGTGGCTATCATGTATAAAGTAGATCACCTGGTTCACACAGCTAGACAACTGGTTCCCTGAGACAACTTTATTAGAGCGCTTGCCTTTCACTCATCCTTGCATTAGAATGAATCATCAAACTGCAGCCATGGCAGTAAGATAAGACTGTCATTTCTTCAATCGTCAATTTCATGCAGGAAGGCACCTTTAATTAATTATCTTTAAAGGTCACAGGCGGCAACCTCCGGGTTTAAGAGGGAAGCCAATGATGAAGTGTCTTAAACTTACATTCTTTCTTCTGGCCATGAGAGGGCGATTCCTCTGGTTGCACAACTAAATCTGATTGTATAAAAGTCTATAAAAAAATGACTCTACTTCTAACTTAATTTATTACTTCAGTAAATATGAGTTTGTGGGCTCAATCTCAAGTCTTCTTCACTACAGCATGATGTTCATTTAGTAAATTATGGTCCTATTAAGAGACAAATACACCATAAAGCAGGGTATGCTTTAGGGCGGGGCTACCTTGTGATTGACAGGCCGTTACCACGGCATTGTTTAATCTGGAAGTTGTCCGTGTTTTCGTGTTACAACTTTAACCCCTTTCACAGTGTGTTTTCAGTTCATGAAAGTTAACTAACAATTTGGTTGCCTAAAAATGTTAGTTAGTCAGCATTCAGTTGTACTCAGCTCCACCCTCTCGTGTCACCTCTGGTTGCAAAAAAAACAACAAGAAGGTCAAGGCCAAAGTCCAAGATGACTTCACAGCTGTAGTCCACAAACCAATATGGGACATCGCAGTGATTATGTCCACTTTTTGCTTACAGTCTATATGCTGCAGTTGGCCAAGTCTTGTCTGGTTTCTGGTTTCGTAGAACGGGGCATGACGCTGGGCTCAAATGTTTCTCGTCTTGAACATTTGTGGAGAAAGCAGCGACAATCTACAGAGCACTCTGCATTTAAAAGATACAACTACTTCCCACTGCACAAAAATTCTGTGGCTGTTGCAGGACCGTAATAGATTGATTTTGTTTGGCCCAAATTAAATGATTGTGACTTTTGGAGCTAGCTATAGATACTTTCTTTGGAAAAGAGTTGGTAACACTGGGCTGGGTTTTACACTCAAGGACAGGCTGCACATTCAAGCCATAATCGTTTCCTCCATGGGAACTTTGCCCGGCCCAGAGCTCTCTGATTTGCCTCTCCTGTCACCTCCTCTGTTTTTTTTACTGTCTTTTTTTCCCCCCATGACTTTAATCATCTCTGTGACTGATGGTGCTAAAACACACTTTTACTAAATGTTAATCTCATAATCATTTCATCTGACAACACACAAGCTGCGATAGCTTTTAGCCAGCAGTGATTTATTCATGGCTGGAGTAATATTGCTTTTCAGCGTGGCCCATTTCCTCGAGTCTCATGGGATGTCATATAACGCTCAACTTATCACACCAGCTCTGAAAGAGAGAGAGAAAGAGAGAGAGAGAACTTTGAATACATTGAGAGACCACTTTACATGTTATTGCCTCTTAGAGGCATTTCCCCGATGATATAAACCTCTAAATTGCAAAGTGAAAAACCTGTTAATGTTTCGGCGCTCCATCCTCTGCCACTTTTAAAGTCAATCAGTTAGCGCACAATCAGTATTCCCCTCCACTCATGAGCCATACATGGGTGAGGAGAGACACCGGGCTATCACGTTTCCACAGTCTCCTGTCAAAGATACCCATTAAAGAGTCTTTATTGAGCCCAGAACCATTACCAACAAAAAAGGTAATCCAATTGTCTCTACTCCTTTTTAGTATTTCTTTTTTTTTTTATGGTGTCCTCTCTCTCCATCTCTCCCTCGCTTCTCGTCCTCTCTGAGCTATTAGTTGAGCACGATGAGGCAGAGAGTTTGCACACGAGAGCAAATATCACATTAGACGAATGACAACAAACAAAGAGCATCATTAGTAAACGCGCGAAATACGGACGGCTTCACATTTAAGTGGGCTTTTAAAGCTTTCTCTCACTCGCTGGATTTGCTGACTGGCTGCTTCCCCAAATTATCTCATAATGTGGCTCGTCCACTGTGCAATTGCAGCCTCCACTCTTCTGGTTTCAGGCGACCCGACTGCAGGGATTTGCTCCCATTCGGCTACCACAGCATTAGTGAGGTTAGACGCTGGCGTTGGACGATGAAGGTCCGGCGTTCATCCCAAAGGGGTCAGATGGGGTTGAGGTCAAACCATTTCTTTATGGACCTGGCTTTGTGCACAGAAATAAGAACAGACCTCCCCCATAATGTCTAAATATAACTTTAGATTCTGCAGCATTACGATTCAGATTAGGCCTCATCCCTGTGCTACAGCTTTGCAATTTTATGATAAACTCAATTTCATTTGGAAAAGAAACGTCGCCATTTACATTCAAAATCATGTTATAGTGTAAGGAGTGTGTTTTATTATCGTGCCTCGCTGACATGGTGACACAGCCTCTGAAAAAAGTAAACGCATCACAAAAGTTTTTCTTGAAAAGGCGATTACATTTGATTGCATGACAAACGTAAACTACTGTTAATTATGTTTATTTCTATCATAAAGAATGAAACTAAAGAAAAATCCACCATTTCAAATAACAGTGACTAGAGCTCTGACCTATAAGAGAACCATTGGAGGAATATGACAAAGTACATTAACTCAAGTACTGTGGCCTACTTAAGTACTAATTTGAAGTACTTGAGTGTTTCGATATCAAGCTACTTTGTACTTCTACTCCACAACATCTCAGAGGTAAATGTTGTACTTTTTACTCTACTTTGGCAGCTTAAGCTACATTTTTTTTATTACAGTTTTTCATTCCCTTCCCGTCCAGTGAAAACCACAAGCTACTTTTGAATGTTTCTGATAAACTGAAGGATGAAGTGTTCCTTTATGTGTTGAGACAACTCCACTACTTCTTGAACTAAATAAATTATTTAAAAAAACCTCTTGGATCAGCAGGAAAAGGCATCGCCACGTAGTTGAAAACTGAGCTGTTTTTCTGAGCTCATGAAAAAGCTTTTTAGAGATGCATGGCTCTCACAGGACAACAACGCTACAAACATATGATTTTATAGAATATATGATGCAATGCTGTAGATTAAACCAGCCAAGATTTAAAATGAATACAACCATAAACATCTACAGCAGTGGGATGCAACATACACATCAACGCATTAGTGATTTTAGAACTAATTGACATAGCTAAAGCTTTGCAGATTATGTTTTCATAAAACACCTATGATGTGTTTAAAAAACACAACACAATGTTCAAATGTTCAATGGTCAAACTGCCCAACAGCATAGAAAGTAAAATTAACTCCACCACCAGCTACAACATTAAAATGTTGCATGATTTGATGAATTAGAAATAATAATCCAATGATGTTATGAATTGTATAACAATGTGACATTGGCAGAGTACTTTCTGCTGCATAATGAGCAATTTTACCTTTCATAGTAATACTTATGTACTTTTACTTACTCAAGTTAATTCTGATGCTATTGCTGTTGTTTTACAAATATAACTTTGTTCACATGTACCAACTGTTATATCATGGTACTTACAATTAGGGGCACTCAACTGGTTTTACACTGAAGGTCTGTATACTTGTCATGGAGAGTACTGCATGTGTTAACAGTTATATAAATTGTATAAAGTATAACACAGTAACCCTGATGTCGTCGTGTTTATCCTAAAGCTGGAGACTTGATATATTTGACTGAAGACATGCATTTTAAACTGGGGATATGAAGTCTGAAAGATGCATGCATTTACTAGTCAGGGGAAGTTTAATGAAATACTCTTTTGAAGTACATTATGGGGAATTATATGCGTCTTGCAAGGCTCCAAACTTTATGGGAGAGCAATTCTAAATCACATGAATGCTCCTTTAAATCATAGCGACAATACTTCCCAAAAATATTGAAAACAAAACAAACGTTTGACTGACAGGCTGCTGTATGGTGTCAATATACTATCATTTGTGGACCTCTGTCTCCACCGTGCGGTTGACGTTGGAATCACGTGCATGTTGAGTCCTGATCGATATCCAACGAGAAGTTATCTCTTTGGAGCGGTGAACGTCTAATGCCGTGTTCACACCAAACGCGGCGCGAGTTTGGTGTGAACGCACCATAACTGGTAGAAATACACATTTACAATGTTTCTGTTGTATCACGTCTGGCCTCACTGCGCAGTTTTCGACGTTGTGAATGTGGATTCCACGTTCATACATGCACATTTAGATCAGTTTATCACGCAGACAACATGTTGATATTGATTACAGTTTATTCATTTTTGAAAATCTGACGAAAAACGTGGCCGACCATCGCAGGTCTGCTCTGTATTTAAAAGCCCTTTCAAAACTGACTGCGACGCCACCTTTTAACTCTTGTTTTCGGAGTAGAAAAACATGACGCCGACGAGGAAGAACCGCTAAAAGACGGATGCCCCGTACAGCCAATGGGATATCAAACATTCCACACTAAGTCCGCCTTCATTTGAAACTGACCAATCGCCGCCACGGAAGGGAACTTCCGGCACGGTAGATGGAGCCTTGTCCATTGTACGAGCCGTTTCCCGAAAGAGTGCCGCGATTGTTGAGCTGCAGTCTGATAAATCTGTGGTTTCTTTTTTTTTTTAAGTTGTCTCGTTTGCTGTAGCCGGTTGTCGCGTTTGACCTCGGAATATGTTGGGATATGTGAATCTTAGGGAGAAGTAGCGGGTTGTTTACGGGTTGAACCGCGGTGAGGCTGGGCTCACCATAGGAATTTGTTCGTTAGCTGCACACAGCTCAACCACCTTGCGGTCCGAGCTAGCACTCGAGCTAGCTGGACGTTAATTACCGCTGTGGTGTGGGTGTGACGGGGAGGGGGGATCTGTGGGGGGAATATGTATTTAATTAGAAGGCATCGCTTTTAAAAGCAAGTCGCCAGTGTCTAAAACAAACAAGGGGGCGGTTAGCTTGGCGAACTAGCCACTTAGCAGAGTTAGCTAATAGCTAACGTTACCGGATTGTCTTTCACAAAAGGGCACCACAACAGATTTGGTAGCCAGACTCGAGCGGTTTTCTGGGGGGTTTTATTTTATTTTTTTGCACTACAATAGTACAGAATGAATGGATTCAGCACCGAAGAAGAGAGCCACGATGGACCGCAGCCGCTGCCGTTCTACGGACAGAGCTGCTGTCTGATCGAGGACGGGGAGCGCTGCGGCCGGTCCGCTGGAAACGCCTCCTTCAGCAAGAGGATCCAGAAGAGCATCTCACAGAAGAAGCTCAAGCTCGACATCGACAAAAGCGTAAGTGGAATTTGTTGTGACCACGTTATTCTGTTATGAAACTTTTAAATTAGCGTGCGTGAGTGAGTGTCAGACGATAGCTCAAAGTTAGCTGTCAGCTGTCAGCTAATGCTAATTAGCCGGTCAGCGTCGAAAAAATAAACAAAAGATCACAATCGTATATGTCCTTTTTATGCTGGAAGTGGCGACGTGATTGTGGTATTGTGTGTGTGTATATATAGCTACATATGTTGTGACTTCGTCTAAATGTCAGGCTAACGTTAGCTTCGCTAGCTACCTGGACGACGTACAGGGCAGCAGACTCGCAGCTCATTGTAATAGTTTTCCTCTAAACACGCCTCCCCTGCTCTTCATAAAATGGCTGTTGCCAGGGAAGCCAGCTGTGTTGTTTAACCTTAGTCCCGTCAGAAGTAACCCGGACTCATTTCAAAGGGGCACAAACCAACCAGCGTTGGTTAAAAAACGACTACGACATGCGCACACTTTAGCTGCAAGTTTCACTTAAAGCCACATTGGACCTCGTCGTGGCAAGTTTGCTTCTGTCTGTAGTTTTGCTATTTTTTTTCACTGCTTTCCTATTGTATGTTGGTATCTTTTTAAATGACAAACGCCCTTTACGGCCTACCAAACGTCAACACGTGTGTTATTGGCCCGAACAAAGTGAGAGAAACATACAAAGACACATAACCAAAGCTGGATCGTCAAATCCAGACCCTCCACGCTCCGGGGGGTCTCATTCATAAAACAGTGAGTAGGATCCACACTAACGTACGTGCATTTACGCACATACGCCCAAAACAATATTTATAAAAACCTTGCGTACGCAGGCCAGTGAGCTATTTCCCTTTTTTTTTTTTTTTTTTAATAAATCTCAAATATACATTCAACCATAAACGGTCAATGCAAAGCACCTTCTGAATGTTGATGCATAGAGCCACTGGGTCTCACTACGTTCACTCCCAAATGTTTCCATTAACGTAACTTGTCAGAGTCTCGCCGTAGTATTTAGATGTTTACAGCAATCACGACTGATTGCGGCAATCTGTGAATATATAACTTTTATAAGTTTGATAGGTGAACACAATTTATTGACTTGTGTTTTCTTGATGATTATGGAGTGATTGTGCGGGAGCAGTCACTGGCTTTTATTTTCAAACACTTTGCTAATTTACACAATCCTTATGTGCAGGTGGAGACGATTTGCCAGGTGAGATGACTGGAGAAGGTGTGTGACAGTCACGATGGTGACTCCTCTGCTCCAGTGAGCTCTGATACTCGCACCGGATAGCTGTTTACAGTTTGTCTGTGTACAGTATGCTGTTTGTCACTTTGGAATAAACCATAAATTAATAAATAAAGTCATGTTCACACACAAAAAAAAAAAAAAAAATATGGAAACTAACTACAATTGAAATGTGCTCACTAGCACAAATAACACCGGTGGTTTGACTGTTTATGAAAAAGAGAATATGTAAGTGTGCGAGAGGCGTCGTTATTTGTGTAATGGTGCCTCTCGCATGTGATTTCTACAATCTGGCTTCAATTCACCACCTCACCATCTGCGTCGCCAGTCTCCCCCGTGTCTCAAAGTGTTCGTACGCATGGCTCACAGTTTCCGCACATTCTCCCGTCAACTTATTTATTTTTTTTATAGGTCGCGACGTTCGCGTAGGAAGTGGCGTATGAAAGATATCCCTCACAGTGTCCTAGAGACTTCAAATGTCTTGTTTTGTTTGGCCGTACAGATCTACGCTGATGTAACACAAGACGCAGAGCATCAGAGGCCAAGCTGCACCCGTCCAATGCTTTTTATTGTAATGTTCCAAATGATTCATTGATATTTTCCGCTAGTCAACTAATCCGTTAGTGGACCAATGGTTTTCAGCAATGCAACTGAGATTTTAATCTTAATTTAGTCTATGAGGTCCACATGTTACAGCGTGTATCGCATAAACCTGTTTCCAATGTCGTCTTCAGGTGGACCTTTGGACTAATAAACGCTTCTCAACAGGAAAATGCGTTCAGAACAACACAATGGACGCACTAAAAATAAACTTAAGTTTGAAAATCGGTCGGTAGGGACGTCCTGCTCAATGGGGCCCTGGGGCCCTTTAGCACACAGCGGTGTCACCTACGCATGCAGGGATGTCTAATGAATGTTGTTGTTTCTGCTGCTTTGTATAAGTATATCCAGGATCCCTTTTTATCCTAGAAAATGACTTTGTGCCTAAACTAGTATAACCGGAGGAAGAAGCTCCGTGTGTTCTTTTGTTTGTCCGGATGTTTTTACAGGCATGGTGGGATTCATGTCACAAATCGCGTGTTGTGGCCCCGAGGAATCAATGCACGTTAACAGGGGCCAGGATTGATGTTGCATTTTCAGCTGAGGCAGCACATAACGCATCAAAGCAAGCTTCTGTTCAATAATTGGCATTACAACCAACCAATCATCAAACACGGTTGAGTACAGAGTTCTTGTGTGCGTCTTTGATTAGTTACTTCCTGTTTTAAGCCACAGCTTTGCCACTTTTGTACTAGTTCATCTTGGCAAAGCTCCTGCACGGCTGCCTGTGATGAGACGACATCAAACACTGCTGTTTGAATCTCAGTTTGGTTAAACATGCGTTTGATTAAAGTCGTAAAATATCTCAGAGGTGGGTATCAAGTATCGTTTTGATATCGGGACAGAAACACAGGTGTCACATTGAGATAATGATGCATTTTGGCCTAGTCTGCTGGACACGATGCTGTGTGTGGCTGCCAAATTACAAAGAGTTTTGGTACGTGGCAGACTACTCCTTTTTACTACTCACTATTGTCGTTGTAGGTGAGACACCTCTATATCTGCGACTTCCATAAGAACTTCATCCAGAGCGTCCGCAACAAGAGGAAGAGGAAGACCAGCGACGACGGAGGAGAGTCCCCGGAGCATGACGTGGAGGTGCCTGAGGTAACGTGGGCTCAAATGTTACTCTCGACACAGACATCAGCTAAAAGTCCAGTAGAGAACGGGGAACGAAGAAAACACGATGACAGGGGAACCTTAAAAACACCCCAAGTCGTGGTGGAATTGTCCTGCTTGCTGAACCAGCATTACTCTTTTTAAGAAACATTATTTTCATCCTGTACTTAGTCGTGTTTTTTTTTGTGTTTACTGCCGCAATGACCCTATTTCTCCACGGAGATCATTAAGTAATCATCTCCACAGAAAGAGGCAGAAGTAAATCATCGAAAATGTGTCCGAGTTGGAGGCAGCACGAAACGTAACCGTGCCTCCATAATTCGCTGACTGGGCGCATCACGCTCGCTGCTGTGTTTTCAGGTCGACCTCTTCCAGCTGCAGGTGAACACGTTGAGACGCTACAAGCGACACTACAAGCTGCAGACCAGGCCCGGACTCAACAAGGCCCAGCTGGCAGAGGTAAAGGCACACACAAACCTCCATGCGCTACAACTCCTTCACAGCTTCATTCCCCTGGATGAGCGGCTTCAGTGTGAGTGAAGAAGACATAAAGCTCGCAATTTGTCCAAAGTCCAAAATAAGCCGCGGAGGAACAATACCGTAATAAGACATTTAGCGCAGTCCTGCTTAAAAGGTGGTCAGCTAGCTAACGTTAGCAGAGGATGCATCGATTAGTCGACTAAACTATATACATAGTTAGTCCATTAATAAGTTCTTTGGTCGACGACAGCCCTAATTGATATTATCTTGGTACACAAAATATGCTTCTAGTCGGCATCAGTTCTTTAAATAAATGTAATTTCATAACTTTTTAAGTAGCACCTGGGGAGGAAGCTCGTCTTCCTTTGGAATAATCGGGCTCATATTGTGTACCGTTAAAGGCCGCTGAGCCGCCCTCATTAGGCCTCTTTCTTCTCCACGTTACGCATTTGCCGTGATATACGTAGTGTGGCGGCTCCTATCCCACAGTAATTGGTCACGGAGAGAGATTGTTAGACCAATTTGCCGAATCGACAGGTGTGATTGGTGCAGCTGGCTCGGCCCTCCTCTTTACAAGAACCTCCTGTGTGTAGCTCTCTGTCGTATGTGACTCGACAGTGGGAATGAATGAATGAACGAACGAGGGCTGTAAGTTGAATGTTTCCCCAGGCTTTTACTCGGGTTAGGCCCTCCTATTAATGAGCCTCCCACACCATTAATAAAGCAGCCGTCAACAGCCCACAACCAGTCACAGCTGTCCCCGATCACAGGAACCAGCGAGAGGATGTTTGTTTTCTTCTCTTTGAGGCAAACATCCGGTAATAAGTCTGCATTAACAGTCTACCTCTGGAAAATATTTACTTTTTTTTTAGCATCTTCAAAGATTTCAGCAGTTCTCAGTTGATTATATTGGTGAGCAGTTGAGTGGAAGTAAAACAAAAGTCCAGCATACGACATCTGAAAACGTTTATAACGATTAAGGTAAGCTGGTATTTAGCATGAGATGTTCCCTCCATGGTGTGAACGTTTGATAAGTGGCCGGTAGATGAGACAGAGGGATACTCTCAATGCATTTACGGGAGGAGTTGTTGTTTTATTCAATCTTCAACAGAGAGGAGTGCAACTTGGTCACAGAAAACGTATTCTAGCAGAGCTCGCATGTAGGGCTGGGTATCGTTTAAAAACTGATGACACCAATACCAGTAGTCTAACCTACGAAAAACAGATGCACAGTCCTTCCTAAAGTCCAATTAAGTAGCTTTGTTCCCAAAATCTAAACTAGTTTCCTGTGAAGATGGAAGTTTATTTTGAAACGAGTGGAAATTGACACGTGTTGCTCTGTAAAATGAGGAATCGTAAGAACCGTTTTGAGGCCAGGTGGAAGTTCTGCTTTGGGAAACGTCGTATAAATATAAACCATCGTATGGGAAGCAGGAACCTAAAGACCGGACAATTACTGAGAATAAATTCTACATAGATGAACATTTTAAGCTCTTTTTTTTCCTCCTTCCTCTGCAGACCGTGAGTCGTCACTTCAGGAATATTCCGGTGAACGAGAAGGAGACGCTGAGCTACTTTATTTACATGGTGAAGAGCAGCAAGAGCCGCTTGGACCAGAAAGGCGACGGCGGCGGCGGCAAACCGCTGGACTAAACTTCGCAGCGACCGCAGCAGCAACGAAAAATCAACAATAATTCACAACTTCCCGCAAAAAAAACCCCACCTGGACACCACTAACAGCGGCATCAACAACCCAAAAGCAGCTCCTCCTGCAGCCCTTTCCGCCGTCCCGCTCCTCTGTAAGACCAGAACACGAGCTCTTGTTGTCCTCAGAGGACGTTCAACGCAATCGGAGGAGAATTCAGGGTGGGATGAGTCATCTTCTTTCCGCTCATTTTGCCCTCCTCGCATGTCGTCACAATGGTCACCTCCTCTCCTCCGCAAAAGCCGGGTCTCTAAAGACCGTCGAGGACCAGGACTCACTCCGCAGGGGGCTTCACGTCGTCATGCTGTAGTGTAAACTGTCAATATGTACAAAAAGAACGGCGTGGGATCCTTCGTAAGTTGGTTGAATGCAATGTACGATATAGCTGCCTTAAGAGTGAAAAAGATCGTTTCGGTAATCGGGAGTGTTTTTTTTTTTTTTTTTTGTCTGTCGACGCGTCCACAGAGAGGAATGCTTGTGCCTAACAGAACAGCTTGGGATTGAATGATGAAGAGTGGGGATCTTCTTCTTGTTCTTGTGAGTGAATGAATTGTTGGAAAGGGGCGCTGCCTGCCTTCGCTGAAGTTGCGTTCAGAATATCAGGGCTCCAAGTCAGTTTAAATGGCACCGAGTTCACATGAAAAAAAAGTCAATGTTTAAAACAAAATGAATTATAAGCTGATCTCAGTCCTGATATGTAATCTCTTAGTCGCCCCTTTCCTCCTGGAAGTGGTGCGTTGGAAGACCGATGGTGGTGAATGATGTAGTGTTTGGCTACGACCTGTTCTTCTCCTCCTTCATAGCTGTTGTATGTTTGAACACAAACGTTCTAAATTATTTTCCTTCGCTTTAGTTCAGCCTTAAGGTAGGTGTGTGTGTGTGTGTGTGTGTGTGTGTGTGTGTGTGTGTGTGTGTGTGTGTGTGTGTGTGTGTGTGTGTGTGTGTGTGTGTGTGTGTGTGTGTGTGTTATTAGCATCATTTTAATATTTAAGAGCTGTTTCTAGTGGACGAACGGCTCAAGTCTTGATTTACTTCCTCACATATCTGGATGTGTTTCAAGAAGCTGTAAAGCAGAAACGCAAGCTTTTTTTGTTTTTTTATCTTTTGAGGAATTTATATAAACAAAGATGGATGCCTTTCCTCCATGTCTGCCTGCAGAGACAATGTCATCACAAGGAAGTTGGCTGATGAGTTCTTTAAAAAAGTGTTTTTACATTTTTATGCCCCTAAAGGAGTTCACGACCATCTCGACTTCTTCTATATTTGTATGTTAACATTGAAGCGCTCTGACTCTGCACTTTGGCGATTATTGTCTTAACGATTGAGTGGTCAAGTAACCGATCTAATTAGTTAGTGAAATGAATGAGAGAACAGAATTGGGGGAAGTAAATGCCATGTTTTTTTGGTTGGATTGGGTCTTATGTTTCCATGATTTTAAGCCCTGATGGGGAAAGTAGCACTTTGGCCATTAGCCAATCAACATAAAGCATTTAAAATGACACCAACACGTTTATTTCACTTCTGAAACCACTGCTGGAACCGCCTGGCAATGAACAACTCGCAGCTCTTCAACTCATATTAAAATGTTTTTCTTCGTTGTGGTGACGACATAGTTTGAGCTTTCTTTCTGCATCGTATTTAAGTTTGTCCACCAGTCTGAGTTCTCTACTTTCAACAGGGTTCTCTCTCTTTTTGGGTTATTTTTAAGTGTCTGTTATGTTTTCAGTTTTGCTTGTAGGTTTTGTTAGTGTCATGTAGATAACACCCAACTTTATTAACATATAGGCCACGCCACATTAACGTAATTGATGTATTAGAAGAAAAAAACAAACATATTTAAATATGGCTGCTTATTGCTCCTGATGATAATAAATGTATTGTACAGAAAGAAGCAACAGTCTCGTCTCTCTGTTCTTTCACAGATTGCTGATTTTACACTTTATATATGAACACGTGTGAATTAAACAAAAAATAAAGGAAATTGCAGCCAGGTTGGATGTTGTTTCAGGAACAGCCATCGGCCGCTAGGTGTCGCTGTAGTTCCTCACAATAATCGGAGGGCAGCAGTGCAGAGAGGCCGGCTTTAAAAACACGTTTACAGGACAAATGAGTCGACACACAAACAGCGTCTTTCAAACATGTAGGAGAACTTTTGAGCCAAATTTCTTTTTTAAAGAGACACCATTACTAACGCGTGTCAAAGACCTAAATAACGTAAGTGTGGTGGAGTCTTTCAGACTAGCACTTCTGTAGATTTGTCCTTTCGAATACTATATTGCACACATGACTAACGGAAGGATTAGATAATGTATTTACGATTGTGTTTTATTCTGACTTCTGAACAAGTTGTATTTTCTAAATTGTAGGCCACCCAGGTGAACAGTCCTGACTTCCTTTTGATATTCTACTTGTAACTTAACACTAAATGTGTGAAGAAAGTTAGACATTTAAAGAGTGTTCTCTGAATTCTATATAAAGTGGAGTAATGTGAGGAAACGACCGGTGTTCTGGGATTAAGTTAGAAAAGAAAAGAAATCTTGGAATTAAATTAGAACGAACACCGAAATTAAAAGATTAAATTATTTGTAAATTAGGTGGTGATTCTTGATTCTCTTTCTTTTTCCATTGACTATAACTCTTACTTGCCCCAAAAACAGGTAAAATAAAAAGACTAAGGTGAATATTGTCTTTTGATAAAACATGGTATCGTTATAAATGAGAAAGGAAAAAAAAAAGAAAACTTCACTCGAGCTGGAGTGACTTAAAATAATTCATTTATTTACGGAACTTAATATAACTTCACATCCAATGTACATTTCCATCAGCATTTCGCACAGAAATAAACCTGTATCTCCTTTGAATTAGTGTTTAACATGTCGGAGTGAAAGCTGTGCGTTTACGGAACATTCACTGTCCGTTCTGAGAGACAGTGACATTAATTTTGAGGTAGATTCAATAATTTCCTTTAAAGAAACTTCAACAACAGCCGCTATAGTTAACAGTCAGGACTCCATTTGAGTTTTTGTGTTACATATCTGACCGGGAATACTGGATTAATAATAGTTTAAATATTCTGACTGCACCAAATTCAGCGGGATGAAACAGTGACCAAAAAAAGAAAAGGTTTCCCCTCAAAAATGTGTTTCATCTGGACTCAGCTTCCCAATATGGACAGGAATTATATAGATTGTTGTATTTTATTTAATTTCATTTCCATGGCATCACATTACAGAGAAGTCTATCTGGGTTTTCATTGATTTAATTCATAAATATTTTAAAATGAATACATCACTTTTACATTTCTTACCATGTCATGCGGTTCCTCATCTGACGTCTGGTTTGTATTTTTTTTGCAGCTAAAAATTAAGAAACATCAGGCCATACCTGGCAACAAAATAATGATATATATATATATATATATCAGAATTTATCCCAAAAAACTGAAATAATTTAATTTCCAAGTGGTACTAAACCAACTGACAACATGCTACACATGGAAAAGATGTTAAGTGTGCCAGAACAGTTTTATTAAAGTTATAATTAAAATGAAAGTATTATAAGATATGTGTGTGTCACAATGCTTTTCTGATTGGACAACAATCTTTTATTATCCTGTTTCTGGAAACTCACTCTGAGAAATCTATTTTTTAAATATTGTGCTGTGCAGCTCGTGTGACTGATTTGTCATAAATTACAAAGAAACTAAAAAATAAAATCCCAAGCAAAGAATAAAATAAATATCATGTTTGCACTTACGGACACATACTGTGCATTTACACCACATGACATTTGTTATAATGTATATATTTTCTGCTCCAGCGCCATCAGACGTGGAAAACATCACTACACCACACCAGATAAAAACACATTTTTAGGGGAGACAGATGTTCCTTTTCATTTTTTTTTGACACCGTGGCCACATCTGGTCTACAGCACTGGAAGGGTGGAAACATCAAAAAGCAGAAATGCCACAAATATCATACAGTCAGGTGTGTGTGTGTGTGTGTGTGTGTGTGTGAGTTAGAAACTGCACAAGGAGGGAAGAAGATCAACAAATTGTCCATCGTGTTGTTTTCCTCCGCCGCTCACCTTGTTTGCATGTTGTCCTTTAATTCTCTCTCCTTTTGCGCATCATTGCACGTGCACAGCGGTGTGTTTGTGTTCAGTCAGTCAGTGGTTGTTGTTTTTTTCTTTACAATTTCAAGCCAGAGTCTGAGGAGGTTTTTTCTCAGGGGAGGAGGAGGAAGAGGAGGAAGAGGGTCACTGGTTGAGCTCCAGAGCCCAGACCTGCTGCGGCCACCCGGTCCGGCCCTTCACCTTCTTCTCGGCTCCTAATGACTCCTGCAGGCCGTCAGTCTGTTACACCGAGAAACACCACATGATCATCAGCAGGAGGCGCAAACACAGGGACCCCAGTTTGATCAGTTCTTAGAATATTGCATTTCGTGCTGACTTATTCATAGCATACGTTTACGCTCCTCCGAGAGTCTGATCTGGAAAGACAAAACTATGGCACATGCTGTTTTTCGTCACAATGTAATGATTTGGGGGCCTTTCGTGACGCAATCACATGACGTCACATGCAGGCATTCATTAAATGAAAGTCAGTGAACTCTCGATCAAACCATGAGACTAAATCCCAAATGATTCAACAAATATGTAAAAAGACTACCCTCTATCTCAAATGATATAATCATTTTAAATAATGATGCATAATTTAAAATAAATAAGGCTAATCGGAAATGTAGTTTTATGAACATACATATTAGTCGTTTATTATAGCAAACACAAGCGTTATCCACCCACATTGTGAATAACTATCTTTAAAGCGTTAAATATATGATGAGGATATAACTGTTGGGCCAGTCGTCATATGGTGATCTGGAGCAGTAAATATTTCGTAATGCAGCAGTAATATTTTTACTGCAATATTACAGTCAAAATGTGACGGAGTGATCTCAGTGTGTATGAAGATAAAACGTTTCAAACTTATTTTAATTAATGAGGTGAAGTGTTGACTGTTTTAGGCACACATCCATGGGTAGCCTCCAGTAGACATGCTTTGTTATTATGGGTCAGAGATATTTAAAAAATGAAAGGATTCATTTTATACCAATATTCAAGATCTATTGGCTAAATACAATGATATAATATTTCAGTTGGAAATTATTATATAACTCAGATAATAAGCAGACTGAGAAAAGTAAAACTGTAAATCTTAAAACCATGTTTTATATTTAGGTTTTGTTGTTTAATTAACTTTGGGTTTGCTTCAATCAGAGCGTATCGTTAAATTCCACCTTAAGATATTATGTTTCCATTGTGAACCAGGCCTCCAGCTATTTTTTTTTATAATGACTAAGAAAGTCTAACTAACTACTGAACTGTTTCAGTTTGCAGTCATTTTGATTCACAAGAAGGTTTTGCAGGCTTCTACTTACCGGCTCCCGTTTCCTTTTCATATCCCGGTTTTCAAATTTCTTAATTTCGGCCTTAAAGCCCTCCGTCTCCCCGGCGTCTTTGGCCAGGACGTCCATCAGATAGGCGATGTAACTGGTCGCCAGGCGTAAAGTTTTAATTTTAGACAGTTTCGTGTCGGCCGGGACGTTGGGGATACACTCCCTGAGCTCGGAGAAAGCTGTGTTGATGCTCTCCGTCCGCCGGCGCTCCTTCTTCGGCCCCGACGTCCTCCTCTTCCCCATCCCCGCCTGGAGCCCCTCGAGACGGGCGTCGTGCGTCGCTCCAGGCGCTCCGTGCTCCGCGGCCGGGTACGGCGCCTGGATCTGGAAGTCCGGGGGCACCTCGCCGTGGTTCACCACCCAGCTCTGGAAGTACGGCGCATCCTGGTGACACCGCTGGACAAACGGGAAGGGTTCGTGCATCAGGTGGTGGTGATGCTGGTAGCCCCCGATGAGGTTCATGCCGAGCGGGATGAAAAATGTGCTCGTTGCGGTGTTTCCCTTCGCCCTCGGTCTCTCTCCGGTACTGCCCCAAAACGGTCTCTGCTCGGGGATCGGTAGCCAACAGAACTCATTCAATACATAACTATGTATTCCCTTAAATGCATTAATGAGTCAAACCAAACGTAGCCACCAACTTGTACATCGTCGTCATTCTGAAAGCGACTAGCCGAGGCGAAAGAGGCCGTGAAAAAAAGTTTATAATTCCAGAGGACAAATCTTGGCGATGTATTGTGCTGGGCTCCACTTTGTCTTTCTTTCTTGCGATGGTTTCCCGAAGAGGCTGCTGCTCTGATTTGTCCAAGAAATTTGACCCGGGTGTAGGTGTGAGGCCCCCAGGTTTATATGATTTGGATGTGAGCGTGGAATGGAGGCAGCCAATAGAGGAAAGCGCCCAGGATGGGAGGAGAGTCTAGAGCCGTTTGCAATAACATGCGCCATAATCTCACGGCAATGCACAAGCAGCAAATATCTGCTTGTTGTTGGAGTTGGTTTCTGGCTACACAGACGTGCACATATGATGATGGGGGGAAAGTGGTTTAACTGTCTTCAAGTTTTGGAGAGAAAAAAGGAGTTTGTTGTCAGTTCGAGTGGTTGGAGAGGTTTTACGCACATAATTTACGCACCCTATGTTTGGCTAAGAATGTTTATTGGGTGTGATTTTGGTCATTCAGTGGTGAAAATAATTCCTTTGTGTTCTTTTATTTGTCAGCTCGTGGTCGCTGGTGCAGGGAATTGAATACAGCAGGGAATCTGGAATTCCGTTTGATTTTGTAGTTGCGCACAAATAAAAGAGAAAAAAGGCCTACAACTCTGCATTTTTAATTCACAGACTTGACATAAAATATCTTATACTGAGATATCCCGCCTTTAGAAACTAAGATTTTCGATTGATGATTTTTTAATTGGATAACACGAATTCATTTTCGAGGAATGAACAGATAATGGAAACATTTTCTTCGCATTAAAATCATGACAATGCATCCAATAAATTATCCGTCCCTCTTCAATGTACTGCTTCATGCCATAAAGTTACTCTCAACATTTTTAATTATTTGTCTCTTTCTGTTCCAGCTCCTTCAGCCATATTTTTAAATATTTTATATTTTCTTAAACGCGTAATGGCTGTTTTGTGCGTAATTTGGCTGAATTTCAACAGTATCTTTCTCTCATGTTCCAGCAATAACACAAGGTGTATGTCGGAGCGCTCTGGGAAGTGTAAATGAAACAGTTTGATGAGGTATTTGGTGCTTTTTTTTTTTGGACAGACAGTCTGCCGGCCTGTTGTCATCATGCCTCAGCAATAGCGGCTTTATCTGCGCATTAATTTCCCACAGCTCCTTACACACTAAACACATCATCCTGTCTCCATCGACTAAAAAACATTATCCCATTACATTACATGACCTTGGCGCTATTTGGAAACCATTTACGGACCGCGTCTTATCTAAATACAGTCATAAATCAGGAGGTGTCACCGTGCAGCAGGGTTACATGTATTCCATAAAAGCTCCCCTGGCCTGCTCACTGTTTACATGCTGCACGGCAGTTTGCAGCATATTTCACCGTCAACCAGTGTTTCAATAAAGAGCCATCAGTCGCAACGTTATGTCGCTTATTTTACACGGATGTACAGAATACTGCACGGAAACATTCAGATCATATCCCTAAATGCGCATATAGTACTTCACACATCTTATGGTGTTTTTTTCCTATTGTATTCTTTTATATCCTTAAAATATATCTACAATATTCCGATAGGTGCATATAGTCTCCATGCATGGCCTCAGTATATGATCTTATAGTTGTTTTGATTAAATTTTATCATATAATTTTCAACCACTAAAATATTAAAATAATGAATCTCCTGCTATAATACCACATACTCTCTCTGATATGACCAGCATATTATAAATACAGCTTTAATTAATATAAGTTTGCTCAAACTTATTATTAATAGTTTTGAGACAGTGGAATTTAAGTTATTATATGTTGCTCAAATTTACACTTGTTTTTTTTTATAAATCTGAAGGAAATATGGAACTTCTGACTCTCCTTGGAGTTATGGGCTTTTTTTTTGCAGGTCAAAACGTGTGACTAATGTGACTAACTCATAAAATGCATTGCGGTAGTTAAATGCTGCTCTCACTTTTATGCATCATGAATTTAACACCATTCCCAAGAACCCTGATGTACACTGCATGACTTTTACTTTTTATTTGCAAGTTTCAAAATAAAGTGCTTCACAAGAGGAACAGACAAAAGAGAAGATCGAAATGATTGGAACAAGACAAAGTAAAGGACCAGTAAAGATGACCCAAATTCATCAAAAGTTAAAAGAGACAGTTAAGGAAACACGCAGAGGTTTTCCTCAAATTACTGAGAATCAAAATCTTGAACAATAAACAACAGAGGATCTGAAATGATGGGCCACATACAGTATTTCTACAACACTGAATGGACGTGCTTTAATACCTTTGGGTTAATCAGACTTTAAATTATTTCTCTGTATCTGGCCTGGTACCTAAAACCTCTGCAACACCACAGCTGTATTTAAATGCTTTCTTTTTTGGAACTCAGAACTCAGGTGTGCAAAATCATAATATAAACCAAACGCTTTTTATGCAACTTTTGAAGTTTTGTTTTATTTCGTGAGGGAGGACATGCATTATTATTATTGTTATTATTTTGTATGCAAGCTGGTATTGCTTATGAGCAGAATGAAGGCACATCCTCTTCTCCGTCCTGTTCACCGCTCCGCTGTCAGCATGAAAAACACCATGCAGCCTCCTGAAAGAAAACCTGACAGTGTTGATTAAGACGTCCACTACGCAGAGATGAAATACAACCCTGGTCATACTCCCATCCCCCTCTTTACTCTTTCTCTGTATCACTTTCTCCTCCAACCTCTCCCTCCATTCTTCCTCTCGGTGCCTCTCTCTCCACCGAACCTCTAACCAGAACCTTTCCTCTTTTTGATCTCTTCCTTCTCCTCTTTTCTCCCTTTACTTGCTATCGCAAGAGGTGCTGAAAGACCTGGGCAGCAGTAATAGTCTCTTCATATTTTGCTTTCAACCCCAATAGACTGCAGTCATCTCTCTCTCTCTCTCCCCCCTCTTTCTCACTCTCTCCCCTCTTGCTGCTTTGCCAGGGGAAACATCCAAAATAGGTCACAGGGAGCCATCTTGGCGGTGTTATGAATTCTCCTCATAATTGTTTGTGTCATCATGTAGATTTTTCAATAGACACTGCTTCCCCTCCTCTTCAGAGTGCTTACCCTCAACTCTACATGTCCAAACAAATATTCCCCCTGATTCAAAGCCGAGCACGGAAAACGCTGCGGAGCACGCTCGGCCCCCGAGTGTTTATCACACAGTATATATATCCACCTCTGGCGTGCACCGACGCCAACACGCAAAGATAATTAAGCCCACTGGGTACAATTGGACATGGCAGCTCCTCCTCATTCTGGGAAATGTGGGCAAACTGGGTAATGCCATGGCGGTCTGGGAGTCCCTCAGAAGCCGCAGTGCCTGCTGGGAAAATAAACTCATCGTCCTCCTCAAGTAGAGTAAGACAAAGTACACGAGGTACTAAAAAAATGACCATTTATATTCAATTCATACGCATCTTGCTCTATTCTGGTCACGGTCATTCTGAGGTCAGAGCTCCTCTCATCAAGAGAACAGAACATGGTTTTGGAGAAAATCAAATCAAAAATTGGGATAACCAGATCAAATCCTCCGAAAAGCGACTGCTGGTTATTCTCATTCGATTTTGATTTCAAGACGTTTCGAGGTACACCTCCCACATGTTCAGTAGAGTCTTCTTTTTAGAAATTTAGGATTTAAGGCTCCGTTCACACAAATATCAACAAAAACAGTCACATTTGCCTGTAGTGGTATCCAGCCATGCAAACACAGATTTGCTTTTATGATTGATTTAAGATATCTGTATCTTTATATCTTTAGGATTTATTTGCTGAATAATCTGTTGATTGTGCTCTGTGGGTTATTCAGATTAACGGGAGATTGTTTTTGGAAAGAAATGTTGCTAAAGAGTTGTTTTTAAATGTAATGTCTCAATGCTCTGAGCACTTATTGATATACATTTAGGTATTTCAATACCTGGTTAAAGATAAGACTAGAAATGACTTATTTTTGTTACTTTGTATCTTACAAATGAAATAAACTTCAGAATATTATTTTCTCACAGTTTGCCAGATGAATTGGACAGTTTTAAATGACGTCTTTGTCTTTTAGCTATTGTATTTTTCTTAGTTTCTAAAATGTCAGAACTTTTAGCAGCATTGTGTTTTTTTCATGTGACAGCAAACAAGAGCTTATTTTGCTCTCAGCTAATTTCTCCTCCATGAATCAGATCAATTAGCCAACGTTGTCTCCGAGCTAATGACAAACTAACATCTTTGAGCTGCGTCTGCTTTTCACAGGTGGTTTGTTTTGGTGAAATCTGAGCTCTCATCCAATTATCAGCTTAATTGACTGTTTATATGCCCGACCCTATGCAGCACAGTAATATGATGTCAGTTATGAGTCATATCGGTTTGTCAAAATAACAAGACTGAACAAAAACTTTTGTCATTTTATTGATACAATTGTTTAGGTTGATGTAAATTACTTTGCGGAGGAGCTGGAATAATGTGTCAGAAAGTACCAAAATAATAAAATGTTTTCTTTTTGTAAATATATGAATCATGCTCTGAGCCGACTCCTCTCAACTCAAGTAGAAACTAAAGACGAGACAGTTTATTGTTTGTCATTTGGGAGCTTTACCAGACCGTTTACTTTTACTACGGCTATTTTCCCCCCAGTTATTCTCTCACTTCGCAGTCTCATTATCTGAAAGTTCTCCACCCTATCAGGGGCGGCTTTCTTCTGTCCTCATATATATTTCATTCTCTCCTGTCATGTGGCCATTGATAAGTGGTGGTCGTCTCTGGTCTCCGTGGACATCTGCGTCTCGAAGCTCCAGAAACTGTCCTCTTAACTGCTGTAATTCTGCCCGTCCTCAGCCAATAAAGATAAGAGCGGAGCGGCTGGAATGTGGAGCAGAGAGGTGACAGTGACGGGATGAAGGGACGTAAACGGACATAAACTCTGTCTGTAACCAGCCTTTTAACTTTTTTTGTTAAGTCATACGGACACAATAGTCAACAGTGATGATCGGTGACTTTTTTAATATAAATGAATGTCAGTTGTGCGAACTCAACCTGTGAGCAGTTCATGATGGTTTTTGGCACTAGCTGCAGCTCATAGGAAGTAAACATCCTTTGCCAATGCGCAAAGTGTTCTCCTCTTCAGCAGCATCAGTCATTTAGGGGTCTGATTATTTCATTTAGTTCAAACAAATGTCAGCACAGTTGCACCGAAAGGCGATTTCAGTGCAGAATTGCAGTCAACCTAATAACAAAGAACTGTCATTAATGAAAAATGAATCTGTTGATAGTTTGATATTTAGTTTTCAAAGCAGAGTAAAGGATGCAAATCATCACATTGGAGAAACTAGAAACCCGAAAATGTTTGAAGCTTTTGCCTCATAAAAGGATAATTATTGATTGATTTAAAAAAAGTACTAATCTACTTATGGTTTCATTATTCATATTATTATTTCATACACAGGAAACTATAATTAATATGATAATATACACATGATATAAACAAATATTGGATATCATTATTTTGATAAATAACAATTAAGTAAATGTATCTTTTCATTTGTTACATTTTGTTTTTACACAGTTAGAAAAGCAATGTCTGTAAAGCCTGACGTTACCTTACACATACAATAATGATTCCAGTTACACACAGAGATGCATACAACGTATTAATTAAATACTGGTATTGGATCGTTCGTCTGATGCCCAAAGGCCCAGGGATCAGTATCAAGACTGAAAAAGTCACATCAATTTTCTGTTTGTGAAGCAGAGATTGCTTTCCATTTTAGGTCAACATAAGTCATAAGTGCAAAGACAATGCATGTTAAGATTATTCCTCAATGCTTTTTTAGACAATCAATTATTCATTTAATCTAGTTCTCATGTTAAAACAGCCAAATAAATCTAGTTATTCTGTCTCAAAAGTGAGGATTGCTTGCTTGTTTTTTTCTGTTTCAAAGTTTCAAATCCTTTGGGGGTTTTCTTTTTTTTTTTTGCATCAAAGAGAAAAATGCAACTCCGAACTTGAGGAAATAAAAACAAATGCTTTTCATGTTCCTCTTCAAGTCTTAAAGACATTATGAAAGATAGTAAAATAAGTTGCAGATCCAAGAACCATGAAGTAGTATAGAGTTGTACCACAAGAGCACTTATCCACGTTGATCCTCTCTTTATACTTACACTGGTCAGAAGCATCAAACCAAGCGTCCCCCCAACACACACATACACACACACACACACACACACAGACACATAAAAACACACACACACACACAGCCAGGTCCTGTGTTCTGGACTCGTGGACCACCGGCAGGTCGGGGCTCTAATGATTTCACAGCAGCAGATTTAACAGAGGGTGGCTGCTCTGTGTCAGACGACCCCAGAGGGTTTAGAAAGGCTGACAGTCAAAACACGGACATAAAGGTTTGACCCTGAGAAATCTAGAGGTGGAGACGGTTCGGGGACCGACTTCTCTAAAAGCATTTTAACACCACAGAGGCCGCAGCACTCCACCGAATACTTTACAGAGTGAGTAATACGTGTTATAAAGGGAACAACGTCAGCCAACATTCATAAGTCAGTGAGTTAATGTAGTTTTGATGAGCTCATACAGGCTATGATGCACATCTGTAGACCATGTTTATCGTTACAAATGAACACTGTTTCTTCCCTAAAGTACCATTTATCATTCGTAATCTTACTGGTGTATTTGTTTTGCAAAATTTTTGTATTTTAGTTTCTCATTTTTTTATATTCAGTTAAGTTGATCCTTAACGAATCCTGTTATTCAATTTTCCCAGAGCATTCATCTTGTATTATCTCATCTTATCTTTATCTATCTTTTTCTTCTTCTTTTAAACACAGATAAACAAAAGTGGAACGTGCCAACCGTACACGAAAATACACATTTTTGTTTAAAATAAAGTGTTTAAAGAAAAGACAGAAATTAAAATAAACAACACGGGAAGTATCCATCTCTTAAATAAACTACAAAACCTACATATACACAGAGGTGCATAAAAACATACCCGCACATTTATATCAAACCATAATAATTATTCTGCACTTGGTATATTACTAGTTTATAAAATCAGGCTTTAAACTTGACATGTGGGTGAGTCATTTTGACAAATCTTTATCAAATGTATCATTTTGAGTTCTTTAAATATGATTCCATTGTGTATTTGTTGTGAACTAAGTCAATCCACTCGTTGGTCTTTCTGTAAGTCCTGTTCAGGTCAGAGCCTTTTTGGATGCCTCTAGCAACACCTTCAACTAGTACTCATCTCGCACTGCACAGTGAAGCTCCTCTGGATCACAAAGGTAAACAATTTTAAAATCAAAATACATTTTCATTCTAAAAAAAGTACCTCAAGGACACCGTGGAGACCCAGACGGACGATCCCAGAAAACATGATAGTGTTATCGTCTAGCATCTTATCTTGAACTATCTCATCTGATCTTATATTTGAAGGACAAAGCATGTTTATGTGTTTTGTAATATTTTCTGGATGAATGTGTCCATCAAGTGACATGTTTTTCATTCATTCATATGAAATATGTTGTGAAAGGCTTAATAAGCATTGCTAATTTACAGCTACATGTTAATACAATATATCAGCGCTCTCGTTTAGTGGTTTACTACGTTATAAATGTTGACTGGTTGATGTATTGTATCAACATTCGACTGTAAACTAAGCGGACAAAGAGGAGCAGTGCCATTGAAAAGTTTAAAAGTTAACCGCTAACAACTGTTGAATTTGGGCGGTTTCGTTCTAAGTGTATAATTTAGAATCGCAGGTATTAATTCTATAAAGTATGTATGTTGGATAACTTATTTATCTTTCATTGTATAATATATATAAAGAAGTGCATCAGATGGAGCTGTGTGGAAGCTGTTGTGTATAGCAACACTTTGAAACGGTGTTGAGGTCATTGTGCTTGGTAACATAATTGCCCTACAGGCTCTTAATGGCGGAGGCAGCTAGTTAAAGTCCCTGCTTGTCCATTCATGCTCAGCTCTCTCCACCTCTCTCTCCCGCTCATTAAAACCGGTGAATGGGCCACAGATGTGGAGTCGGCCATTAGTTTTACCTGGAAGGAGCGCTGGGAGAGGTGAAGCTAGGAAGCAAAGTCAAACACCAGGGTGAGGGGCTTCGTTTGTCGGGGCCACCCAGGCTAAAAATGTGTTCACCCAAAGTGCTGTGAGGAGACGCGTCCGGTCCAACGACAGATGTTACCTGCCGCAGGTTCATAAACGGCGAGCTCGAAGACGTCCTCAGAAGACGGGCTTCGGGGTATTTTACGACACACCGAGATAATCTGGAGGATGTGCTCGTTCTGTTTCCAAAGTCCTGCATCAATCTTTGGCCGACAAGCAGATCCTCCACACCTGGTTCTGCTTACGGGATCAATATGTAGAGCATCGTCTCGACTCTTAATCTTCAGCAGAGGTCATTCAGTGTTTGAACAGTTTTTGAAGAAGAAGAAGAACCACACATCATTAAAGATAGTAATTGTTGGATGATGGTAAAGTAATTTGGTCCTCAAGGTTTCTACACTATATGGGCAGAGGTAGGTGGTCCAGCGTACACATGCCTTGTTTGGTCTGGGTCGCTGTTTTATGGTTTGAGCCCCTTCAGTTCATGCTACATCATGCAATGTTATTGTAGACAATAGTATGCTTGTGTTTGTCCGTTTCCTGTTTCAACATGACAATGCCCTCGTGCACATACAGGTAAAGAAAAGTGTTGATCCCAGTTTGGAGTGGAAGAACTTCACTGGCTGCAACAGATTGATGCCCATGTTATAACAATCACAACTCGTCAACTGCTGGACTCTTGTTCAGTCGTCCTCGGCTTCAAACTATGATGCTCTATGTACCCCAATAGTTTTGGGGCGTGGGTGTTTTCTAGTCATTACAGGTATAGTGTCTTTTCAAAATAAACCCCCATCCTCACAGGAGGTTAGGTTTAAGCAGGTTTACTTGACTGACTAATGACTCACCTGACTAATGATGCTAAGGACTCACTTACGAA
Organism: Anarhichas minor; assembly: GCF_050575085.1. NCBI lineage: Eukaryota > Metazoa > Chordata > Actinopteri > Perciformes > Anarhichadidae > Anarhichas > Anarhichas minor. The sequence goes on along the minus strand of NW_027466473.1, from coordinate 19,921,329 downwards.
CAGCGGTCTCCTGGATAAAAGTCCTGTGTTTGTCCAGGCTCTAGATCGGGGCCATTCACATTTTCACATTGTGGCTTGGCACACGGGGGAAGTTTCAGTTGGTTGCAATCTGCAACCTCATCACTTGATGCCACCAAATCGTACACACTCCACCTTTATGTTCCAGACAACACCCTAAATCCCCAAATATGCTCCAGCCTCACTATTAAACCTGAATTAATCAACGTTTCTTTTAACAAGTGGGTGGAGACCAAACCAGAGCTATAAGTAGTGTGAATATTGGAGTTGCAGTCATCAGGTGGACACAAACATGACTTCAAACTAATGCTAATGTTGTTCTGTGATGGTCACATTTTGCATCCCTTTTCAGTGTTGATTAATGTAGCCTGAGCATTTTGAAAACATCCAAAGTGTCACACACACACATACATACATTTAGTTTCATGTGAACAAATGTTCCTGGTTGTTCATGATCATTGGGTAAACGCATGTTCCTCTTCATACAAATGAGTATGAAAATGGTGTAAGATTAGGTAAGAATGTTGTGTTTCAAAGCATCAACAGTGAGCAGGGAGGAGACTATTAATCATTGACTAATGACTGGAGTGTATCTATAACAACAACTTTTTGAACTATAAAAAAGCATTTGTTCAGAAGAAACACGTGTAGAAAGAGACAGTGAATTGGGTGAGGAGGAAGCATCAAGCTATTTGCAAGCATTTGCAGTCAAAGTTGTTTTCTGAATTAAGAACAATTAGCCATTTGCTAACTTTAACCTGCATCGTGTGTCAGTTTAGTTATGTGAACTTGAGTTTTAACATGCAATGAAAAGACGTTTTGTGTTAGCATCACCTGCCGTTCTTACCGCTGTCACGTTATTCCCCCAACAGTGGAGAAATATCATCACTTTCAACAAGTTAAAAGCCTTAAACGGGTCAGTTTTGACCAGAAAATCAACGAGTGTTCAGGTAACACGTTTCGAGTGCAGCAGCAGTTTGTCTCAGCTGTGTTGAAATTCCCTCCTATCTGTAAAGACCTTAAAATAGCCTCGCAGCTCTGTCCCAGCCGGCATCAGGCCTCATGATAGTGTCAGATCAGCTTGAGGAATGCAGCGACAAGCTCTCAGACTCAGATTGGATGCTTATCACAGCAGCGTGAGCTCTGATTGGATGCTTATCATAACCATATCCTGTTGCCGGCTGATGGAGTGACCTTTACAGTATCAGCATGGGATGCCATCGCAGGGCGAGGCGGCAGCGGCTGGACTTTCCCTGATACTTTTTTTCACACCTCTTGGCTCCTTCTTCAAACCTCTGTGCCAGAAATAAGTATTCATAGTGAGTTACAAGGGCTTTGCAGCTGCACCGTATCATGGCGGCTGAAAGAGGAACTTTATGAAAATGAGGCAAAAATCGTCAAAATGATAAATGCGGATGTTATTTTACAGGTGTGACAGAGAAAACGCCTTTATTTAGCATAGAACCTCCAGGCTACTGTATGGGCATGTCAGGGATCTAGGGGTGTTGGGATAGGCCGGCTTTATGAGACAGCACCTACAGGAGGTGCACAGATTTCATGTTCATGGTCACAGCAAATTTGTAATTTCTGAAAGTTGGTTTTGACCATTAGAGGAGCTGCAGCTCCAGACACTTGAGCAGTACCTTTAATATTCAGCTAAAAGAGAACCCGTTTTCCATGAACCAATCACATATGGTCATGAAGGTGTGTGTCATAGTGTCTAATTCCAGCTGATCTACTTTCTGTTTATTTCTAAAATGCTTTTGCTGATTTTTTCAAAGACCTTCTGGCCTCATGGTGTTGAGAGAAACATCTAAACTGAATGTTTTATTCTGGTGTGATTGCAATTGATTTAAATGTTGAAAGATAATGACTACTATTTTCAATTACACCTCGGACAGAGATGACTGGAGAATTGCAGGGTTTAATTCTGAGGCCGGGACATAAATCTGACCATGAGTGTTTTGTGGCTACCCAGGTCAGTCCTCCTCTGGGAAAAGAGAGATGAGAGGCTCGGGGTCAATCTGGGCTAAGCCCTGCTGGTGCCAGTGGACCCCCTGGTTCCCCTGACAGACCCTGAGACAGTGTTGACATCAGACCCAGGTCAAATACTCTCGAAGTAAGGTGTTTGTCTCTTGCCTGCTTGGAGTAACACAAGAGGCAACGATGTCAGGTAATCGTGCAAATTCTTCAATTATCTATCAGGTAATTCTTGAGGGGCAAACCAAACCCAAGAGCTCCACAGAGGGCGGAAACAATGAATTTGAATATTGTCAGACGAGAAGTAGAAAACTAAAGGCTTGAAAATAAAGCCTGGTGAGCATCTGCACCTCAAAACAATATAGGGAGTAGAACAATAAAACTTCTCGTTCTTTACCATAAATAGCAAATTCACAATAATTTACACGGTAGAAAGACAATTCCTTGCTTTTGTTTTTAATGACACAAACATGCTTAATACACACGCGGTATATCAATGTAGTCGATACGACCTCACTCAAAAATATCAGCTGGTTTATCTTTTAAAACAAATTGGCCAATGATGTAAAACTGTCTATTTTGATGTTTGACGTATAGCAGTCTTTTGAATCTCACGTGGAATGTAATAACTTACAAATAAAAACTTCGACTCATATTTCAGAGATTATCATTTCAAAGCCAACATTTTTAAGCCATCTATTAATCGATCGACATAAAATAAATCTGCAACAATTTTAATCGATCATTGAAATATTAGTTTTCTAGCAAAAAAGCCAAACAGTCATTGATTACAGCATCTCTGTTTTAAGAATATTTGAATTATGTGATAGCTAACTAAATATTTTTGGGTTTAAAAAAAAAGCAATATAAAGAAATTGTGATGTATTTTTTTCCACTAGTTTCTGACTATTAATCAGGAGAAATTGTTGGGAGGTTGATCAATGAGGGAAATAATAGTTGCAGCCCTACACCATTATGTGCACAGGAACTGGAAATAGACCAGAATTCAATGTGGCCATGGGGAGTTTTTTACTCCAGTGTGTGATTTCATACATTTCCCAGAACGACCTTTGATCTGTTCAATCCTGCAGTTTGTCTACCGAAGCAAAGTTGCATTACATTTAGTCGCAACACATCACTTCATCTCAATCAAGCTTAATTGACTTTAAATTAGTCGTATGTTTACTTTCTTTTGGACCACTGACCACTTCATGTGGCGACCACTTGACAGATTTTTGAGAGAGAATTGAGAGCTCATGCTCTATTCATGTAATCCCCCCCCCCCCCCCCCCCCCCTTACAACGCTAGAGCTGAACACAACTGATAGGAATAGAACTTAACTTAACAGAGTTGAGTCTAGTAAAACCGAGTGCATGGTTTTGGAGCTCAGCCGTGATCACGCCGCCGTCTGCATTATTTTCCCATTCCCCGGCTTTTCCACGTCGACTTCGCTCTGCAGCTTCGTTCCTGAGAAAAAACAGACGCCTCCTCTGCTGCCGCCCTCCTCCCCCTCCTCCCCCCCATTCTCCGCCTAGCCGGCTTTCTTCCCCCCCCCCCCCCCCTTTGCCCCTTGGGCTTTTTTTTTTTATGGCAGGGCTTCTAACACATGACCTCTGCCATGCATTAGATGGCATGTACACATCCATAGACAACAAAATGAAACAATGATGTAAATTAGTATGAGAATGAGTTTTAGAACGTGCATATTGTTGCTTAAGTCTCTCTGTGGGGTGAGTCCAGCTCCCCAAGTCCTCGTCTCTGCTGGTTTTCAGCAGCGACAACAGCATTTTTGATTTATCCCCTGCAAAACACATTTGTACTGTAATCCAATCAAACAGCAGCCTCTGAGAGTAAGACATCATCTTTGCCTAGTGGAGATTTATATTCAGCTCTTTTCTTATTCTGCCCGTGCTGCCTTGTCTGTCCGACCGCTTCTGCGAATTGTCCGGCACGTCGCTGCGTTATGAAGGATGACAATCTGTAATTTGGTGTACACATTTACCTCATTTGCATGAGAAGCATTTGTGCTGCCTGCCACCGAGCTGAACGAATTACGCCGGCGGTTATTCTCAGTCTAAATAACGGAGGCTAAATTATGGGGCGATGCTGGGAAGTGAGTGAGTCGCTCATTACAACAGAGCAGCTTTTTGTTAAGTTATGGCCTCCGCTGTCTCTCTGACCATGACTTGGAGATGAGTGACGTCAGTGTTCTGTTGATGCTGCGATGTTGACTTCTGAAGAGTCCCATCATCACAACCACTGTACGGACGACAAGCAACTTTGAACGAGAAAAAAGTTTCACCCAACTGTGAGAAAGATTGAAGTCCCGAGAGGTAGTGAGATGCTTCCCTTTGACTTCAAACATCATCCGCAGAAAAACCCAACAAAAAAATCTAACAAACGGCGATCTGTCAGCCAGGAGACCGCTGTTCGTTCCCTGTGTGAAACTAGAAGTCAATGTTGATTTATTTGTCATGCAACTTACGTAATGTAGCTACAGCACTTCTAAGTATTTCACGATCTTTTCCTAAACCTAACCAAGTAGTTTTGTTGCCTAAACTTACCTCAGTAGTTTCCTGTAAAGAAAGAAGTTTATTTTGAAAAGGCCGTATGCGTGTAACTAGCGGAATTTAGGTTGTCCTCTTTCCCCGTCTTTCTTTACATTAGCAATAGTGCCGCTTGAGCCGCTTGTCAACAAGATCCAAAGGTTAAAAGTGTCAATACATCAATACAAAGTTAGTTTCTTCTCACAAACTGGGAAGAATGAAAACTGCCTTTGCTTTTTTCTTTTGTCGTCAGAATAATAAGTGGATTCAGGCCATAAAATGACTACAAGGAAAGAGCAACAGAGGAGGGATCCCACTGACATGCAGTAGATGGAACTAAAAAGGTTTAAGATGTCTTCCAAAAGTAAGATCCTGTTACGTTTATGAAGTGTTGCTACTAAGTTCCACAGACAGAAGTCTGGCAATAGTTTTGTTTAAAAAGAAACGGAAACAGTACTTCTGGTTGTCTTTTTGTCGGATGCAAAAAAACTTTTCTGAGGCATAATTTTATTGTTTGAAATTCTATAACGATGGCTCCGGCTCGGTTCTAAGCAAATTTTGCACTTGAATTTCTTCAGACCTCCGTGAGCCTGACAAGACAGAGATGCACACGAGATGGCATGTCTAGAAATGAAACCCTTCCTCCGTCCGGACATGTCACAACATATGACAGGTAGTTTATTTGACACTCAGTTAGTGCAGTGTGTTTTGAATGTGGGCATCTTCTGCCACTAACTGAATGTTGAGTACAGCTCGGAGTCATGGTGGCACTGAGACAACAGTATATATGCTACTGCTGAGACATTTAAGAGATTCTGGCTGCTCCTGCATTGTTTTTATCATACTTTTCATTTCTAAAGACTGAAAACGTGGGGCCAAAAAATTAAAAATCCACTTCAATAATTATATATTCTATGTTGTTTTGTAAAAACAAAAACATAAAATGCACAGTTTTTGGGGAGACACCCATCATTGGGGTCTAGAACCAAGGACCTCCCATGTCAGTGTGAAGATCTGGATGTGGATCATGGATAATGTCGTCTGCCAGAGGGCACACACGAAAAGCAGCGATATGATGAATGCTCACGTCTTGACATTTTTGAACCTCAAACATGCATGTGCCTGGTGCGCACTTTAAAATACAAACTCAACTTTGCCCCTGTCAGTTTGTCTAGTTCAACCATTTATTTCAAACCATCCCTCGTCTCGGCCAGTTTCGCTTTCTGGGTTACTGTAATAAGCAAAACCTGATTTATTATAATTTTGCCATTTTCAAGTTGTAATAGTCATCATACATCCATACACTAACAGTTAACTGTTTGTTTAATTGTATTAAATATGTTTGACTTAACAGTATAAGTGCAAAACTAACGCTGCTGTTGAGGACACAGAGGTCATGTCCTCCTGTCATGTAATATTTCTCAAAATTTCGGGGGTTTAATGACCCGAAGAGGAGTTTACATTCCATGGTTACACTTGTTGGATTTTTCAAGGTTTAATCTCATATATCTTTACACTTAAAATTGGACTGCTTGTAGGCAAAACAAAAACAAAATATATGAAATAAAAGGGTATCCTCCATCAGACCTACCTGGCAGTGTAGAGAATACTTTGAAACCATATTTAGACAAAAAGCTTTGTTTATACTCGCACCAGGCACCGTGGCGTGAGCCTCCACAGATGGCGTGCTAGCCATGAGCATGCACAAAGGCGTTTATGCTCAACCCGCCGTTCGTTGCAGTATTTTACAAAAAGCCAGAGGGCGTTCAGACAAAATGTACTGTGAAGAAGCAAGAAGTCATCGAGTGTAACCGGTAAAATGCCCTAAAGCAACCTACAGTGAACTCTTTCGGAGCCTTCGAGCTCGGCGCGCACACCTGGCGCAGGAGTCACTACTGCAGGTAGTGATAGTGCACATACAATCAATAAACAAACTGTGATTTTATTTATTTTTTTATTAGTTGATGGTTTTGCATTCATTTCTTAGGTGGGTGGGGGAGATTTTGACTCCTGGGTACTGCCTTGCTGCTCAGTTACAGTCAGTGAATCACACAAAGAGCTCTAATCTCTAAATGTCACGACACATTCGAGTGAGAATAGATTTCACTATTTGAATGAAAAGTTGTGGATGTTGTTCCTCCGTGACTCCGTGACCCAATCTGCTACAAACGAATATCCCAACGTTCCAGGCATCTCTTCGTTTTTTCCAAATCTGACGTTTAATCAGTTAACATGTTAGAATAGAAAAACTATTAAAGACAGGTTTCTTTTTTTCTAACTCCTTAAATGTAGAAGAAGCCCAACGTTTGCGTTGGGTTGTTTGGTTTAGGATTAAGGTTAAGTCACTGTTTCTTAAACATTCTTAAATATCTGTGATCTGTGCATGACTTCTGCTCGTGTGTTTCTCTTCCGTCTGTCCGACAGAACGTTGTTCCTTGTTCTATATTATTTCTCATAGGCCATCTCTAAATTTGATATCAGTTGTTTTTTCCCAGTATTGGTTAAGTCTTTTCCTGTGACTTTTCTTCTTCTCTTCTACTTTTCGTTTCTCGTGCTTTTAAACGCGATTAACTGTGATTGCAGAATGCTGATGGATGTGAAAGCGGGAAGCTGCGCTGCTTCCTCGCATCATGCCTTCAATATTTCTCCTCGTGCTTTCACAAGGGCCTTGTTTCCCTCCGGATTAGGATTTGGTCTCTCGGCTAACAGGTAGTGTGTTTTTTTGTGGCTCAGATTTAGTGCAGGGCCCTCTTCTCCTGCCTCTTCTTCTGCACTTTCTGAGATATGTGCATGCTTGTGTGTGCAGACGTGAAAGCGAGTGTATGTTTACCTGCCTGCATGTGAAAGTGTCTCCTCCCTAAGCCCCCTCGTGAGAGTCGTACGTTATATATCGTTTATTTGTGAAGAGGATTACAGCATTCTGGAGCCTATGATCCATTCTCAGTTTTAAACACGCCTCCTCCTCCTCCGCAAATCTATGGCCTGTCGCCAAGTCCCGAACTCTGAACCTGCGGTCTTCCCTTAGCTTGTGAGAACTAACCAACAATCCAACCCCTCCCCAAAACAACTCGACCGCCCCCGCCAGGCTGCGGTGGAGATGGGGCGCGTTGTTTTACGGCACGATCTGTCTTGTACGTCTCAGGCCAAATCCTATTTTTACAGCTTGCTTATACATTCCCGGTGCAAATGGTTTACATACCGAGGCAGGGAGCCGTCCTAAATCAGCTGGCAGCTCCATGCAGCTGGGACAAGGTGGAAACCTTGTCATCAGCCCGCTTCACCGGCGATTAATGAACCTCAAATTAAGATAATAACATCTTGGTCTGACCCGGGACAGCGGATTACATCACTTCCACGGAAATTCAATTTTGACTCTTGTCGCTTTCAGTCAACTGCTGGGACCGGAGGTGTTTACCCACCTTGTTTTTTGAGGAGGGGGGGGAGCGATGCCCATTCATGAAATTGGTGGCCTGTTTTCTCATTCTCGTAGGGTCCTTCAGTGCTGTTCAAACACTGCTGAGTGAAGGTGGAGAGGCTGTATAATGAGCAGAGGAGTTAGAGGGTGATGACTCTGCCATTCAGAGCCTGAGCACAATCTGCGCTAGTGTTCCAGGCGGAGGCCCTCGAGTGCAGCCACACAAATCCTCTGTTACCTACTCTGTTTTAAAACCTTGTTTCATTTATGTTAGCAGCTCATAAATGGCCGCCCACCGCCTCAGCAAAAACAAGCAGAGGCCCTTCAGTTTTATTGGATGCAATCTGCTGCGGGCCCTAATCACCCCTCTGGATTTTTTGATTTTGATTTTTTTTAATAGTGGAGGCTTTGATTTGATAAGAAATGATGCTGAGGTCCAATTATTTATTCATTTGATTTGTCAAAGCTTGAGGAGAAAGCAACAGAGAGCTCCAGCAAGAAAGTTGAACCTGCTGCAAGGAAGCATCGTCTGGCAAGGCGTTGTGTCGGCCAATCAAATACATGCAAGTGCACATTCCTGTTTACCTCGTGATCGTCATGAAGAAAGATAAAATCAATACCCTCTGTGATTAGCTTACTACAAACCTGTTTGGTGCCTGATAAGCCTTCAAACTCATTATGTGTTACACCAACTGGATTTCTGGCAAGCGAGCAACAATTAGCTGCACATCAAAACACCGTAACTTGTAAATTAGGAGACAAATTAACAATAAATTGTCTTTAAACAGATGCAGAAGTTGAACCACAATGTAAGGCTGTCATAAAAATATGAGCATCTATATATTATATTCTTTTTTTTGTGTATATCATTGTATCCTCATACAACGGTTCGTATGATATGTTATGAAAAAGTTACTAATTTTTTGTGCGTATTCCCTCGAAGGTACAGCAACACGTGTGGATTTCCGCTCGTTACATGCATGTAGTGTTTTCAGAATAAACTTCCATCTTCACAGGAAATAACTTAGTTAGGTTTAGGCAACAAAAATACTTGGTTAGGTTGAGGACAAGATGGTGGTTTGGGTTAAAAATAACTACAGAAGTCACTTAAGTAACAAATAAATCAAGGTTGAATTCTCGTTTCACACGGTGCACAGACAGCAGTCTCTTGGGTGAAAGACTTGATTTTGTTTGAATATATTATTTTCGTTTCTCCATGTTATTCGACAAATTTAGAAAAAAAAAAGAGTTTTCCTCTTTTTTATTTCAGGATTTGAAAATCCATTCAAAACTTAAAACATTCATGCTTGTGTTGTCTCTGTAAAGATGACTGTAAGCTATGATTGCACTTGATAAAATGAAACACATTCTGCAAGTTTGTCTAGAAAGGTACGAATATAATCATTTAGAAGTTTTTCCCACTAACTGCAAAGATCAAAACTGCAAATCATTCACATACGATTATAAGGCGTAGTAGATCATATTGTACTGTTTATGTTGCTGTTAAAGTATTACACCGTTTTTTCGTCCTCCCACTCACTCCCGAAACTCCCTTCTGCAGCCGCTGTTTCAACGAGGTAAGAAGAAAAATAAGTCAAATTTTACATTTGCGTCCTCGTTTTTTTTCTCTCCCTCCCCTTGCTCTTTCCCGTCTGCATCCTCACCTTGCTTCCAGAGGAATTAATTTTTCTTCCATGAGGGAGAAAAAAAAAAACGTTCTTAAAAGTCTTATGAGAGAAAAGGATGTTACCTCATTAAAGAAGAAGCCATAAATCTGTCTCCCTCCTCAGCAGCACCGCTCCACATCTGGCTGTTTGCTCCAGCCACTCACTGCTGCTCATTCTCGCTGAGCCCCGGATGGGATTTATGGCTCATTCTGCTCGTGTCACATGTTGTTTAGTCCTGGTTCCCTATCAGCGATCTCATGCCGGTACCATCCTGTCTGATCTTTGGGACTTTAGCCGAAGTGTAATGCTCTCTGCATCGAGATCGTCTGAGTCACTTGTGAAGTGTGCTTACTGTGGCTCTGTGGCTGAAGGTGTTAACCGCTGCTGTCTGGGATGATTCTCCCCTCTAGATAACCAGGAAGCAACCTGGATGAATAATGTTCAAAAGAAAAAGAAAATTGGTGTCGTCTGCAGAGCTTGACTTCTCTTTCAAGACAACATGTATTTACACAAGACAGATGCCAAATAAAATGTTGTGCACATTGTCTCTGTAATAATACAACTCCAGTTTTTGTCTTGTTAATATTCTGTATGTTGATGTATCATACAATTCTTATGGTCATTATTTCTGGTTTGCACACATATGAAAACACCAACCCAGTCGCCAGAATATATTATTGTCTATGTACATTTACATGTCTAGACAATTATCAAGCACAAATATATTTCATATCAACATTTATGCATACGTGGAAAGCAACAATGTTACCGTTTTTTAATGATTTGTGGCGCTTTTGCCGTTTTGAATCTGCAATCTCAACCACATTATGGCAACAAAACTCCACGCTCCCGTGTCACATAAAAACAAGATGGCGACGACCAAAAACCAAGAGGCGTGTTTTCAAAAGTGCAATCAATAAAACCAATGGGTGACGTCCTCTTCTTATGCTCAGTCTATGGTTTTCACATAATAAAACAGATTTTTGATGGTTTTGTAGGCACAGACAAATGACGTCGTCCTGCCGCTAGAGCCTTCAAATCAGAAAACGCTTCTTTGTGTCGTTCTGGAGGGCAATTACAAACAACATATTTGAGGCAGTATCAGGCACAGTAGTAAATAGCACAGTTAAACCATCACATTTCAGTAAATACTCATTCCATCAAATCCTCTCGCACATTGTTTGTCACACAAATAAGAAAACTTTGTTAAATCTACACAAACCACAGCAGCTGTGTTTCTTCTGGTTTTGTTTGGCTCCTGAATCGACCCAGTTACCTCTTTTGTTTTTCTCTCTCTCTCTCTCTCTTTTTCTACTTCATAATCAAATGTGGATGAGGCTTCTGGGCAGACAGGCATCCACTGCCTTCTCCCACGGTCTCTCACAGCCAATAGATCAGTGTAAAAGCAAAACCTGTGACGTCGGGTCATGATATACTGTGACTTGACTTTAAGTGTGTGTACAGGTCGGAATCTCTCTGTACGTGAAGACAGAAGCACTGAGGTTGTAGGCTGACACACAACGCCAGACGCTTCCAATTACATCTCCGTATCTGTCAGGGGGCCTCCGAGCTTTGCCCTTTATGAAAACAACGAGCGGCACAAGAGCACGCGAGGCCGCTGCGGTCGGGACGGCACAGACCCACTCGGCCGTTTGCAACTTTTTTTCACGCTCGTCCAAGGAGCTGATTCTGTCTCAGCTTCTCTTTTGGAATTATTATGGAGCAGGAAATGTTTGAGAAGTTATTTTGTGATTTGGATCCGAGAGGAGGAGGATCATTTGTTTGCTTTAGTCAGTCCATATCCACACAGGATAGTGTTCACATAACTAATGCATGAACCCAATAATCTTTTTTGTTAAAAAAGATTTGTACTCAGGGCTAAAGAGATTTGCTTTTTACAAGCTACGCCACTGGTTTTACTTATATCAGTTTCTCAAAACCCAAATAAAACATTTAGACAAAAACAAAATGTTCTCACTTACAACTCAAATACCAACGCTTCTTTAGTGGTCTCCATGTGACTGTGAAATACGGTTAATATCTGTGAAAAACAAAGCTAGCATGGACCTTGAGTTAAAGTTGTTTTGTCAAACTACAGATCAAGAATGAACTTTTTACAATTAATTTAGATTGATTTGTCTTATATCTACCTGCTGATTGTTTTAAGAATGTTAGACATGCAGAGTTAAAAGTAAGAACAAAAAAAACCACATTTGACTCTACATGTATTTATTATATTTGGATGACGTTTCGGCCCTCAGGCCTTCTTCGAGATCAACGGTAATAAGACACAGGCACTGATTTGTTAAATAGGTCATACCCAAGTCACACAGCTGATGGTGATTAGACAATAAGGGGGAATTAACCAAGAGGCCTTTGGTGAATAAAAATCAAACAATGACTGGAGATGCAGCCAAAGAATTTATTTAAAATGACAAAATGACCATAGCCACTACGTCTCATTTCAATTTTACATACATCTGTGTGGTTTTATATGAAAATATATAAAAGATATAGATAGATATTTGATATGTTTCTGAAACGCTTTGTTGTCTCTGCAGACAGAAAACAGGTCCCAATTTGACCAAATGGATGTTTTTGTTTTTTCAGATTAAAATTGTCCTTTAATCGAGTTCCACATTCTGTTTGATTTAATGCATTTAAATGCAGGCAGGACACAATTACATTTTATAATCCCATCAAAGTTGTTTGTTTTTAACTGAAGCCCATTTTATGAAGCAGGTGTTTTCTGTCAGATGCATTCTGGTCACTTTATCGGCTCAGTTTTTACGGATATCATTTGGTTTACATGAGTTTTGGTTTTTAATATTAATTCACTTTTTTTAGGATACAGAAGAGCGTGACCGGATACGTGGGGATATCGATAAGGGGAGGTTGTGACCATGTGGCTCGAGTGTTTATTGATCCGGACGGAACCAGTTTGGTGGTGGCAGGATGTCCGGTTGCTGCAACCTGGTTTCATTGGAAGCATTTCAGTCACTGCGAGGTGCAGCGAGTCAATCCACATTGATTCCAGAAGTTATGTGTTTGTTGCAAAAACTTGTTGGCCATACTCGTAGGGCAAAATTTATTTTTTTCTTATTTATTAATATATTTGCACCACCAGTGGTAAAGATGTAACACCAGCAAAGATCTCAATTTTACATCCATCCAACAATTGTTTTCTGATAACGTCTCGTTAGTAAATCAATAAAAACATGCATGACCTCTGACGTGGCCCTTTATCACCCGTCATAGAGCCCCTTCACTCCACAATAAGCTCGTTTCTGGGACGTAGCTGTAATTGCTTCACAGAGCGAGCAGCGCCTCCAGTTCAAACGGCCCACGCTCGTCCTGTCAGCTGCAGAGCTCTGACATCAGCTGAGCCTCGGCGAGCCTGCGACACACACCGCAAACTTCAAAGCTGCTGCTCGTCTGGCTCACGCCAAAACCAGTTACGGTGGTGGAGAGCAGATCACCGCCACACAAAGGAAGCTTTGCTTTAATGTTATCAGAGGCTGATCCACGTCTGTACGGAGCTGTAATGATGCTGTGTTTCCCTGCCTGCCTGACAATGGCCTTATGGCTTTTATAAACGGGCCTTAATACAACTATACACCATTAGAGAGCCACTTTTATTACGTTTCCAGCCCTGGAGAAGCCCATTCATCTCCTGCGAGAGGGATCGCTCTTGTTTTTTTGTGATCATCAAGACGGATGAGTTTCCCTCTGGCGCTGGAGGGCGGAGGGGGGGGGGGGGGGGGGGGATAGATATGGTGCCTGCATGTATCTCTGAGCAGAATCACAAAACACAGAATACATTTGATCTATTTGTTTACAAAAATAATTCCAAAAGGGTGCTTGATTTGTATCTGTTTTTGTTTCTGGTTATTTCTGACGCTGAAGTTTCCTTGCTGCTGTTTCAGCTCCAGTTTCTGACTGTATATCAGGTTATTATGGCCTTTGGTTCCAACCCTGTCTCCTGCAATATTACGTTGTCATTCAACTCAACTGTATTCACAATTACATTTCGAGGGAAACGCATCTACTGCTGGATTACGGTCGCAGTTTTAAACAGTCTGCAACAGTTTTAAACGGTTTAAAACACTTGGTAAACGTTGTAAATTGAAAACAAAAATCAACAAAATGACTTCGTTATCGGTTTTGGTAAAAAAAAAAAACATTGTGGTTTGGCCTAAAATAACTAGACATCGAAACAAAACAAAATAAAAAGGCAACAAAAGTGCTTGGTTCACACAAACACAAACAGCAGTTTCCTGGGTGAAAGATTTTTGACCCATCCACCAACCCGACCTCCTCCCTACGCCGACTTTCGCCGACTCATTTGAAACTCATTTGTGATACATCAAAAGCAAATGTAATCCTCGATGTTTTATGGAAACGTCATTTTTACGAGAGAGGTCTGCTGGTTCCTGCTATGTTACTTAAAGAGGCTGAACAGGGTGAAGCGTACGCACATCAAGGAAACGTCAACAGGTGCCGCATCAAAAATATTATAGCACACTGTAGTTAAACCTCCCAGCAATTTTAATTGTGCAACGTTTCCATGTAACAGAGATGTTTGTCAGTCAACCTCACAAAGCACAACAAGCTTTTGATACATTGTATGTACCTTTTGTTTGATTCTTGCTACTTTAAAAAGCTCTCAATATAAGGAAATGTGCCAAAACATGAACAAGGAAGTACGTCACAAGTTAATAAATGTATAAGTTTGTGACTATTACATGCAAATTTAACATTTGGTCATGTGAACCTCATGAAGACAACAGCTGTGTAATAATGTTATCTGCCAGTACAAAAAGGATCATGTGATATATAAATAAGTTGTACTATGGACCTCTTAAGCACCAATATTTTCTAACCATTCACCTCAAAGTAATAAAAAAAAAAAATTGTACAAACACTGGCTGCACTATTACATCAAATGGAAATATTTTTAGGTCTTTTTAATTCAACTTGACATTTGTCTGGAAAACCAACGTCCTTTCAGGAGATAACTAATAAAGACAACGCATCCTCATCTTCGGCCTGTGCTTTGATTGCGAAAGTGTTTCCAGTCTGTGTAACGCTGCCTCTGACGTGTGAGGACACACTGACAGTTGTGGCATTGGGCTCTTTATCCACGGCAGTGAGCAGCAGCTCCGGCCATAAACTCTTTTATCAGGAGCCGCTTTGGACATTCCTCTTTTTCTGTCCCTGCGTTTGTCGGCTGTGTGTTGTTTATTTGAAACGGAGTTATAAAAGACGTTCGAAACCGTCCTGGTGCGGGGTCAGACTGCTGCCGGGGCTTTGATGAGCCACTGTAACTGCAGAGCACCCCTGCACCACCCCCCACCCCGTCCGTGCACCCCCCTCAACCAGGCAAAATCTAAATGGGGGGCTTTGATGTGGCTGGATGGTGCCTGTTGTTATTGTTTGTATCAGGGCTTATCACTGCCGACCCCCCCTCCTCTCCACCTTACCCCCATCCTGATTCCTGACCACAACCACACACACACACACACACTCACTCTTGGTGCATCATAACTGCCGTAAAAGGTTGAGGCGTCACTTTATGTTTTGCTCTTATTTTGCAGGTTATTTCATCTAAAATGACTGCCTTTGCTTTTAATTTCCAAAGCTGATCTTTTCTTCTTATTTTCTTCTTCTTCTTGCTCTCCTCTCCTCAGTTCAGCCAGACTCTCCCTGATAAGGATGATGGATGGGGCAGAACTCTGGCTCCAGCCAAGCCCGGCAGCTTCCTGGGAGCTGAGAGATACTGAGGGGGCAGCAGTGTGTGTTGGGGTGTAGAGGGAGGGTGGGGGTGGAGGGGGGGTTCTTTTCCTGTGCTGCCCATAGGCCTGCCAAATAAAATAATACTAAACAGGCCGTGTCGCTCCACTTGCTCCACATCATTGCTGTAGGTGAGGTAAAAAGCGACCACAAGGATTAACCTTAATTTCCAGTTTTTGATCCGGAGGAGGGTTTTTATAAGCCGGCAGCAGGAGGTTCTCAACCCACAGAGGAATCTTTTTTTAAGAAGTTGTAGAAATAAGAAAAAGCCCAATGGTTTCACACAACAAATGTAACGCTCTTGAAATATGTTAAGTGTGCGTAGACAGTAAAAAATGTGATTTTATTCTGCATAAAACAACAAGTTTTTAAAAGGTTTTCTGAGGTTTGGTTAATAAACTTCCTGTTTTCTGTTTCTTACTTCCTGACCGCCAACTCTTAGTCTAAAGAATTACGCATTTTTTGTCTGATACAGAAATGTCTTCCCTAAATCTCTGTGTAAAAAATAAGGATGCTTCGTTGACTGTGACCTCCAGAAGCACCATCAGGTCACACCACTCGTTTGTGTGGAAACTGCGGCGGCGCTCTATCTCTTACTGTAACTGTGGCGTGTAACCTCTCGGCCACACAGTGCCGTCCTGCTGGAAAACCGCGATTACATTAATGATTTGTTTGGGTTTCAGGAAGACGGAGGGGGGAAAGTCGAGCAAATATACAGTTAAATGAAAAGCCTAATCCGTGTTTACATGCCGAGCAGAAACAGGCGTTTGGTGTCATTATGAATCCGACACGATAATGTTTCCCACAGAGTGCTTTAAAAAAATTTTTTATAATGTCAACCAATTATCTGTGCCGCCAGGATTAAGGGTGCAACGTCTGAAGGATGAAAGATGCGTTAACCTGCTGTCATATCACGCCACGATCAGAAACATCGAAGGGGATGGCGGCCAGGAAACTAGCAACTGCAACCTTAAACAAAATTAAGTCTTAATCCCAGGATTTAAGTTCCCCCCCATACACACCTCAGCTCGGTCACACTTCTGATTCCCCCAGAGATACAGCCAGGGGACAACTTTTATTTCCCAGAATTCCTCTATTCCCCCATAAGGTGTGCGCTCAGAGCTCGCGATGATGATTTAAGGCTGTTTATCCCTCGCTCGCTTAAACATTTACTTTTCAGCAGGTGAAGCTGAGAAGAAAAATGTCTCTCCGCGGGATTCAACCTCTGGAGGATTTAACGCCGTCCCTCTCCCCCCTCCACACCGCTGACATTTACAAGACGAGCAACTCGTGATGGCATCCAAAGAAACATGGGATTGGTATCAGGGCTGGCTGTCAAAGCGTCCGATGACGTGCGTGTATATTTTGGAAGGTCACTCACGGAAGTACGCTGCGTCTCCATTTGATTGCTACATCGCGCCTGGGAGGCGTCTCCATTTTTCATCGCAACACATTGTTTTGATCCAGTTCCTCTTTTTAATGGCCCATAATCCTTTACTGTAACACGGCTGGAAGGAGATCCAAAGGCCCATGCTGAGTGACTTATTATCAGTTTATGCTTGAGCGTGGAGAGTAAATAAATGAACATTTCTCCGCACGCCTTGAACCCTCACCTTTTTATGTTCTTCTTCGGAGATTCTTCACTCCTTCTTGGCCGTTTTACTGCTTCTTTCGTCTCTATTTTAAATTGTTTCGCTTCGCTCACCCTCACAAGTCACCCCCCTCTCAATGTTTGCTCCCCTCCACCTCCTGTGTTAAGCCTTGATAATATGCAACACCTTGATCCCTTTAAGAGGCTGCAGTTTTGGAGAAATTACTCCAGAGACGCTGCTGGATATTAAGTGCAGAGGTGTGTTTCTGGGTTGAGGGGACACTTGGCTTCTTCGACTCCATTTAGGATGAGGACACGGGGGTCGCTGGAGGGAATGGGGTCTTAAGTAGAGCCAGCTCAGGGTCAAAAACTGCTATTAAGTCTGAGTGATTGTTTTAAAGCACTTGGAGTTTCAGATGTTTTGGTTTAATGGAGTTAAAAGTACAGTTAGATACATTTTCAGTCACAGAAACCTAAAATAAGTTTTGGTTCTAATTCATGGTGTGTGTGTAGGGGGAGAACGTGTGTGTGTGTGTGTGTGTGTCTTTTTTGTTTGTTCGCCTTTTTTTGTTCATTTTCCTTCCTCACAAAACATCTGCAAAGCCATTTTTTTTAAGTTTGAAACCTGCAACCATATATATATATATATATATATATATACACACACTGTATTTGAGAAGTGGATGTGGCCCATGTGGCGTCACTCTTTGGTTTGTGGACTGCCCTTTAGAAGCCTCAAATTCGGCATTTCTGCCGTCTCATCTTAGTTTCTTTGCAACCAGAAGTGACACGAGATGGTTATAATTAACTTTCATGAAGTTAAAACACTAAAACAGTTAAAATTGTAAAACAAAAACACGGACAACTCCCAGACCACACTCTCAGTCACAAGGTAGCCCCGCCTTAAAGCATACCCTGCTTTATGGTCTATTTGACTGTAAATGGACCATCATTTACTAAATGAACATCATGCTGTATTGAAGAGGGGTGGAAACTAGGGATTGAGACCATAAACTCATGTTTACAATGTTTACTGAGGCATAGATTCTAGAGTATTTTTCTCATAGACTTCTATACACTTCTATAGACTTTAAGACACTTCCACATTGGCTTCACTTTTCAGACCTGGAGGTTGCTGCTTGGTTTACTAGCTTACAGTCCCCCTTCACCCTCTTTCTTAGTGCAATTATGTGTTTCTTGTCGTGTTACCGCCACCTGTTTATCAGGGGAATAGTGTAAAATCATTGGCTGGAATTTGTTTCTCGTATGTGAAACTATGAATCTCACACTGGGCAAACATATTCAAGAAACTATGTTTTTATGGCTTCACAACAACATCTTGTTCATCAGTTTGAATATACGTCATTGTCTTTATTAGATTTTGAAATAAAGTTCTGTAGGTTTGAATACTTTTTGGCCATGTGACATGCTTGTAAAAACCGGGCTACGAGGTTAAAACGTACGAGACTTTAAAGCTACACCAGTAACTTCACACACCAGTGGCCCCAGATTGACAAATCTGAACTTCGGCATTCAGAAATCATACAATATCTCCTCAGTAAACTACACATTGCCAATATTACTCTGAATATTAATTTTCTGTTTTTGTTTCTATTAGTCACTGATCTTAGTATTACTTCTTATGCACTTCATATTTTTACTCGTTTTTAATCTTATGCTGTTGCATTCTACTTTTCCTATTTTAGTAGATTTTTACTATATTTACCTTTACTTCTAAAACCATTATTACTCTGTTGTTCATATATGTTATATTTATACTTTTTTTCTTATTCTTCTGTTGTGATCTTTGATCGATCTCTGGCACAAGCATGTCCTTCAGGATTAATAAAGTGCTATCTTATTTTATGAAACACTTTTTAGTTTTCTTCTCAATTTTAAATGTGTCACTCCCTGTGGGTGGAGAAGTCATAGGTAATGAGGCAAAACCTACAATTTTACAATGAGAGCTTGTCTCTGTTTCAGCTTATTGGGTGTGTTTTTTTTTGCAACGCAGGCCTCCCTGACTCACAACACCACTAACTACTCTGACCCCCACCTCCACTCCCCCTCCCCCAAAACCTAGACTCTTTGTCACCGTGGTGATTGGTAGACTAAACACTGTGCAATATTCACCAGATCCACATCCCATTGGATCATTACCAACATTAAGACGATACAAAAGGCAACAAAACTCGTGACCCCGCCCCACCCATTTGTCCCCCTGGCCTCCTCACACTCTCTATTTTAAGTGCACACGGTCACATGGACATGAAATTACACACACGCACACACACACACACACACACACACACACATAGACTGAAGCCTATATTCTTAACATTCTTCGGCCAGTAAACAAACGGGCCGGACAGATGCATCACCCCCAGCAGACAGACAGATTCTGAGGGCTGGGAATGTTTACATGGTCCTGTCGCCCTCTGAGGCCTCATCCAGAGCCGGCAAGGACGCAGACAGAGAGGAGAGAAACATTAGGAGACAATGTTCATCAAGTCATGATACCGCTTCTGATAAGGGACGACATGCAAGTGCTCGGAATTGAAAGATGCACATTTGCATTCATAAATTCACAAGTTAGTCCAGATTTACTTCATTACCAAAGTGAATGAAAATCACACACCTACCTGCAGTTTTTGCTCATTTGAGACAGTTTCCATTTTAAGTTGGCCATACAGCATGGTTTCAATTGATTAATTCAGACTTTCCCCATCACCCTAAAATATCCACAAAAATATTTTTTTCTAAGGTAGAAAGGTGCACTCAGTAGAGGGCAGATCTTCGCCAGGGGTGTCTGCAACGACCACTGCCATATTGTGCGATTGAATGAATACAACCCTCAATTGGTGAACCCCACATCTAGACACCAATGGGCTGTAAGGCGTCGTAAAACACCCTTCAGTTAAACTCAAAAACAAGCGGCGATGTATGCAGGCAATTAGCTCAAAGTTGTTGTGTAAGGCACATCATACAATCTTACCAAAAACTAAATTAAACTCACCAAGCACTCTGCTAAATATTATGCAGTTTGCAGCAGCTGAATGCGAGATTAGCCGCGGACAGACACAGAGATGCACGCTCACTCACTCACTCACAAATGCACACACCGTTCGCATGATGCTCCTGGTGGAGATAAACAATAAATTTGAGGTGAGGATGACGGTGAGTGTTTGCGGGTAACTTTTGTTCGATGTTCGAGTGCCTTAAAATGCCCATGAAGTCTCTTATCCTCACCCAGGCTTGTCCACAGTTCTCTGCTTAGCGGTTCAGGAGGAGTTTCACAGCAGGAAGTTTTCTCGGGAATCTTGATTTTATTCAGTCTCTAAATCGGAGGAACCGGGATATAAATGAAGTTCCTTAGCTTTAGTCCCTGATCCTTAGCTTTAGATCCTGAGGACCTTTTAGAGTGGATGGCTTTGCTGACCTCCAATGGATGAGATAAGATAAAATAACACTTAATTGATCCCCATGGGGACATTCAATAAGTGGGCTCTTGTAGCCTGAAAGTAGAAAGTTTTGACTGCTGTGAACTTTCTGTGCCATGTCTGACTCCCGTGTTGAATGCGGATCAAATTCTATACAAATTCTACAATTCTTAACTGCAACAAAAAGAAGATTTTGGTATCTGGCTGACCCAAAGTAAAGAATGGGTTTGTAGACGAGTCGCGAGCCTGAATGAGAACCAGCCAGCAGACATGTTGGAGTCCCCCGCGGCCCCGGATACGAATGAACTGACCGCATTCTACCGTGACTCCACATCAGTCAAAAAGATATACGCTACTTCCTCCACACACACACACACACACACACAAACGCTAAGAAAAAAAGCCTCCATCCACATCTCCATCAGTCAAGTCCTGTGGCCGATGAACTTCCATCGTCTCCAAGGTTGATAACAAGCCTCTTAAGCTTGGCGGCTAATCAAGCTCAAAGGAGGGAGAGAAAGAGAGATAGTGGAGGAGAACAAGAGGCCTGCCTGTGGATGCAGCGACATCTCTCTCTCCCTCCCTCTCTCTTTCCTCTTCATTTTCAATTTTCCCTTATCTTCCTCTCTCCACAGGGGGAGGCGGAGGGAGGCCTAATAGCCTGCGAGGGGGGCTGTGGACTCTCCAGTCTCTCTACATACCAGTCATTTACTTTAACAGGAGCGAGAGAGAGAGAGAGAGAAAAAAAGAGAAATGTCCTGATAAATCATCCGGGGTCACACGGCTTCCATGTTCCCCCCGAGTCGTGGAGATAGAGAAAGAAGGGAAAAAAATTAAAATAAATGAAAGAAAAACCAAAAACAATCAGTCTCGGACGTCCGTCCCCTCTTTGATGTCTGTCCCATCGGACAAACAGCATGAAGCTGAAATAAACAGAAAGAAGTGGCGGTCGCCGCTCTCTACGGTTTTGCACTCGGGTTCAACTCTGTTAACAGACTTCCTCTACATGCTTTGATGAGCTCCGCTTGCCATGAAAATATGAGCTTGGATTAATTTGGCTGCCGTGTTTCACGGACGAGATCAAATCTGCAGTTTATTTCACATTCTACCTTTTTTTTTATCTGTGTTTCAGAAGTTCAGGTCAGTCTCTTATGTGATTTCCCAATTCATGTTTTTGCATCCCAAGAAGATTAATATGAATGGAGATGTTTCATGTTTTGATCAATGACTTTGCCGTCATGGCTCCCAGCCATTTTCCACCAGTGTTGTTCTGCTGCCGAGTTATCTCTCTCAAAGCTTTTTCGTGACTTGCCGTTTTTCTCATTCTTTCACAACTCTTTCTTTTCTGACATCTCACTCCTTTATTTCTAATCGTGTCCTATAAACAAGTACAGGCTCTCATCGTGGATCCAAGATGATGATATAATGTGGGGAAATCAGGAGCAGCTAAGTAACAGTGCAAAATGAATAAAACACTGTTATGACCCAAGGATGGGAAAGACACCAAATAATGCAGTTAAAATTAACTGTTTTAGTTACAAAAACTTTTAAAAAAAAGTTAGTGGGAAATATGGTGTGCAGAACAGGGAGGCATGGAGAGAGTCTCGCGATGAGGTCGTAGTGGCAGCTTATGTAATGACTGGTTGGACCCAGATGCTCCCAGTCAGTTTTTTTGAGTAGTATTATTGTCGGTGCCGCTGTCCCAAAGACACCCGGATCACTTTCCTTTTACCTCACAGCTACCAACAACACGGGACACAATTGTTTCCAAACGAAATGGCAGAACGGAGAAAGGTGATAACATAAAATCCGTCCACCAATTTGCATATGAACAAGAAGATCGATATACTCGTTCATATGTCGTTAGCAAAACGGCTACTGGCTACTGTTCAAAGCATGAAACAACTGTCAGAATTTTGATCTACAAACCCCGTTCTGTGTTAAATAGTAAAACAGTATTGAAGTATAGGCAGGTTTTGTTACTTACTGGTCTAGTTTATTTTATCACTCTCCCTCTGTACCTTCTTTGCCAGGTAGAGTTTGCACATTTAACATCTATCCGGTTGTTCCACCGCCTGCCATTTCCCCTACCTGGGCATAGCTACTGTAGGCTATTTTGTTACGTTGCCTCTAAGCAAAATGCTCTTTGGAGATCAGTGATATAAGCCTATGTCGAGGGCTTTTATTGTAAAAGGTAAGAACGGAAAGAAGTACAGCTGTAATGCTTTGCCATTGACAATGTGCGAGGCAATAAAGAGTTTGCCGTCCTGATTCAGACTACAGGACCTCTGTGTTACTACATTGGTAAGTTTAGACGCTATCCTCTTCATCTTAAATCAAGCCTTTATTTTAGGAGGGAGCAGAAGGGAAGAGGCATGAGATATTGTTATTGTACTTCCCCGTGGTCACCTGTAGAGGCTCACAGAGGTCACAGATGTATGGTAAAGTTCCTCTCCCTCTTTCATCGCTCTTCCTCTCTCACTACCTCTCATCTCTTTCCCACGACTCTCTTACCTCATCTTCTCTCCTCTCCTTTGCCCCCTCCTCCTCCTCCTCCTCACTCCAGCTCTTGTCATCTCTCCGTCTCAAATCACCTCTTCTAACCCTCATCCTATTCAGCCTCTGCACCGTCTCTGCTTGCTCATTGTCTTTGATTTAACTACTTTTCCCATACCAAGAGGAACTTATTCATTTATTTATTTACCTTGTTGTACTGATGGGAGGGCAACATGGCAATCGAGAGATAATGGCCTTAATGAATGCGTGTATGTATGTTTTGGGTTGATTTCCTTGCTGTTTTGTGTCCGACCATCCTGATCTCACCAGAAAAAATATATTTAAAAACTCTATCTCAAGTTCTCTGAGTGATCTTAATCAAGACAGTTGTTTAAACTGTTGTCTGTCGCTCTTTCAGATGCTGTAGCCTACGGATTGTAAAAACACATGAATTTTGTGGGAGTGTCTTTGGAGCGAGGCCTGAAGGGACGGGCTGTCAGTGTTGCCGACTAGATTTAGCAACTTTTGGATCTAGTGCTGCTGTCTTTGGAACAGGGTTGGCAACACCGGGCTGGGTTTTTTGGTTGGATGATTTAAAAATGTAGCGTTTCTCAACATTACCAACCTTCAGGTTTCTTAGTGGAGTCGTAGTACGTGGACTTCAACATGAGGCCACATTCAACCTACAATGAAGCGGTGTGTCGACAGTCACCGTGTCAGAAGGTGGCCGGGCATCAGAAGAGGAGAAATAAAAGGTGAGAAACCCTGTGACAAGTGGGTTTAAAAGAGAAACACACACACACACACACACACACACACACACACACACACACACACTCCTCTACCTCTATCTATCCCTCTCTCCCCCTTCCTCCCCCCTCATGGTTCTCTAACGTCACTCCTGCAGTGCAGATAAGACCGAGCCGGGCTGTCAGTGGACGCCATGTCTGTCACTGTTGACACACACACACACACACACATGCTCACAAAAACACACACAGAAAACCTGGCACTGACAGTTGAGGGTTGGAGTAATATGTCAGTTCATCAATTATGGGTCCACTATTGTCCTTTTGATTCGAGTGTAATCCGATATATATCTTAGCAGTCTGGCTGACTATACCCTCAGGATGCACTTAAAGGACTGTAGTCTGATTGTCTGAACCACTCTTAACCAAATCAGCTGCAAGCCGTAAATGTAATGCGTCTCCAGTACATCCAACTTGGAGGCAGAGTCAGCAGGCAGCTCTTATGTCTTTTCCAGCATATTTTACATGGTAGTAGATATACGAAACTGTTCGGAAATGATGACTTAATGCGACTAGTTAGCTTTGCCAAACACACTTTGAGGGAAACGTTATGTCACGATTCTGTTCAGTAGCAACAAGATCGGTTTAGGGCAGGCAACAAAAGCAGAAAATGATCCACCTTTTATGTGGATGTACAAGCAGTGTTGATGGTTAATGTAGTCGATTGAAGCAATACATTCCTCAGTGCGTGCTATATTGACCCATAAAGAAACTCGGATATTCATCCGTATTTACCCAGCCAGAGTATACAGGCGAATTAATGCAGCCGAGAGAGGCCGAGGAAAGAGGCAGGGACCCTCCAGGCGCCAGAAGCTTGCACGCAATGCATCCTGGTACATGTAGGCACTGCCGGCATTGCCCTGCAAGCAGGAGAACTCAGCTTTCTCAGTCAATTCAGCACTCATTGAGAAATGTATTGCTATAATTGACTAAATTTACCATCAACACTGATTGGACAGCCACTTAAAATGTGCTGAATTTTCCGTTTAGGTTGGGAAAAGATCATGGTTTCTTTTAAATGTTTAGACTAAAGACGCCCATTCACATGTTTTAAGTTACTTTTGCTTCTGCAAAACAGAGCCATTTATTTCCATTGATCATACGAGGTGTTTTAAGATAGGCCTAAGTTCTTTAATATTGCCTTGCTTTTGTTGCTTTGTAAACTCTGTTTTTAAAGGTGCTTATTGTTATTAGTATTATGTACAAATTGGAGTTTGTGGTTGGTAAATTGCACGCACACAAGTTCTTGTCCATGTATGCATTCCCCCAGGACACACACACACACACACACACACACACACACACACACACACACACACACACACACACTTCCAGCCTTCAAGCATAGCAGCTCTGGACAGTTTAAACTCCTGCTGACTGTGAAAGGTAATTCACAGTCACTCTTACCGTACGTAACACACGTTCATGCTCAGCTGTCTGCAAACATTGGAGTTGCTTTGGGATGTCACGTGTCCACAGAATCTCTTGGGATGTTTAAAAGTCTCGGGTTTGGGTCGACCGACTAGACTTTTGATTTGCATCATGTTACTTTGCTTTAAACAGAGCAAGGACATCGAGGGCATCTAAGGAGGACAGATGCTATACGCTAAGATCAAGCACTTCTAAAGTTATCATAAATAACCTAAACACTTTTTATCAATCACTATTAATACATTATATGAACTTCACCAAACTGGTCTAATCATAAATCTGAAAATGCTTATCCAGGACATTTTTAAATCTATTTCTCCCTCTAAAACATTTGCAAGTGTCGACCTTGTCTCATCGTCATCATCTTAATACAAAATTCTGACGCATTCTGACCATTTTTACTATCATATTGAATGAAAGTGCCAGAATAAGAAGGTTTTAGGCTGTCATGGGTAAAAAAGATATGTACAAGACGAATAAAATGTAAACATTTCAATCCCTTGTGCTGTTTTGATGACTCATCCCAAAGACTCAGATGAGGGAGGAGATTTCAGATTTAAAGACAAAAATATAATCACTAGTTCATTCATCTTTAAATTAAAACATTTGAGTGCTTGAACATCAAAAACAACTGCTGTTAGGTGTTAACAAATGTTTCTTTTTAGGCCACTTTATGTCTGTAAGGTCGCTGTCCGACACAACAGAGGACCGACGACATCCACTCAAGAGTTATAGATCTTATTCACCCTTTCAATGAACCTTGAGATGCACTTAGGGGTTGTTTCCAGCAGCCGTATATCAAGGCTAACAACGGTGGAGATCCTCCTCACAGGAAGCCTGGCATGAGTTTAACCCCCAGTGCTGCCCACTAGTGGAAGAGGAGTTTGGTGTAGCTACATGAAGCCTCACATGGCTCCACCTAAATGCTGCACTAGATGAGAGACTTGTACATTTTATTACAGTGGTATGTAAATATATATAATATGCATGTAGTTTAGGCTTTATTTGACAGTGTTTCGTTTATTAATTCATTAATTGTTTAGCCCATAAAATGCCATAAAATTGCAGAAAGAATTATTGTTTTCTCAAACCAACAGTCCAAAATCTAAAGATATTCAATTTATAATGATATAAAACAGCAGAAAATCCTCACACTTTTGCTTAGATAAATAAATCGACTATCAAAATTCTTCTTTATCAACTCATTTTTTTATCGTTTTTATATCGCCCTCAACGTTCTAATGAGACTGAAACATTACAGTGAGTCAACAGCAAATTAATTTAATGTTGTGATCGGCTTCAACAGACTTAGGAGACTGTGACATTGCTGAGTTCGCCAAGTGTTCGAGCCCTCTGCTATCTGAATGACAAGGTTCAGCAATCAAAGAATTTGTTGACCCTGCCTCTCCTTCGCTCACCTCTCCTCTGCTGCTACACCTCCCATCCCTCTCCTCCCTCATTTGTCTGCATGTGTCACATCACGTATAACTACATAATGCACCACGTCCACAGAGATGCAAATACAATTTTTTCAATTATGTACACTAAGTAATAACAGTTATGGGGATATGTGAGTCAGACAAGCTTTGTGTTGAATGCCGTGTTTATGTTTTTTAACTGGTTATTCCCTAAAATGTCTCTAATAGTATCCTCACCTGTGCAGCGATTTGACTCTCTGATCTGTTACTCAAACATATGTCATTACAGTTACACACCCTTGCACATATTTTCTCTATTATTATACACATGACACTTTAATAATATACTGTTTTAACATAATGTTTTGTGTTTGCTTGTTTACTATATTTTATTGCAAATTTTCATATTTTTCTATTTTTTGATTGACTATTGCATTGTGTTTAATGTTATGCACCATTCATTTAGCCAAATATATTGTATGTGTAACATATTTGGAAATTAACAGTAAACAAACACCCCCACCCCATTTTGGGCTATTTTGCTTTGACTAGTGGAAGGGAAACATCCAATATACACATTCAGTGTTTATTTTTTACTACTTTGTCCATTTGTTCTTTAGGTTTCTCTTAAGTTCACCAAAACAGTGCATTAGATACTGCCTCATTTGCATATTTTAACATAAAATCTCAGAGAATGGGGAAGTTTTATGGTGATATCTATTAGTTGTTTTTTTTACCCCATTCAATAGTTTCTTCAAAATGAATGAAATTAAACAATAAATAGCTTTAACGGCCGTTTTGTTATCCGCTTTAGTAGCACTTACATACTCTTATTTTTCCAGTCTCAGTCTTATCTATATTCTGAAGGTTATTAAAGAGAGATTTGTTCATACATTAATCAAAGCCTGATTTATTCAACAGTCTTTTCCTAAAAACATGGCAACATTATTTTTTTGATACATGATCATCTCAGCAGTTCCTACATGTTGCTAAATAAGTGATACGTTTGGATTGTGCTGGCGAACTCCACAAAGTCATAAATCTAGAGTAATCAGGATGTTCTTCGTGGAACAAGATGTTGCTGTTTGTAGTTTTTCTAGTTCTCATTCCCATGGTGAGAAAATATTTCTTTTTAGTTTGTTTTTTTGTAGTTTGAGTAAACTGGCCCTTTTAAACGCTTTTATACTTTTTCAACATTTTGATGCAGATGACACACTTTTAGAACAGGGGTGTGAGTTTGTATGACAAACTGTGAAGATGCCAAAGACCTGGCTGCTTACGTGGATGTCAGCTCCCCCCACAGGAACCTTTTAGAGCATTCAAGGGACACAAAACGTCTCCAATGACTGAAACCAGGGATGAAATCATTTTTGGTTTTACATCACTTAAAGACTCACAAAACGTAAAATAAACTACTACACACACACACACACACACACACACACACACACACACACATCACGGAGGGATCAGATAATTCTTGCCCTGCATGCCCTTTTGCCCCGGCCCTCTGCCTCCCCTACACACACACACACACACACACGCTGCAACATCACCGACCTCCACCTATCCGTCTCCCGCTATCAGCTGCTCCCTGCTGCCGTTGTTTTGAGAGGTCAGAGCTGTTTGTTTGCCCGGAGGCCTTGCCGTTCTGATAGTGTGTGTGTCGGACTACGCCTCCCTCCTCAACTTAACCTGAGCCGTTATCAGCCGACTCCCCGGCAACTCCAACCTTGTCTTTTTAAAAGGAACACTTCCCCCTGGAAATTATGGACAGATAGACGGTGTCTCTATCTGTCATGGTGGAAACCTCAGCACAGACAGGATGACACTCGGGCAGATTCCACGTACACCAGGTTCAAATCCATCTCATGACCTCTGATTTACATCTCAGGATTCACTCGTTAAGATAATCAAGGCTCATCCGCACTTTTTACAATTTTTATGGAAAAATACATCGATTATTTCTGAAAGGAGCAGGTTTAATATGATTTAATGGACATTTTGCACCCCCATTTCCTCCATGACCCTGATGAAAGCGAAACGTGATGGTCTAAACAATAAAGTTGTTCTCTATACTACAAGTGTCGCTGGAGTTTTGACCTCTTCTCACTCTTTCCCTTCACCATGCACCCTGGAGGTATACGCTTCTTCCCCAAACATCTAAAGGTTGCTGTGTTTCCTGCGGACACACTGAGTGGAGTTCATACGGGTCTTGTGGTGAGAATAGATCTGAAAATCTCTCCTTAATAGAAAACTAGGATCAAAATAATGACAAAACCCAAATGAGCTGCAGACATTGAACCTGAATCCCTCTGCTGCGAGTAAACAAGACATGCCAGCGACTCTGTGACGCTCTTCCATATTAGATGATGTGTGTTCTGTGCTGGAGTGCACTTGCGTCATCATCTATGGGGCATTTGTGCCAAGTTGTCGCTTAACTTACCCTCATGCAACGGTTTGTATGGTATCTTACGAAAAGTTACTCCTCATAATTAATGCGTTTTCCTAAAAATACGTGTATACAGTCTTGTCAACAACTTTGTTCGGTTTCGGAAAAGATTGTGGCTTTGGTTAAAATAAGTTATCTCCTGTACAAAAGTCCAAATGATGAGTGAAAAACAAAACAAGAATAATTAATAATCAGACGTATTAGGCACTAAAATGTTTATGAGTTTGACAATGAATACCAAAACAAGTAGCTTTCTTCTGTTGTGCTTATTTATTCAATATTTCAAAATAATAAAATTGACACTAATCCCATTTGGGCTTTCACAAACCTCCGTCACCTCAGCACAGAGTCAAGTGAAGTGAAGCCATCCGTGTGACCACAAGAGTAACGTTAAAAAAAGTGTGATAAAATGACTCCCCCACCACTGGATCAAACCCAGCGGGGAGGGGAGTGCCAACCACCTGATCAAGCAACATGGAGGAAATGAGAGAAGCAAAGGGGTCCATTTTCTTCAGGAGATGGAAGGAAAACCTGAGAAGAAAGAATGGGAGGGGATGACCAAGGAGGGGGGGGGGGGGTTGTAGGTGGGATAAGCGTTGCACATATGTGTGTGTGGGGGGTGTCGGAGGGTGTGCGGGGTTAAAGTCACAGATTTTAAATCAGTTCTTTGGCCTTTAACGGGCGCAACAGAAGCCCACTATGAGCGAGCAGAACAAAGAAGGGCAGCAGTGGCCTCGACCAATTAACATTCCTGCAGCCTTTATGAGCCGCCTGGACCCGCCCCTTCACTCACACCTCGTAAAAGTCACAAACATCAATTCTTGCAAACCATAACTGTCATTATAATCCCATTAAAAACAACCCACTGAGCAATTTACAGTGAACATCAGGGCCAAGTGTGCCAGCAGAGGGGAGGGATCGCCTCCGCCGGAACGCAAGCTGGACTAATGGGAAAGTTTATTGGGAGTAATTTGGCAAAATATGACATGATAGTGACTCCATAAATTCATAGTGCAAACTGAACACAAAATTAGCTCAAATCTCTTATTCGCCGTCTTCTGTGCAAACATCTAGCTGACCACACAGTATTGATGTCATTTAAAGCTCCATCTGTCAGGTTTTGGCCACTAGGGGGCAGAAATACACTCAAACAAGTTGACAAAAAACATAGCCACCACTTTTATAATTGCATAATGCAAGTACAATATTTACTCTCCACCAACTCCTGACAAAAAAATGTCTCTTTAGCTGCTTAATTTCACCAACTACTCGCTAACTTTGTCTATTTTTTTTCTGCTGGAAACAGATGGCTATAGAAGTTAGGTGTCTGAAACTCTCATGCTGATTTTAAAACAAAACCAAAGAGTTGTGAGATTATTCTCTGTGATTTCAGCACAAATGCATATCGTAATATTAGCATTCAACTAAGTAGCATACACCTGAGGCATGCCAACTGGAGGCAGTGTGGTGGAGGCCCGTTTTTTCTACTTCATATATTTTGTTTTCCTTGAAAAAATGAGCTAAGTTAAGTCTGAAAAATACTATAATTGCCACCATACAGAGGGTGGACAAAATAACAGAAACAATCAAATTGAACAGCCCTGTAGCGAAGTTAAAGTCATATCCTGTTGTTTTTGGTTGAGACCTGATTGAGACACGATTCAACTCGTTCCTCAACACTCAACCTGTGATTTAAAAGGGGTGGACAATAATAATAATGGCATCAAAACAATAAAAATGTGGAAGTGAATGAACTGGTATTGCATTATTTTACATGTGCTATTATTTTAATGTGAACTATGTCATTTGTTACCAATTCTAGAGAAAACAGGAATTTCCCAGAAAGAAAAATACGTATCCGTTATTTATCAATTACTGGAAATTGTCCTTCCTATAGATATGGAATTACCGGCCTGTAGAAGCATTTGAATTTCTTCCTACACTAGCAAATAATCGTAAGTCACTTCTTCTCTATTTTCCCTTACAGTAATAGGAAACTGTGTCACCACTAAATCATAATACAAAGGAAGCTGCTGAGTGCCACTTAGCAGTGTGTGTCAGCTTTAATAGGTCCGAGAGTCCCTCATCGTCATGACGAGGGATTTCAAAGCAGCGCGTGAGCTGAAAACTTACAGAGGCAGAAAGACGACAGATATTCGACGTCGGTGCTGCTGGAGCGTCAGTCTCGAACACACACAAAACACACATTCTGTGATGCAGAGTGCAGAAAAGCTTCATTAGCTGTAAGGTGTTGTTGTTATTTTGTCCTCCTGCCTGGTTGACAGGGCCAGTGAGGTGAGCTGTGACTAAAGATGCTGCACATCACTGGTCTGATGCACTGTGACCCCACATGGCCTCAACCGGCTTATTGTGAAGTGTGTGGCTCCCTCTACCAGCTGAGTGAGGCTTTACATCAGTATTTAAAGTGAACTGAAGGTAATTCAAGTTAAAGGTGGTTTTCTGTACATTTTCTCTGCAGTAATGCCCTTTGTGTGTCATACATTTGTTCATTATTTTTATACACATATATATATATATATATATACACATTTATTGTTACCTTCTCCAAATAAAGGGCTGTGTGGATATACAAACAAATAACACATTTTATCAATCAATCTTATTTTAAATAAATCAATAATTAATGAAACTCAACTTGATAAATGGTGACATTCACACATTTGCCAAAAAACAGAAAAATATTTAAAAAGTAAACGTTTAAGTTGAGATTTATTTCAAATTGCACTTTTGATACATTGTAGCATTGTTATCAATAATAATGATAACAAAAAGCAATACAAGCTTTTATAACATCTACAAAGCGGGCTGCCTGATAATAATACAATGCTGTGAAAATGAAACAAAGTATACGAGAAAGTTGCATTTGAAACTATCAAACAGACTTTTATACTGAATCCATGAGAATGCATCAGTTAATAATCAATCAATAATCAGAGGACAGTTACTATTTAACCAGGATTTTCCTGAATGTAAGAGCTTTATTCTGAGGTGATAAAAACACAAGGGAAAGACTCAAAAAACTAACAACTTTCTTGCAGTTATTTTATGATGCTGGGAGTTATAGGTTAACCATTGAAGCTTACCTCAATAGATTTGCATTACAGGGCGCACATTTATGGCTAGAGTTTTTCAGTCTTTTTGAGCTTTATTATTGTCTCTCAAAGGTCTTCAGTCTAGAGTGTAGTTATAACATGTTACAGATAAAGCAGGTTGCAGTGTAATGAAACATGCGACAGCCCTGGTTGTGACTACGAGAGAGGAGAGAGGTCATGTGGTCTTGGCGCTGATTAGAACGATGGGGATTTTTCTTCTGCGCATCTCTCTGGACATCTGACACCAGCTGCAGGACGAACAGAAGGTGGCGTACAAGCAGTCCTTGCACATGGTGTCCTGCAGGAAGAATACAATGATGTCTGGTGAACAGGTGTATCATCTGATCTACAAGGGGGATCTTGCAGCCTGTTACACGCGTCGTGGGGGGGATGTGTGATGAACCACTGGTTTAAATTCCATTTTTCTATAAATATTTCCTCCCTCTGTTCAGTAATTCTTTCTTTATGTTGTCAAAACATGTTATGTTTATGCACATCAACTGGCCAAAACTGTGATGTCAAAGGATCGAAGTCTGGAAAATGGTTCATATTTGAAAAATATGTGAATGTAGGAACCCTTAAATCTGGGAAAATGTTGTCATTCTTGGTTTAAATGATATGTATATATATATACCTATGCTATGTTATTTTGAACGTGATAATAAAGGTTCTCAAATATCCAAAGAGTAGCTTTAATAACCAGTTACATGATGTTTCAAGTTTAATCAAGTAGTTTTGTTTGTAAACCTTTTATTATGGGGGCAGTTGAGAAAACACAAGTTTTCAAAGCCCAATGCAAGGTGGGTGAGTGCCCCTGTCATAATGTTGGGAACGTAACCCATATATTCAAAATGCTCTTCTTCTTTTCAGCATATGGGAATTGTGAAATATACCAATATCAGTGCTGGTAACACCGGACACTTCCTGAGCTTCAGTCTTGTTATATTAGTTAAAGAGGCTTAGTCAATGATTTATTTTAAACATTTAGTGGCTGACATTTCTCCATTGGTCTCCATGAAATTACAGATTGGGATGGGCTCGAACCCTTCTGCCAACTGACAACAACAACAACACATAGTTGTGGCCTTACTTTGATGCCATAGCGGTGCCGCATGGAGACCCTCATGGACATGGTGATGGGAGGGATGAGACCGAACACGTCCAGCAGGGGGAGACAGGTGCACTGGCCGTATTTCTTGGTGGTTTTACAAGCGAAGCAGGGACAGCACCAGAAAGCGAAACAACCTGAACCAGGAGAGACATGAACAGAGAGCCAATAAATAAAAGACGAACAGACAGACGTTGTTTTGAGATACAGATAAGATATGAGGAAGTGAACGGATCACCTGATCGTTCTCTGTCTTCTGTCTTTCCAACACTAATGAGTCATTCTCTCTCACATCAGATTTGTTGTTATAATCATAAACATGGATTTGAGTCTGTATCATTTTGTTTCTTTGGTGTTCAAATTAACAAATTAGTTACAGATTGAATTGGTGAGGAAACCAGTAAATATAATACCATGTGTTTAATAAGATAAAATAAGATAAAGTTAACTAAATAAAGATATAAAACTTACACTCGGGCACGTCTTGACAGCAGTCACATATCCCAGATCCCCACTCATCAGATCCTTGGGCGTCCATCACAGGCTGAGGCTGCCTGATGACCATCTTGGAAGTCATGATGGCTTCTAAAGGAGGAAACCAGGATGTAGAGTTCACATTTACACGTGTTTACTAATCCCACTCATGTGTGATTTCATGGGAGCTGAATATCAACTGTGTTTTTGTAGTTTCAGTGCGAAAACCACTGGAAGTTGAGATTTTTTTGTGTTTTGTCGCTTTCCGATGTAGAGGGTCTAACATGAAGACCGAGATAGTCCACACAAGGTGGGAGGCTCAAACTAACACAAGACTCTAGTCCAGGAGACCGCTGTTTGGGTCTCGTGCAAAATTTAAAGTTAGTCTAAATAGCACACATTAGACTGACCTATGGACACACGAATAAAAAAAATCGAAATTCTAATAATATTTCATAGCAAATTGCTTTCAAGCGAATTTCACGAAGTGCTTTACAAAAAATACAAACATAAAATCATTGCATGAAAAAAAGAATTTGACACAAATATGGACAGGTGTCTGTGTAATATAATGGAGGTGTGCTCCTAAAAAGCACAGGTAATGTCTCACCTGTGTATTTGTGCGCTGAGAAAGCTCTGAGTTTGATGTCTTGTCACAGCTGATATCTGCACTGTTATGCTGTCATTTCTCAGTCTCTTCTGAAATACCTGCGGACAAACTGAACACCTGAGAGAACAAACTGGACGGACCGGTCCGTCCTGTGCTCCTCCAACTTTGCTGTTATTTATTCCAACAAGCAGCGGGTGGGGCCATGACACCAGCGCCGCCCAAACACACGTCATGACATTGTTTTCCTGCAACACAAAGTTCATGATGTGAACTTCCTGTGATTATAGGTCAACATGCAATCGAAGACAAACGGTGAGCAGTGTTTCAGCATATTTTCATTGCTGAGGTTTGTAAGAGGGCCCATTCACAGCTGGTATTACCATGTGATCTCTATCTGGATATATTATCTGCATACAGCTGCTCACAACGTCAGCGTTCTTGTTGAAGATACTGGAATTTCAGGAGCAGGACCACTTCTCAACCCTACCACTTCCTGCATTGCCATGAATACCCACCTGGCCCGTTCCTCCTGTTACGCTCTTGTATTAGGTGACCCTCCCTCCCTCCCTCCCTGTTTTTCTCCTCCTCTCTCCTCCTCTCTAGGGTCCTGAGGGGGTTCCCAGTGCCCGGGTGCTACGGCGGATTCCCTATCGAAGCTGCCCACAACTCATTCGCCATACCCGGACGAGCTACACGAAGTTCAAGCCTCGCATCTCAATCACGTTTAGCTTCAATAAATCTGTTAAACGCTTCTATTTGATGGTGCGATTCTTGCTAGTGAATTATCACTTTGTGCACGATGCTGAGGCATGAAGCGATGGGATCCTAATAATGCAATATAGGTAGGCAGCCTCTGTGAAGGAAGACTTGGGAGCTACTTGTAGTTTTTGTCGAGCAGCTAAAGCTAGCAGGAAGAAGACGCGTTAGATTTTATATAAGAAGAAAACGTAATCACCATGACGTCACCTATTAGTTTGTGAACTTCCATTTTGAAGCCTGGAGTTCAGCATTTAGGCAGTCGCCATCTTGGCCCTCATCGATTGTTTCAACCCGATTGCAACAACATGCTTGTTTGCATTCAAAATGACCCAGATCACTGATCGTAAAGTTACTTATGCAAGCGTTTCCTCTCCTCTATCGTTTGGTTAAGTTCAAACAACGACAAAATACTTGGTTCAGATTTCGAAAATATCAAAATCACACACGCCCGAGTACGCCCAAGCACCCACCCTGACCTGCTAAGAGATTATACACCGGTATCAAAACTTCACACGTCTTTTGTATTTTATCTGGCAGGAACAGGCTCTTAAACTCAAAGCTTCATGGTGAACTTTGGTTTATAAACACGGGGCTGGGGAGCAGCGAAATTTATTTTTTATTTCATGATCATCTGAATAATTGAACAGGTGGAAGTGACGCAACTTGTGGTTTTGGGACCTGTTTGTTCTCCTTCAGAAAGTCTAGGCAGGAATTGTGAAATAAAGAAACCTCTCCCATCCTTTAACAATTACCGTTAAAAAAACAAAAAACTTTTAATGACGCACAACAGCAACTGCGAGCCACAAACCACAGTAAAAGGCTGTGGCTTTACAAAACCCTCGGGAAGATACAGGCTGTGGTCAACTGAACAAAGCAGCAACATAAAGATGATGAAAAGTATAGAAGGGTGTTTCAAATAATATTGACAGCAGACAAATGTTGATGAATTTGTTGGTGGTTAGCTCTTTCCTCACCAGAGCCTGTAAAGATTTAAGAATGCTGCCTCCATACTTCCTGGAAAATGGAATGTGACAACAAACAAAGGTAGAGTTCACATCAGTAGTCAAAAACAAAAGGTCATCTCTGTAGATACACGCCCTACCCTGCATTCCTGTTCAGCTGACAAAGAGAGCCGAATGCCTAAGTGTTTACCTGCTCTAAATCATTTAAAGTAGAGTGACACATTTAGTGTTTCTCACTGGAGCATTGTGCCAATAGAAATAAAATAGGAGTGGAACCGACATTCCAATAAAAATCAAAGTAGCAGGATGGTCGGAGCGGCGGCCATTTTAATGTGAATTATATTACAGGGTTGACTTCCTAAATCGATGTGCGGCAAGTCACGTACTCACTGAGGTTAGGTTTTACAGTAACGACTAAAAACAAACTACTTTATCCACACACTCTTGGCACAGCTTGGGAAAGATCAATGCTATTGCCAAACTTTGTTCAGTAACCAGTGTAGCATTAAAGCGTGGTGGAATTAACTAGCTAGCTAGCTTGTTGGTGAATGTGACAACTTTTTCAAATCACTTCTAGTCGAGAGAGAATGTCTTTGCACAAAGGGTTCAAGCATGAGATCCGATGTGTATTGAACCACACATAGAGGCGATGACCTCCTGAACCCTGCTCCTCTGTTGCAAAGAATGGTTGTTGAATATGTGGTCACTCAATGGAAATGCACACCCTAAAGCTTGTTGTCCGTCGGCTAGCTGGCTAACTTGCAGACAGTTGGCCAATTCCACCGCGCTTTAACGCTACTCTGGTAACAGAAAATGCGTGGTGGTAGCCAGCGGCAGCGTTGTGTCAACGGTCCCTCTTCCTGCCCGCTGATCTGGAGAAGTACAAGCTAATTAGCTAATGAATTGTTAGATTTGTGCTTTTCAAGGGATTTGTTGGCAATAAGAGTTTGTATTCAGCAGCTTTCCCATTACCCTTGATCCAGATCGATGGCTACCGTACTTTCACTTGTTCCCTCTGTCGACTTTTTTATTTAGAGAGGTCTATTAATGGAGGGGGAGCTGAGTCAATATGTGAACAGTAGCTTTTGGAGGCTGAGGATCACAATTTAGTGAAATCCTTAAATAGTTGGAATAAAATAATAATGCCACACATTCAAACATATAGACTAAAGAATATAACTGAAAAAAACAAATGGGTGTCTCAGGAAGGAGAGAGGGACCAACTGAGACTAAAGAGGTTTTTTAACAGAGTGCACTGGCACACAGGGCCCATGTGTTTCCAGTGTTGCTGATGAGCTCAGGTGTTTCCACTCTGCCACGCCCACCTCCAACACCTGCAGGGAAACCAACGGAGTAACAGGCAGACAGTGTCATCACATAATAATGCTAAAAATAATAACAATAATTAAATCAAATTTAATTAAATAAATACATTCTCAGCTGTCATTTAAAAATGTTCACACATGTTCAGCCCGTATCTATTATAACCTTTAATAAAGTATTCCATGATACATTTTTTTTAAAAGCTGTGTGGCCTGCGTATGGTTAAATGTTGAACCCAAAAACCCCATAAGAGTAAAAAGAAGAACTTAACGCTGCAGAGCTTGAAGTCCTGCAATTGGAAAATGTTAATATAGGTGTCAGCTCTGTCATACAGGGGCATGACCATGAGGGACTTGTTTGACATGGGGTTAGATGCCAAAACATGCTTAAACAAAATGGTCCATGACTAAAATGGCAGACTAGATTGTCTTTCATGCCGAAGGAGAACTTTTTAAAACAAGAACATTGGTGAATGTGACAACTCCTCTCAAATCACTTGTAGAGATAATCTCTCTGTAGAAGGGTTCCAGCATGGAGTCCATTGTGTACATTGAACACATACAGGCGATGATTTCTGGTTGATGAATATGTGGTCCTACAGATTAGAGTAGTAGTAGTAATTAAATTACAGTTTAAGATTTATTACACCTTAAACCTTGGTGTCCAACGGTCCCCCTGCTTTGTCCACAGCAGATAAACCAGCTGAACTCAGGAGGTGAAGATCAAAGAGTGAATGTCTGAACAGTGCAAACAGACAGCAGAGCAGCAGCCCCGAAGACTGAGGTCACAGTCCATCCACAGTCAATATAATCTTAATCTTTTGTCCGAAATCCAAAAAAAAATTTTTTCCCCAGGGTTGGCCAAGTTCAGCAATAAGCCAGATGAGTGCAGATAAAACAGGAAGATTGCAAGATTTTTTAAATTAAAAGCTGCATGTTCAGCAACCCTGTCTTCTAAGTGTTCTGCACAACTAATTTACAACAAATATATTTTGAAAGAAAAGCAATGGCGCTCTAAATAATATAG
Source organism: Anarhichas minor (assembly GCF_050575085.1). Classification (NCBI taxonomy): domain Eukaryota; kingdom Metazoa; phylum Chordata; class Actinopteri; order Perciformes; family Anarhichadidae; genus Anarhichas; species Anarhichas minor. Next base: position 19,882,898 of record NW_027466473.1, on the reverse strand, counting down.
GGAACGTTTTCACTGACATTTTTTATTTGTTTTCCCATAATATCCTGTCATGCCAACTTAAGCATTATTCACATTTTGTTTCATGTTTCTGTAGAAGCAACTCAAAGCACTCAGTTAGTTAAAGGTCTTAACTGAATATTGAAAATGTCAACATTTACATTTTCAGTATCTTCACTTAAGCCTGCATGTTTTTTGCCACTAGGGGGCAGTGCAACATGTAAACACTGATCTATTGTAGTGGCGAAAATGTTAGCAAACAGTCTCAATTAAATATCAAGTAGCAACATTCATTTAAAATGATGTTTCTGGCCACCTGATGAAGTCTAATGTTAACTGTCTTTTAAGCTCTGTTTTGGTCTCCACCAACTCCTGAGAAAAAAAAACATCTGGCTCTTTAGCTGCTAGTTGCTCAGTGTGAAATGCAAAATGTATACAGTATGACATGCATAAAAACAAACACAAATGAAGTAATTTACTGTGGCACGACTACTGTTACACATTTATAGTTGTGCATAAGCCAGTTTCTCTTTATTTCATTTCATTACCGATATCCACCAAAAGGTCGACAATATTTAGAACTGAACTTTGCACCAGTAAAGCTCACTTAAATGGGGAGAGAGGGGGGAGAAAGAGAGGGAGGGAGGGAGAGAGATAGAGAAGAGAAAGGGGGGTCAGAGAGAGAGCAGTGGTGACTCAGTCAGTCCCGAGAGGAAAGAAGAGACGACAGAAATGAGGATCTCCCACGGAAATCTGGTATTACCTGAATCTACAGTTGTGTGACAATTTCTATGAATATTTATATGTAAAAAAAGAAAATCTAGATGCAGAGACACTGGGGCTGTTTGCATGGTTGCTACATGCTTTTAGAGAAATCTTTACATTATGCAGATAAGATATCTGATGAAGAAACACCTCTGAAGCTGGTGTGAGCGCATATGTAGCTTAGTTGGAGATTTACACGGGTGATTATTACTTACATGAAGTCAAATATAATGGTTACCGTCCTCTTTGACTCCTGGAATGTCTTGTTGGGTAATTTGCTTGGCTGAGGTTGTTGGTTTAGCTTTTAGCAACTTTTTGAAGCTGTTGAATCTCAACAATCTCATCAATCCCTCCTGATTACAACAGAGAGGATGAATGAAATTAATCTTTTAGCAATCCTGTTTTTATTTCCCTTTAAGTAACTTAAAGGGCAGAACAATCTTCTCCACTGTCTGAAAACACCAGCTGTATTCTGCATGGCCTTGTTTCAGCTCTTCGCTGAAGCATTTATGATGTTTTCACTGAGTGAACTTAAACTCAAGACTTTTTATTTTAATGGTTGCCCCATTCCATCAAATGGAAATGATGTATTGTGCGTCATTTTTTCCCCAAATTGCAGGCTGATAAGATTGGGTATAGTTTGGAAACCTTTGGATCTCAACTATAATTTAAATATTTGTCTTCCAGCACCTCTGCAGCCCAGAGCCAGCTGGCACATCCGGCACTTCCTCAGTCTGGTCTCCACAACTGAAGGATTGGACAAATTTGACTCTTGTCCAAACTTCTGCATCAACCGCTTCAGCATCAACAGGTTAGTTTAGCTGGGTTAGTTCATTTACACACTGAAAAACGACTAGACACGGATGAAAAGGAGAAAAAGATCTTTCTAGGACTTGGTGCTCTGACACTGACTGTATTGGTTTCTCTTGTAACACTTTCATGGGACCTCTGCCTCCTCCTAGTGGAGAGCTGATGAAAACACAGGGACTCTCTCAGCTGCAACCCTAACCTTGCCTTCTTTTTCTTTTCCTTTTAATCTAAAAATGACCTCAGGCTCCTAAGAGGGTTTTTTAAGAGATGTTACATTTTAATTATTTTGGAGCATTTGGAAAAACATGTAATATAATCAACTTTTTGTACCAGAATTGTATTTGTGATCCTTTGCGGGCATTTCGACCCCCATGTTTGGAACCAATAGTTTAATCTCATTTAACATTATGTCATCTAATCTGATGCGTTTATGTGACTTGCAGGTGCTTTAGTACCTGCAGGCGTTCCTGAGACTCGGGACATCAGGGGGATGGAGGGCTACAGTAAGCCAGAGCCTGTGCCTCCTGGCCCGGGTGGGACGTCGTCCATGCCTGGGCCTCTACTCTCAGGCGCCCTGGAGAAGCTGCACCACCAGACAGACTCCGTCCTCACTGCGGCCCGGCTTGTCCGCAGAGGATGGACGGAGGAGGGGAAGAAGACAGGGTGGCAAGTTTCCTATTTCAACTCCTCACATCAACCCTCTGTCTCCGGGTCAGGTGGAAATCAGGGTCCAAAACATGCTGAGATTTTCCTGAGGGAACGACGGGAATCCAGGCGGGTTCTCGTCGTGAACAGCGGGAAGACGGCCGATGACAGATGGACGGGCTCTGACAAACCGACAGATGAAGCAAAACAGACTGAAGGTTCATTCTCAGCTAACAGACAGACGGGCCTTCGTATCGTGGTGTCTGGCTGTCGCACCACATTCAGACAGTCCAGGAGGTTTAAGGCCCCGGTACTACCAGTCATTGCTGAGATGTAGACAAAAGGTGGCCTTTGTTCCAGAAAGGACAATGAATTAAAGGCACGATGCATGAAAAACGTTCTTGGTTATGATAAGAGTACTAGAATCTGTTGACTTCAATTAAACTTCATTTAAACTTCATTTAAACATGCAAATATGTACAAATGTAACTGTGGGCTGGTGATTGACACAAACCCAATATATACCAAATGTATCCCCTATATGCATGTGACACATGCCTCCATTCGGAAATCATACAGCAATAGAGACACATATTCAAATTTTCAGTCATTTAGTGAAGGCTATAAAGCTCAGAAACAACCCTCTTAAAACCAAAAGTTTGTCCAGAAGATGGGAGACCTTTCCTGATTTCGGTTTCTGGTTTTGTCCTCGGGGTTGTGCTTGAACCTTTTATCAACTGTGCAAATAACAACACCGACAAATACAACCGTAGAGAGACAAACAACAAAAAGTTACTCCCCGTCGGGGAATCGCCCTAAACCGTTTCCCATTCATTTCCAATGGTACTCCTAAACCAGTACGGATGTAATATATATTTGGCCACCAGCAGCTCTGTGGTGCCGTTTTTCGAGTGAAAGACTTTCTCCAGCGACAGCCCGGATTTTCTGGAGCTCTTCGCTGTGTTCGAAACCGGGCGGAAACACGTATTTTTTCCACTTCTGGATCATCTTTGAACCCTTTGTATCTGTGGCACAAATTCTGATTTTGTAATTTCATCATTACTGTCGATTTATTCATTCAACCTCCTGATCTAGGATGAAAGACAGGAAACGGGACGAGCTTTTGGTTTGGTACCTGAACGCAACACTCTCAGAGTTTCTGTATCGAGATGATTCTAGAATGTACAAAAACATAATGCCCCTAAAACATCATATATAAAACAAATGACCAGTACATTAAATATACAGTATACATATATACATACAGTAGATGGTGTATCCATAAACATATTTACAATATAAGTGCTGAAACAGTAATCATCATTATGTCAGGATTGCTGCTTCTCTGAATATCTGTTGGATTTGGAAAAAACGATTAAATCAATGAATGAAAATGATTGTTATTTGATACGCTGAATTAAAAGTATAAGTAAGTAAGTCAGTCCAGGTGATTTTTATTAATACAATCTAGATATTAACTATAAACACAGATGTTAGGAAAACATTGAGCCACAATACAGACAATCATATCCTGAACATATTGTATTTATTCTAGTGCAATAAATATATACATTCTAGTGCAATAACTGTATTTATTTTTCATGCAATAACTTATATTTATATGATGCTGGGACGTCTGTCACTCAAAGGGGAGAAACAGCGCCCCCAACATCGCGCTTGTGGCCAAAGATATCTGACAGCCGTAGTGATGAGGAGTACCATAGAGAAAGAATGGAGAAAGTTAAGAGAGTTAAGACTTATATTTCCACTTCAGGATCATCTTTGAAACCTTGAACACAGATTATAACTGTGTAATTTCATTGTTACTGGTGACTTATTCATTTTTAAATGACCAACTTTAACTTCTTCTGAAGTGATTGATGAATCACACATTATCTCTTCCTTCATAACTAATTGATTTATTTAATTATTTAGAAAAAGCTGACAAGGCTTCCCTAATGAACTTAGTTTTGTTTTTATTATCAGTAACAGTCCCTTCAATGTTCAGCTGCAGTATAAATGTGTTTGTCTTGTGACTTTTCTAGTTTAAAGAAATATCAGATATCTGCTCACCTTGTTCTAAATATTTCTGCTTTTATTTTATACGTCATCTAAATTATTCATTCAGTTTATTTTAATGTGTCCTCTTCAGATAAGTCTTCTGGTGGTTCATCACAACGGGTTGTGATTTCAGAAACAACCTCATCCTTTAGGATCTAGATAGGAAAGATAGGGAACGGGAGGAACTTTTCTACTGGTACCTCAACGCACTGAGTTTCCGTAGTGTAGTGGTTATCACGTTCGCCTCACACGCGAAAGGTCCCCGGTTCGAGACCGGGCGGAAACACTTATTGCTTTTCATTACTAGCTTCCGTGTTGAACATATCGGTATTTTAATGCGCTTTATTTAAATAGATGCATATAAAAAAGTACAAAAATACAAACAGGAATAAATAACTGACGCGACCGATCTCAGTGACACAGATAATTTAGGGCGCTTCAATATGCCGAAAACACTTTTTTTTTCGTGTCCCTGAATGCACCATCTATATGGTTTCCGTAGTGTAGTGGTTATTTTTAGTTGTAAATCCTTAATTACATAATATTGCAAAATCTTAATGAAAAAGGAAATTTTGTTAATTACAAAATAAAGTGAAAGGCTCATGATTTAAGCAAAATACTTTATTACATTTTTTTTTTATTACAAAATTAAGTCAATTTACGAAGTAGGCCTACAACATGTTTTTAAATTCTTATGAAATGAGCAAAATGCAAATGATTTAAGTAAAACCCTCTAATTATAAAAAAAACAAGCAAAATCTTTAATTACAGAATGAACTACAATGATTAAGAACAACAATGAGCAAAATAGTAAACATTTATGAATCACAAATAAATGAGTTTTTAGGGGCTGATCACAGAGGGATGTTGTTCCTATTTGTATTATTCTGAATATCTTTTAGATAAATGTTGCTCACTACAATAAAGGAGCCATGTGAACCACAAGGAGCGCTAAAGTGAAGTCATGAAGCTCATTATATGTTTTAAAGGACAAACAGCAACAGATTGTCAACATTGAGTATCGTTCTACAGAATGTAGAAGATATAAGTCAATGTTTCATGTTTATTCTAATATCTCACTCACATTAACATTGTTCCTCATAGTCTTTGGTTTCTGCTTGGACTCTGGTAAACCTGCTCTCAAGTCTAGTTTTCAAATGAAACTTTATATCTGTGAGGTGTTTTTAAAGATTCACGTCTTCAGAAGGAACCAATGGGCTTGGAGCTGAGAGCCACAGACAGGAAGTCAGAACGTATGGAGAGACCAACACATTGTTGAGAGTAAGAAAGACAGGCTATAATAATGTGGGATCATATTCAGCCTTCTTGTTACTTGGTACTCTGTTACAGTAAAAGTACTAATACGACAGTGTAGAAATACTCTGTTACAGTAAAAGTACTAATACGACAGTGTAGAAATACTGTTACAGTTAAAGTACTAATACTGTGAGTACTACCAGCAGTGTTTGCAGAGGTTCTGTCTCTCAAACAGCCGGATGACGACCCTCTCCAGAATAGTCAACATTGTCTCTTAAAGCAACAGTAGAACTCAGGCCTAAATTATTCATAGAGTTGGGGGGGGGGGGGGGGGGGGGGGGGGCTTTGTGCTTATGATTGGTCATGTGACCTCTCCACACTGAAGCATGTTCACTTGCTGAGAGCTCTTTTTGAAGTTTCTCAGGATATCATGGTTCAGCATCTCTCTCCTCCTGGCTGTATTCTGACTCTTTAAACCGGTCCTTGTCTCCACTCCTCAATGCCTCTTCCTTTAGAAACCTGAGCTGTCTGAGTTTAGCTGTGAACCAGTTTGTTGTTGATGTTACTCACCCTGGTGCATGATGGGACACTGCTGTCTTCACAGAAGCTGATGTATGATGTCACAGCTGCTACTTTACACAGTTCTTTGTAATGTTGCTCAAAGGTCAGTTTCACCCCAAAAAGAGGAGAAAATGGTGGTGAACAAGAGATGAGTGAAAGATGTGGAGAAGCTGAGTCACCTCCACCAGACATCATCTCTGGAGGACTTCCACATCTTCATCCTGTGCTCTGAACACAGGAACGTGTTTTTCACTTTCATGGAATGTTGATCAGGTAATAAATACTTTATAATAGATTCTGTAACCTCTTATAACAAAGTGACTGAATTAGAGAAGTGTTACCATGATTCTATTAATGTAGGTTGAGCCTTACAGTCGAGCATTGTAATGAAAATGAGGACCGTGAACAAGTAACATCTGCTGGAACATCTGTCTACATGGTCGTGTTCCCCAAGTCAAAGAAGATTAAATGCATATAAAGCCAGTTAAAACAGAGCCTACATACAAGTGTTAAACTATTTTACAACAAACATAATACAATGAAGGTGGGATTTTAACAAGGACAAATGACAAAGTTTCAATATAAATAAGGAAGGAAGCGTATTTAATTTAGAACAAGAAAACTATCATTTAAATAATGTTTTCATATTCAGAGTACGTGGATGAAGTGATGAGGCTCGTACTTGAGGAGGTGTTTGAGGACCCGACTCCATTTGTTGAGGAGTTGAAGACGAGGACCTGTGGTGCCAGTGAGAGACCCTCAGAGGAGGAAGTGTTGCCGCCACGTGTCCCGCTTCAGTCCAGGAGCAGCCTGAAGGCCACAACAGGACGGGATGACGACCCTCATGTCCTCAAGAGAAGCAGCTGACGAAGGATCTCCTGTATGGAGAGGAGCACACATCATTACCATCGCAGATAAAATATGTTCTATGTACAGTATGACAGCATTTACTCATGTTTATGTTTTATGATATTATTGGAAGTCATTTGGAGGAAAAATCAATCATTGTCGTTTCTTCATTAGTTCTTATGCTCTTGAGTTCTAAAGAAACATTAGTGTTCAGATGTAGTTTACAGATTTCATTATATGTAATAACTTCCTCTTCTTCTGTTCCACAGTCACATGTGTACACGTCGTGATGTTCTGCAGGGTTTATGGACTCGAGGATGTGAACATGTAGCAGGAACTGGAACCTAATGAGGAACATAAGACTCTGATTTACATGAAATATTGTTTGTTAATAAAGTAAATAATGAGTCAGGAGGCAACATCACTGCAGAGGACAAATATGAATCCAGGAAGCAACAATTCTACTTCAAATAAGATGAGATCTTGTTGTTGATGATAAACATAATTGTAAAATGCAGCTCCATTTTAGCAGAAAGGTTACAGTTAAGACATTTGATATTACTAGTGTTGTTACTGTATACAACACAAAGCTGTACTCTACATAACATGACCAAAGTCACTAATAACACACTTTAGGTTGAACAGGGAACATGTGTTGGTAGATAACTTTGGTAGTATTTCTCTACTGAGGCAGCGTGAGTGTAACTCTGAGCGGCTGCTACTCAGATGAAGAGGAGGACTTGTGTTCTTCACAACAGCTTCTGAACTGCGGTTGTGTAAAACTGATTCTATCTGATTTCACAAGAAGCTGCTGACTGATTGCAGATTATAGGACTGTTTCCGTGACAGGCTGAGCTGTTCCTATCAGATGAATGCTGTCAGATATTAGAAGTACTACAGCGTAGAAAGTCCTGCATTCAAAGAACATATATACATAAGTATCCAAGTAAAAGTACTCATTATACAGGATGGCCCCTGTTATTTCATTAATTCTATGTCATTACATGGTAAATAATATTTTAAAAAGGTATTAAAATAAACAGACTGACTTAATTTTGTAGTTTTCTTTATTAAATCAAAATATCATTTCTCAGGATTATGACATTTAGTTTATGTACATGCATACTGAACATATTCCTTCTTTCAATGTATTTTTCGGAAAGTGGCCGTCGACGGAGGCAAAGAAAGAAATATTGTGTTCAGATTATTTAACACATTTAAAACCAACTTCTTCCATATAAGATCAGGATTCAAAATGTATTTCCTCACCAACAAAGTTTCTGCAACACTTCACAGACACGTGGAGACTATTGTATTTCTAAATAACAATACTTTGAGAGCATCAGAGGCCTCCCAATAAACGTCAGATTCTTTCCCCATCATGGATTTAGTGTCAAAAAGAATGTAAACAAACAGCTGAATGATTGAAATTATGACTTTATTAAATTCAACATTACTGGCAGCAGCTTCTTTCTAGTGTTTACAGGTGAAGCCATTTATTTTGTACACTTTTCCTCTGCAACAAGTGATGAACGACAAAGATGAGCACAAGAGTGAGGGCTTCATATTTCACCGTTTTCTGCATTTATTTTGTTTTTGTAAGAAATCATTGCACATTACTTGTTTTATCCGACCTAAAGTCAAAAATCTGAAAGGAATTCAAATTATAGAATTGTGTAAAGCAAAGGAAAAGCAGCAAATTCTTGTATTTGAGGAGCATGAAACCAGAGACGGGTTTATATGTTTTGCTTGATAAATCACTGAAAATGGTTCATGGGATTATATAATGGGGATCTGGGGCTCTGCAGCAAACAACCAGGATTGTCATTGTGAGTTCTACATTCAGATAATCTGCCAAAAATCTCCCCTTTTCACCAGAAATGAACACTGAATATAAGACAAATGTATTAACAGGAGAGTTTCAAGACGGCGTAATACAACAATAATTAAAGAGCCGGGGGAGGAGGTCAAAACGAATCATTTCCCAGATTTAAATGATAAATTTAGGAGAAAAACATTGCAAAGTGGAGCAATGTAGTTCTTTGTTGGTTTCTTCTTCTTTCTTTAAATTTGAGACTTTTTATTACAAATCACTGACTTTATAATCTCAGAGAATATTCAAGTTTTTATTTTCTTTAATTTGTTGACATTTCTTTCCATCATAAATGTATCACTTTGTTTTCTTATTAATTTATAACTTAATTGTCAAAATGTTTTCATGTCTTTTTTCAAGGTATATTACTTTGTCTTCTTTTTTATTTATTTATTTATTTTTTTATTTACCTACAATGGCCGTAATACGCCGTCGCAGAATTCAGTTCAGCCAAAACATGTGATGGGTTAACAAGACATCTGTACGTCATCATCATCAGGAAACAGTTCGCCCCTCATATAAAGGTAAATAAAGCCAATGTGGTTAGTACAGTTCATCAAGAAAAAGTCCGTGTTTTATTTTCAGCCTGCGTGTTACGCTCATATTTGTGTTAAAGAAAACATTAAGGTGGGAAATGCAGACCTACTAAAGCTTACCAAATGAACAAAAATCATTCCAAACGCTCGTCTTGAGAGTCAAACAGAAAGTAAACGCTGGAATGAGTCCTCTGTGTCGAGATCTACTTTGAGAGGAAACTAAGTTTAGGTGTGACTCAAAGATAAGCGTTTTAAATGTTCTCTGGAAACAAACACATTAAATCTGCCCTCTGGCTCCAGAACCTCAATATACTTCAGCTAATTTTGAGTGAAACTACTTCCTGAGATAATTCATTTCAATGTGAGCCGAGCCAAACCTCGAATGAAAGGAAAGTGTACAACCTGCGACACGTCAGCGGCGATGTTATCAAAGTGTACGACAGAGCTGTGGATTATCTCGCAGCCAAAGCTCATCTGCTCCTCCTTCAGTCAGCCGACTACTCCTAACCTCCAGGACACATAACCGTCTGTGGAATTGGTCCAAGTTCTTGATTCTCCACAAAAATCTACGTTTTGACTGATAAAACTCTAACAACACGACAGCTCTACATCAGAATGCATATTTAGCCATTAGTGCCACAAGATTAACGGAGATGAATGGAATTCAGTCAGGGTTGTGAAAGTCCAAACGTACTAGAATACATACAGAAGATTGGCCCCTAATAAGGAGGCAACAGGCGTCAAAATTACAAACCAACATTAAGGCACCGACCATTTTCTCCCCGTCTAGTTCGCTATTTACGCTTCTAGTCCGCCTTTTTGTCTTTGCCCTCCTCCTCGTCGTCGGTGTACTCTGTGGGCTCGTCCCCTGGTTTCAGCAGCTTGCCGATGTAGTCGTACTTAACTGGAAGACAGGAAAAATTAAATGAATGAATATCTGCCGACAAATTACCGGAAAGAGATCACTGCATTGTGTTTTGAAGCTTGTTCATTAAACACTATTTATTTTCCCCTGAGTCATAAAGTAAAATATCTCATTTGTTGTCAAATGTGATGCATTGCAGTGAAAAGTATCGTTTCTCGAGATACATCTCTGCCTCAATAACTGTGGCGTTTAAACAGTCACATCTCGTACTCACAGGTGAACTGAGTCTCCCACTCGGCGAGGCTCTCCTGCTGCATGGCGTTCAGGTCGGACAGGTCGTCGTGTTCGTCTTTCAGGGCCTCCTTCTCCAGGCAGAACGTAGCCAGACCTCTGGACGCATCTCTGCCCGCAAACACTCCATACGGCCCCTCTGTGAGACGTGATACAAACAGTGAGGTGAATGCTGGAGACACAACCAAGAACGGCTGAAAAGTGACCATTTTAAGCTCGTTTTACATGAGATTTTATCTCTAGTAGCCGGATGTTGAGCTAGATATACATGTATACTCAGACAGAAAGATCTTTGAAATGGAGAGATGGTCATTTGATAGATATGCCTGGTGATATTCTATGTGTTTCCCATGAAAAGATCATAACCAACAACAATATATTTGTGAGGTGTGTTCAGTTGGAAACAGTGGGCGTAGAGCTGAAGCAGATTTTTGGTTTTGGTCCAAAACTATTTAGCAACACAAGGCCCTTGGTGTTTAACATCCTGCAACAGCTGTGCACGTTATCAAAGTGTCCTTGAGCACCAAGCACTCTCTGTCCACGGACACACTTTAAATCAGCCAAATTCCTTTAATATCAAGCCACAGCAGGACTCCAGGCTTCAGGGCGCGGCATGCAGCGGACTGAAAAAGGTTTGCATGACTGTGAGATATCTTGTTGGTCAGAGGTTACAAGCAACAGAGGTTACAATCTGAGGTTTAAAAAAAAAAAAAAAAAAGAAGAGGTCTAACTCTGCTTCCGTTTCCAGGCCACAAAAACCACGAAGCATGACGGGGCATATTCTAATTTCAGAGAACACGTGGTTTAACTCTGGTAACAACGGTTTAACTTCACTCCTACAAAGAACAACAGATCTGAGGCCTGCTCTTACACCGATGAATTCATAACATTTATTTATGTCCGTCTTGAATACGTTTTTTTTCTTCTGATAAATCTTCCATTTTCCATCGATTTAGTTTTGGGAGAAACGTGTGGAAACCTAATTACATAAGGTCTCCACACTATGTAATAATTCAGCATTAAACCAAACATTACAATATAAATAAAGGCCCACTGCACTTTGGAAACATGGCGGCGACCGGTTTGTTTATGCATTTTCTTTTTATACCAAGGAGTAACTCAACGTCTCCAATAGACGATCTGTGGTTCCAAGGCTATAGCAACTCCTCTGTTGTGAAACAGGATCGTCGTATTATTTGCCTGCTCGCTAAAGGGGGTGTGACGTTAGCTGCTAGTTAAAAAACTCAATTGAAACTTGTTGTATTTGGTAATAATGTCAGAGAATTGCTATCAAGTGTGAATCAATAAAATGTCACCTCAGCGCCATAGACTGTAGCTCAGAGCCAGCGGCTACCACACGCGAGCGTCTGTGAGTGGCGTAATGTTCTAAACGTTCGAAACACGAGACGGACGGAAAAGAAAACAGGTTAGACCAACTTAATGGAGAGGGGTTAGAGTAATGGTTACCTGGCCCGTAAAACTTCTTCCCTCTGGTCACGTCGAACACTTTCCCGTTGACTGCCATGAGGATCCTCGGGTCCTGGAGTCCATCGTAGGGCTTCAACTCTGCGAAGGTGAAGTCTCTCTTTTTCAGTTTGGGCAGCGGTATTTCCACCTCGCCGAGCTCCGGTGGTTTGTCCCCGCGGAAGATTTTGTACAGGAGGAACAGACAGAGGCTGAGCAGGGTCAGGTTCAGCGGGGAGGTGAAGATCTCCTGAAAAATGCCACCAGAAGTTACCTCGCTTCCTTCTTCTTCGGCCATGTTGGGTCCTCTCTCTGTCCGTGTGTGTGTTGGGTGGGAGCCCACGGATTAGCCAATCACAGTGCAGCCTGAGAGGCGTCGGTTAGCGGTTTAAACCAATTGGGTTATTCTAACTGTGTGCCATAAAAAGCGATCGATATATAGATAGATAAATGGATATTACATTATATATTCTCAAGTAACAATAATGTCAGGAAGTAAAGTGACATTTTTTTATCAACCTGACAAAATTACGTTCTTGTGGGAAGAAAAGAAAATAAAAGGCAACACTGTAACTTCTTTACATTCTATTAGAATGTAAAGAAGCTACAGTGTATAGAATGATTCTATTGAAGTTATTCCTTTTTTAAATGTTTTAGACGAGTCACTAATCACTTTAAAATAGTGATTATAGCTGATTTAACTTACAGACATGAGATTGATCTTCTCATGTCACTCTCTTTATACAATGATATAAATTCATCCCCGTTTTATTGATATCTTACGAAATAGTACTCCTCACTTTTCGTGCGTTTTTCCTGCAAAAGTCCAGCAACATGAGTCTGTTTTCGCTTGTTACATGCATACTGTCTTTTCAAAATAAACTTCCATCTTCACAGGAAACAACTAAGGTTTAGGCCAGGCATGTCCAAAGTCCGGTCACACATGAATGCTTACATTTGGTTACATTGCTATTTGCTGTCATTGAAAATAAAATGATTAAATAACAATGTATGTATAGGCTACTTGTATTGTTTAAAATAATGTCAGCAGGGACTGTTGGCCCTTGGGCATTTTCACATTATCAAATCTGGCCCTCTTTGAAAAAAGTTTGGACACCCCTGTTCTAAACTGTAGGCTATCACAATATACTTCTATTTCTGTAATTATTAATGCTAGTTTTTATTGTCGATTGTTTCATTATTTGTTATGGTTAATTGATTAGTTTAATCTATAAAGTGCCAGAAAAAAGTCAATAAATAACTGAAAAAGCTTAAACAATGAATCAATTATCAAAATGGTTGTTTTAATCAACTAATCCATATATTTATCTAATATCTATATTATATGTAGGCTATAACAACAAACATAATTTAAAAAGTTTAATTTGTTCATTTGTTTGAATTATGTTTTGAACTTTTGATGTTATGGAGAATACATTTGGTGACCACAAAGAGACACAAAACAACTACAAAGGGATGCAAAACATCAACAAAGGGATGGAAAACAACCACACAGGGACGCAAAACATCCCAAAAGAAGTTGGCCTACTGAAATGTATTTTTTGTTCTATTGTCCATTATATAATAATCTTGGATACAGGCTTTTCCTTAAAATGTCCGCAGTTTGTTTTGTTTGTTCTGTCTGAAGAATGTAGACTTCAGTACCTGTTTACAGACATTGTTTCATAGCTCAGCATCTGATAAATGCTCACCAACAGTGCACCAGGGCGCTTTATCTTTGACGTGTTAACGGCGCAGTCTGTGCTCCAGATGTGCCAAAGTTATGTTTTATAGCTGCAATGTCTAGGGAGATGGATAGTGTTCATATTTGATTTGACATGGATGGAGGTGTATCATATTTGCTCTTTCACTCATGTTATTGCTCCAGTTTATGTTTGCAGCGTCCTGTCAGCTAATGCGGGACACATTTTGGTGCATGATGCTTTGAAAAAGGCCAGTTTATTTATATAGCAAATGACAGCAACAAGGGAAAGAGCTTCATATAAAACGTCAAAAGACAAAGTGCAAAAAATACATTATTAAAGCACCAATTATTGTTCTATGTGTTGAATCTAAGTAGTATTTTTTATTTGAATCATTGTATTGCCATGGGATGTTTGTTATGTTTAGGGTTGCTAAACATATACCGTGATACTTTCTGAGATGGTTATCGTTACAACCCTAGTTATGTTTCGAAAACCAATAAAGATAATGCTGAAAAAATGTGTGACAAAAGTTGGCAAGTCAGCTAACTACAGTCAGAATTATTATGTATTGTTTATGCTTTTATTTCTTTCTTATCTTCTGCAGTTGTTAGTTTGAATATGTATTATGCTGTTTCTTATTGACAATTTGTGAAATTGTGCAAGTGCAACTGTTACTATAATACAAATTAAAAAACACATCAACACATCCGGTAATTGTCTCACGCAATTCGGGCACTTCCGGTTCCTGGAAACCACCGCCTCTTTGGTTCCCACCCAAACAAAAAAGCTCCGATGGAGATTTCTACCCTCAGAAACAGCTCTGTCTCCGGCCAGCTAATCAACGTCAGTTAGCTTTGATTGTTATTAAAAAAAATCGAGCTTCTGTTAGCTCGGCTACTACCTCTTTCTGTGACGTCACTGTAACTAACTTGGCTGCTTTGTAATTTCACCAAATTGCGCAACAGTCAGTAACTAGCTATAGCTGCTGCTTTTCAGTCTCCAAACAGCAGCTCTGGAGAGATGACAAGCGGTTTGTCGGTCACCGGCGGCTCTACTTCCAAACAGGTCTGACAGTCCTGGCTCGGATCGGATCGGTTCGGCTTGGCATGTCACGGAGGATTTGTTGAGTCAAGCTAGCTACGAGGTGAGTGTTTGTGTGTGAGGCTAGCTTGGTTAGCTAAAGGTTGAGGCTGGTGTTCTGGCTGTGTCTTGTTTGTCCCAATGAGGACAAGTGGTGGAAGAAGTACTCTGATCCTTTACTAAAGTAAAAGTACTTATACCACAGAGTAGAAGCTCTGTTACAAGTAACAGTCCTGCATTGTGATTACAATATTTAACTCGTAATTATCAATGTATTCAGTGTTATTAGTAATTTGACAAGTAGAAAGCTGAGAGAATGTTATGAAAACGTACTGTACTTGAGGTACTTTTACTGAATTTGAATTCATTTTCTGGTTTAAACTACTTTATATTCTATACGTTTACCACATAAACCCTATACTTCTACTTCACTACATTTAAGAGGCATATATTGTACTTTCTACATGTATTTGACAGTTTAAAGATTATAAACAAAACATGATCCGTTCATAAGATATATTATCGTACATAGTAAAATGTGCTGTTGCTGTAACATTAAAATGCTGCTTACGTACTAAAGCATCAGTCATAAAGTTCCAATAATATGATTTATAATAATATAACTCCATTCTGTCCAACAAGCACATTAACTTTGATACTGAAAGTACAATTTGCTGGTAATACCTTTGTACTCTTGTTACTCTTATTTGTAACAAGAGTGTTTTTACTGAGTGCTATAAGAGTACCTTTTCCACCGACTGTATCTTTATAAAGTGAATATTTTGGGCTGTTGGAAGAAACTAGAGGTTTAAGACTGGACTCTGGTAACTCGTTACAAGCATGTGCTCATGTGTTTTTGACATATTCTTTAGTGGCAGTCCCACTTCACAATTTGGAGGGCGAGACAAAGTTGTGGCAATTACAGTTTGGTTTCACTTTCATGTTCTCAGCACCATATCTTAATAACAATACATAGAAATACATCAGATATCTGCAGACACAACAGGTGACACGGACCTACAAATTTGAAATGCATGCAAATAGTTTTTATGATTTCATTAGTATTGCCACTCATTTGTTGTCTATCCTGTCTTGTCATCACACTGAGCATCCTTGTACACTAACCCCTCCCCCTTCTTCCTGTTTCCTCTGCTGTGGTCTCATCCTGGGCTTTTCCTCCACACTCCAGTTACCATGAGTGCGATGCGTGTGGACGCCAAAGTGGTGATGCTGGGAAAGGAGAGCGTGGGGAAGACCAGCCTGGTGGAGAGATACGTTCATCATCGCTTCTTGGTCGGCCCGTACCAGAATGTGAGTGTCGGCTGCTCCGCTTCAATTTCCATGCCCACGATGAAAGACATTATTTTTATATATTTCGCCCCGGGGAGGTTGTGGTAATCAGGCTCAAGTCTGTGATCATCTCAAAGCATAGAAGCACTCACATTAACCGATGCTGCATTAGACAAGCGTATTAAATGTTGGAGCTATGCAGACATGCCTCTCTCGTGTCCTGTTTTTATAACTTCACAGTTGCTTGAAGCAACACAGCAGCTTTGGGAGTATTTAGACGAGGAGTGTAACGATACACCAAAGGCACGGTTTGGTGGGAATTCGGAACAGCTGTAAAAAAACAAACAAATGCATAAGGATCCGTTTCTATTCTTTCATTATGAACAGACAGTAGTGCAAGTGTCAAAGACGGACACAGTCGTCTTGCTGAGGACTGAAGGAGCATTTTGATCACTGGCAACTTTGGTGAACTATTTTGATTATTAAAATAAGGGATAATTTTAACACTCCTGTATTATACTGTACGAACACTAAACAAACACTTTCCCAAAAGGCAACAGGTCACAATAGGCTATAAAACCGAAAAGCATCTCTTATGCTGTGAAACTGAAATAAAAAATGAATAGAATAATAAAACATTTCAGTTAGTTCCACCGTCGCAATATACATACCTTCAAAGTAAACAGTTATGTATTGCACTGTATTACTACAGTTATGTGTTGCACTGTATTCAGCAGTACATTGTGAACTAACAGTCCGTCCTCGTCTTACACACAACTCTGTTGTAGCTGACCTTGCACCCACAAGCTGGTATTCCAGCGCCGCTGTTTTATTTGTGTTCGTCATATTGATACTGATCCGCTTGTTGTGCTAATTTTAGCAGATGTGCTAACTGCATATGGCTTAAAGACTCGCGCTTATGAACTTTGGTTCCGCTTTATGTGCATCATTCTATATCCCGTGTGTTCTGCATGCACTGAACCGTAACGATTACACAAACTGTAACAGCACACGGACTTCTTCACTTTTTGCATTATATATTTAATTTATAAAGGATTGAATGTTATTGTTTTTGACTGTCAATCTACACGCAATAAGTTGGAATGACGAAAACTAAAATCTCTCAATTACGTAAACACTCAGTAACCAGGTTAACCCACACTTCCACCGTACAGTATCTGCTGATTACCAGTTCACAGCCAACTGCAAAGAAAATGTAAATGTCTTTATTGCAGGGTTATGAGCAGAAGCTCCATGTTATCGTTCAGACAGAGTTCCCACAGTCTACAGGGAGTCCAAACATTTCCATCCATGAGTGTCTGATCCCTATTTTCTCTTCCTGACAGACTATCGGTGCTGCTTTTGTTGCCAAACCAATCCAGGTGGGAGAGAAAGTGATCACTCTGGGAATATGGGTGAGTTAGAGGCGACCGGATATGAATGTTAGTCTGTTTTCTGCATCCGTCCCACAATTTGGCAACAGATTCAGCATTGTACTCCTATAACGTTGTCTGACTCAAGGTGGACGGTTAAAACTAAAAAAGGATCAAAATAAATACAGCAGAACCAGATTTATTGTCTTTGTTTTATACATAATTTTCCCATCAAAACCTGGCGCCTACATTACCCACAATGCAACTCAACCACAGACCATTTATTTTGAATCCATGGTCTTTTTATTTGTTTATCTAAGTTTTCCAATAAGATGAATGGTATAAATTCAGCATTAGTATTAAAAGTTATTTAATATTTTCAGAGGAAATGTGGCTTTGAGACTTTATTAAAGTAAAAAGAAACATGATAAACTTGTAGACTATTTGAACAACTAGTGAAGGTACCTTTTATCATACACATGATGATGAAGAGTAATTCTTCTTCTGTGTTGGATAAATGATAAATGCATGACTTGCATATTACAGTACCTTATCTGTAGATTGATTAGACTTAATAAGCAATTGTCAGTTTTATTAAATAATAACCAAAAGAAACAGTTGAGGTTTAAGTTTTCCCTTTAATTTATTGTCTTATTGTTATTTATTTACATATTGTTTTATTTCTAAATGCATTATTTTGTGGAAACTTGTTAATAATGACCGAAATAAATGACTCCTTCTAGGTGGTTCCAGAACTTTCAGAGCATTTAGGGGAAATGAGCTTGGAGCTCGTCACACTGGGTATTACGAGGCATTCAAAGCCTGCATGGGGGTTCTAGGAGACTGTTAACAGTTATTATCAGATCTCAGGTGTGAGGGCCGAGACATTACTGGAAGATGGATCTCAATATTTTTCTTTCTCCGTCTGTCTCACTCAGGACACGGCTGGATCAGAGCGCTACGAAGCCATGAGCAGAATCTACTACAGAGGAGCCCGGGCTGCCATAGTCTGCTACGGTAAACCTGCACTCATCCTAATCATCTTAACGACAGCACTCGGGTGTCAGAACTCTGGGAGCTCTTTTAGTATTTGGGCCACAGCTGAATGCATTTGTAAATGAACATACAGAACTGAATGCACATGGTTCTTTTATATGTAAATATATCAGCGTTTACCATCCAGTTGTTTGTGTTTGTGTTAAACCTTTACTTCAGCCTTTAAATTCCTTTTTTACGTGACTCTTCATTGAGAGGAATCAATAGCTGGTGGATGAGTCTTGGCTCTGAGTTCTGGCTTTGCTGTCCTTGTGCGCTTTATGCACGTTTGTGTTTACATACATATCTTATTTCTGACTTTTAGATATGACCGACACCAGCAGCTTCCAGCGAGCTCGGTTCTGGGTGAAGGAGCTGCAGAACTGCGAGGAAGTAAGAGCTTTTCTAGTCTAAAGTTAAATGTAACGGAGCTTAACTGTAACTCTGTAACATTATGTTGTGTTTCTCTTGACTGTGTTGTTTCCTCCAGCACTGTAAGATCTACCTGTGTGGCACGAAGAGCGACCTGATTGAGGGAGATCGAAGCCTGCGGCAAATCGACTACCACGATGCTCAGGACTTTGCTGACGGTAAATACCGTCTCCCGGTTATAAACTGGTCACTATACTGGTGCTCTAATCTGTACAGAGCTGTGTGTGATTGATAATGTACAGTACTGTCATGGAGCCTTCATTTAGATGTCTGACCAGCAGAACACAACAGATCGATGTGGTTATTTTAGCTTCATATTTGTACGTGTGCACTAACACGTTGTTTATATATTATGCCACACTGATAGTTTCCTCTCTTATTAATGTATAAAATCCACACTTGAAACACCCTTCACGGGGTCTGCAGGGCTGGAAAAGTCTTAGCAAGCGTTGGATTTTGTATCCTCAAAAAAAAAAAAAAGGGCATTATAACTTCAACTGTACGTTTTTGTATCTGATTGCAGGCTTTCAGTAGCGAGGAAGCTCATCGTCTCATAATATTCAAAATCTTAAATTAACCAGTTTTATTTGGTTAATCCATTAATGCATTTTCTGCCACTCATCTGGGTCGAGGTTGCTTTGATTCCATTAATAATATTCTGAATTTTTTTTAAATATACTGCTAAGAAATACTGACTTCTGGGGCCTAATTCTTCAATCATGCTTTCAGACTTCGGCCGGTAAAACTGTGAAAATGGGTAAAAACAAAAATATCTTCGATTGAACTTGGTGAACTCTGCAGGAACCAGTTTAAGGCTTTACATTCTAGCCGTGTTAGCAGAGTTAATCTTTAAACCTGAAAACAGGTTTTACTATTTACCTGGACATTTGAGATTATGTTACTGCCCAAACTGGGGAATGAATAGATCCCCAAAAGGCTTCTAAACGTCCTGAACGTGGTTCAAGGATATTAAAAAATGGTTAACCTCTCTTTTAAACGTTTGTGCAGCAGCCCGGCTGACGTTTAACCTCCCTGCTTTGGTTTGCTTCACAGAGATCGGTGCGCTGCTCTTTGAGACCTCCAGTAAAACAGGAAACAACGTGGGTGAGTCACACCTTCAGTCATCCTGCAGAACGTATTTAACACGGGCGGTTGGCTGTGATCACAGCTGTATTTATTCACGGACTGTCAATTGAGGAAGTGAGTTTCCCTCAGAACTCTTAATACTGACAAATGTTGGCAACTTTTCAAGCAGATAAACTCACTTGATTGTCGTAACACAACACCCATCCACACATAGACAGGAAAAGTGTCTTTCCTGACTATCTGCTGTTTGGAACATTTCAACTAGAAAGTCTCCATTAAGCAAACTAGTTTCACAATCTGTCACGATTCTTCAGCACCTCACGGTGAGAGGGAGAAACAGGTTTTTAACCCCTCTTACAACCTCAATAATAACATTACTACTTCTTCCGTACACTTTCAATTTTCAAGTAAACATCTCATCATTCTATGCGTGTGCACTGCGTCACAGAATTATCTAATAAATGATTAAACTGATGAGAAAATGTAGTTGTATCATTGTGATAAGAAGGGATGAGTGTCCCTCATGTCTTGATAAAACCATTAAGAAAGATGTCATGGACAGCTATAGCGTCACTGTTGCACATTCACTGTCCAAAACGAACTGTAGAAGGAGCTGCTGCTGTTGGTCAATCAAACTAATTCAACTGAGCTTTAAAGTCAAATTTCCCCAAGGAGAAGTAAATAAAACTAAATAACAGAAATTCTTCGATTGCAAACATTTAAATAATATGGAGGAGGGTAATAGTGAAGTGTTTGCTATTTGGAAATATGTCCGATTGTGAAAAAGGAAAGTGCATGAATATGTAAGTCAAATTGAGACATTGGTCTCTCATAGAGACTGTTGTCACAAAGTGAGAATAAAGTGATTTTCTAACCCTCAGTGGGAACTCTTATCCCACTCACGTTGTCAGAATCTGACTTCGATGACAGATGCACCACAGAGAGCCGTCAGTGGGACCAAATCCCTGTAATCACAGTAAAAGATATTGTGAAAGATAATCAGCTTTTGAACAGAGATCACCACTGAGAGCCTCTTTTCTGTTCAAGCTCGACAACACCCAACATCATGTACGAGTGCATTTCAAGCTTCACAGATCAGAAAAGAGAAACAAGCACACGCATGTGAACATGATATAATACAGTATACCGTGGACCATGAGCTGAAACACAACATTAACACGTGTAAAGTAGTCAAATTCCACTTAAGAACAACAGTAAAGGCTTGTTTGTTTCTGGCGTAGATAATGTAATGGTGACAGTGTGCTAGGCTTAATGGAGGAAGGGTTTTTGGAGCCTCTCTTATCAAACATGCTGCTTGTTTGAAACTAAATGTGGCACAGTTATTGCTTTTTATAAACCAGGTGTTATGAACCCGAGTGGATCTCTTTTTAATCCGGTCTTGATGGAAACTGACGAGCTTCATTCTTTCATCTGCTTTGACAGACGAGTTGTTCCAGAAAGTTGCTGAGGATTACAACACTACTGCCTTCCAGTATATGACACGTGAGTATTCTATCCACCAAAACTCAGGAATCCTTCAATGCAATCTAAAAAGGGGGATTTTTGGACCATTAGACCCCGGCCGTGACCACCAGCCCTTTGTTCGGCTCATTTTCTGTAACCAGTGTAGCATTAAAGCACGGTGGAACTGTCAAGCTTGTCGAACCGTCCATTTACTAGCTAGCTTGTTAATTCCACCGTGCGTTAATGCTACATTGATTACAGCTAAATAAGCCGAACAGAGTGGTCACTCGATGTGCTTTCCTACGCTGTGAGGAGTGTGTGGATGAAGCATTCAATTGTTACGTGTTACTTATTTACTCCGGCTCTCTACGCTTCGTAACGTTACTGCAAAACCTCGGTGAGTCGGCGACTTGCCATAAGTCGGTTTGGTTTATATGGAAGTTAGCGGTCACAATGGCAAAGGTACACATGTAAATTGTGTACTTCACATAATTCTTCACGAGTACTTTCATGTTTTGCACTGCTATATAATTTTGTACTTTTACTGATGTAACATCTTGAATGCAGGACTTTTACTTTTAAGAGTAATTCTACAGTGTTGTAAAAGTACTATACATACAATACACTTCATCACGATGTTGCCGATCTCTCTCATAAAGCTGCACACTAAATATCAAGCAAGGTGGTTAGCCTAGCTTAGCATGAAGACTGGAAACAAGTAGCCTGGCTCCAGCCAAAGGAAAGAAAAGCAGCTCTAAGGCTCACGGTTATCTTGGTCGTTTAATCCAAAGTGTGAGAACGTTTATCTAAAAAGGGGCAAGTTTTCCTTCACTGATCCCAAAGCTGCTATAAAGACAAGCTTTTGAACATAAAGTCTCTTCCTGTTTTTGCAGCAGAGGAGACGGGAGTGGACTTGGGCCAGAAGAAAGACTCGTATTTCTACTCCTGTTGCCATAATAACTGATGCCGGGGCAGCAGGAAGGGAAACGGAAGCGGTGACCTTCCTTTGGCTGGAGGAAAAACGTGGCTAAGATGGATGGAAGAAGTCACAGAAGAAAGAAGAAAAGAAAAACAAAAAAATCAAGCAGTTCTGTTAAAAACTTATGTTCATTTCTTTTGTGCCATAAAGAACTGACGGCTTTAAGACTTTATGGAAGAGGATCTACTGCAGCTGTTACTGGGTGGGATAGAGGGATTCAAACAAACAACAATTCCTCATTTCCATTTTCTTCTGCAGCTTCTTGACCGTGGAAGTAAACGTGTCTCTAAAGCGGTGGCGTTTATCAATCTGCAGTTAAAAAGATGGATCCCACTGAACACGGACTGGCAGAGAAAACTTGATTGATTGAGCGAGAAGTGCAGCGCGTCAGGAGGGTGAAGAGTTTGTTTACAGCAGTTCATTTTTGTTTACCTGTTTAAACCCGTCTGTCAGTCATCGTCGATGAAGCCGACACAAATGGAGTGAAGCCAAATGGGCTACAAAAAACGTACTTAAAATGAATTTCTTTTTGCAAATCTGGTACAACTCATGAATGAATTGATCCCAATGAGCCTTATAAAGGCATTAATACCCCGCAGTAGATGTATCAAGAGAGCTGGATAGGGCGCTACCACGCTGCCGCTGGTCATGTGTGGTACTGCAATATGTTTTATTCTTTAATATCATTTTGTGGCTTCTGTGCTGGGTGAGTGACTTTCCTTCAAATGAATCCAGTTGTTCTAATACATCCATAGTGACAGCACGCACGCACCAAACCTTTCTGTACGTTTGCAGCATCAGCTAAGAGATTTAAAAGCGACTATAACAACATCTCTAATTCAATTGCATGGCCTGAGCTCACTGAAAGACAATGATAAAAGGACAGTTACTCTTTCTACATTGAAGCTCTAAATTATCCATTTTACCATTTCAAATGCAAAGTACACATGTGGAAATGTGACTTGTCAACTTTTTCTTTCAGTGAAATGTTCCTTCGAAGCTCCGAAAGGTTTTTAAGAAACACTGATCAAAGTTCCCTTCCTCTGTGGTGAGAAACAGCATATTTCACCAACACAGGAAAAACACACTCTGTGGGTGAATGTTGTAACGCGGCTCAAACTGTCATCTCAATGTCCTCGGAACAATAGTTACAGCTGCATTTAACTCTAATTTATTGCCTTTTAAGTTGTGCTGCCAGGAAGACGTGGGGAAATAAATTGACACAATATGAGTTTCCTCCATGTTGCTGCTTTGATGTGTTGACGTTTCACGTTTTAATATTTTGATGCACAATATTTTATATTGAGGGCTGTTTAGGACAGACCGGTGTAAAGTACGAATATGTTGTGTAAGATTAAAAGCTTGTTAAAATAATGTTTAAAAAGCGCTGAACGATTTTAAAGGGATCGAGCCACACGTTTGTTTGCCTTTGTGTGTAATATCTGAGCTTTTTAAGCATTTGAGTGAAAAATAATGGCAATATACTGTTTTTAAAAATCTAAAAATGTGTTGCAAATCATGAATGCATCACGGCCTACAGAACTCAATCTGTGGCGCAAAGAAAACATTTTTTTGTATTCAGTTTCCAGCAGCTTATTCCACTTACAGATGATTTTGCTGGTTTCAAACGTCTCCGTAGTATCATCTCACGTCGTACATCTCCACCCTGAACGAAAACAAACATCTACATAAAAGCTTGTGCCTCAAAAAGGGACGTTACAATAAGCCAAATAAAATCACTTGAAATCAGCAAAACTGTCACTGGAATCGACAAATCGTTGAGCCCATCACCTGTGCTTTGTACTGTAAAACATAACCTGTATTATAGTCATTTAAAATATAAACTGTCCTCTGTGGTGCATTCAGGGACTTTGTGACATGTCA
Source organism: Anarhichas minor (assembly GCF_050575085.1). Lineage (NCBI taxonomy): Eukaryota > Metazoa > Chordata > Actinopteri > Perciformes > Anarhichadidae > Anarhichas > Anarhichas minor. Next base: position 19,858,595 of record NW_027466473.1, on the reverse strand, counting down.
GAATTGATCATGACCCAAAAAGCACAGATGAGCTACACCACTGGAAATAAATAAAGAGACAAAGTCTGCAGGTCTTGAAAAGTCTTGAAAAGCATTAAATTCAGATCCCTAAAAAAAGGCCTTACAAGGTATCAAAGTCTGATATATTATTTTTTTAATCGGTTAATTCATCCATCAATTTGCTTTGCTTATCTGCAGTGAATTGATTAATTGTATTACTATAAATGTTGGTTATATACAGCTAAGAGGTACAGACAAACATGATATTAATGTTAAAACTTTATTATAAATAATTGTAGGCCTTACTGTCTCCACTGGTCATTATCATTGAAAAAGATTAAATTGCATTGTGGTCCTTACATTAGTTTTGTGAATGCAGAAACCCTGTATTAAAAATGATAAAACAATAAATCTAGAAACTTAAACTATGCATTGGAAAATGTTATGAAATAGGCGAGTTTGGGGTTTTTAATCAAGGAACATGTCTGCTCCTACAAACAAGTGGGAAATGAGATCTAAAGAAACTACTGAAGTGAAACACCTCTTTATTTTGTTAGTGTGATGTTCAGCCGTGTCATTCTCATCCCCTCCACCTTCATTGTGCTGCAAAAAATAAATAAATAAAAAGTCATTTACAGTATTTAAAGTTTAAATCAAGTAGAAAAATGAAAAAACATGACTTACTTCCTGACTTGAACCCGATCACTACACAAGCTGATTTACACCGGAGACCTCGTTTACAACGTTCCTGCCGTTATAATAAATGCTGATTCATTATTTATTAAAGATGCCATTATTTTTGCAGCGCTGTGTTTACTGTGAATGTATTGCTACATGTTTACACTCTTGTACAGCCTGGCCTGTGATTCATCTTCTTTGTAAAACTTAATTTAAATCTTCAAATGTATCGACACCAGAGAGCTTCTTCATCGGTTTCCACTTTATCTCTGGTAATTTGATAACTTTTGTTTTTTTTAACTCACCTGTGGCTCACCTACACAGATTCTTCTTTCAGCTGATTAGACCTCTCTGGCTTCCCCTTCCTGGCTGAATCCAAAAGATATGTCTCAGACAACACCTACAAAATGTGCAAAGTGAAAAATAAAGTTTACCTCGGCATCTCCATCTCCTGTTTGATTGTCAGATATCTGGTATTGTTCACTCCGACTGCTGTTTCCCTCCGTTACAGAAACAATTGTGATATAATTTAATTAATAACGAATTTAAAGCCACATATGATTCAAAAAGCCTTATGTCATAGAAATAATGTCGAAGATGCTCAGAGTCAAAGATCTATATTTCCTATGCTGCTTCATGTTGAACACAATAAATAAAAAAAAGAACGAGGCCAGTAAAAAGCTTATTTCATTACTTCTTTTTCTTATATATTTATATATAGCAGTTGTTTTAACAGGTCAATAGTTGAGATCCAACGGGTCATAATTACACTGGAATGAAACACTGCTTGTTGGGCAACTGTAAAAAGGCATTAGTAGGGACACTTGGCTCTCACAGGCGCCAAAACCATTCCTTAAAAATAGCTCCAAAGAAAAACACGCTAAGGCATTGGCAGATAACACACAGACAATACTAAGCTTGAAGACAGAGCGAAAACACATGTGGCAAGAACATATACTGGAGTAAGCGTCACGGCAGGAGTCCGTCGTTTCAAGCGTCCCGTCGAAGACTTTTCTGTTTCCCCGTCATCACTTGTGCCTCACAGAGCAGTTTATAAATAATGACCACAGAGCACACGCAGTGCAAGACTGACTGTTGTGATGGATATGAGCTTCTGGAGTGTCCAACCTGTCTCCCTGTGGAGCTACAAGACAGCTTTGGCGGTATAAACTGTATAAACACTTTCTCCGAGGCATGAAGAGTAATCTCAGGCAAACACTGAATCGTCGTCAATTATAGATCCTTTTTTTTTTTTTTTGTCCCCGCTTCTTTTCATTGCCAGCTCCGGTCTAAAACTAGCAGCATCGCCTGCCGTGTGAACTCATGTTGAGGCTACGCCAGGCAGCAACATCATGTGGCACTTTCACACTTTATCGATACTCTGATGTTGAAGCACCATCAAATGATCGGGAGCTGGAGGGGAGTAAATGGAAGCAACGACTCCTGTGTCAAGTATAATCGTAATAATAAACGTAACCAATGTCCACTGACCACAAGGAAAAAAAGTTTGGAGCGGTGTTCATGTTTGAAAGCAGATGACAGGTAAATTCATGTTTTTTTTGTTTTTTTTAAACGTGGATACTATTTGATTTCAAATGTAACCAAGTCGAGGTCATTTACGTGGGCCGAAGACTGAAGAGTTCACCCGACCTCGACAGGAAGCTACAGTACAGTGCAGTCTGTTCTAGCAAGAAACACCGACAGTATACACACTGGCTCTACGTACGCTTTGCAGGGTCAACTTGCTTGAAATACTACTGAGAACAAATACCAAAAACAAACCAGCAGGTGATATCTGTGAGAGAAAACAAGTATATTGGAGTGAAATATGTTTACAAATATCAAGTTGTACATTTATGTAGAAGTTCCAGATAATTGTCTTTGTCAGATCTCCCATATGAAGGTGCAGTCAGCGCTAGTGTGTGCAAAGTCACCGAGTCATGAACCGAGCGTGTAACCGATTATTAGGACAAAACTAAATAAATAATAAAAGGAAAGTCTGTGTATAAATATGGTTCTCTACAGTATTTATTCTGTTTATTTATTTGATTCGTGAACACTTTATTTATGTGTTGATTTAGTTTTGTCCTAAAATGTCCTCCATACAGTGACAGACTGGGCTACTTGTGATTGGTTTATCTGCCCTGGGAGGGTTCGCTGCCTGCAGTTGTAATAATAATCCACTGTGCGTCACTCCTCTTCCTCCTCCTCCTCCTCCTCCTCCTCCTCTTCATCGTCGTCGTCGTCGTCCTCTTCCTCCTCCTCGTCCTCCTCCTCGTCCTCCTCGTCATCGTCGTCATCATCATCGTCCTCCTCCTCCTCCTCCTCCTCCTCCTCCTCGTCATCTTCTTTGATCTCAACATATTCCATCACCGCCTCTCCATCGTCTTCGTGAGAATCTGACTTCTGCCTCCCCAGCTCGCCCTCTTCCTCCGACTCCTCCTCCACTTCCTCCAGCAGCTCCTCTTCCTCCTCCTCCTCCTCCTCCTCTTCGTCCTCTAAGACATCCCTCTCCTCCTCATACGAGGAGATGGGCGAGTAGTGCGGGAGGTCATACGCTGGAGGGCTGCTGGGAGCATCTGAGCTGCTGGGGGGAGGCGAGGAAGCTGGCGCGGTGACAGGAATAGTGACGGGTACCGGGATGGACAACGCGGGGAGCGACTCGGAGGGACGTGCGCCGCCGCCGGCACTGATCTCCTGCACCTTCCTGCCGGTCGGTTTCGGACTGGTGGTGGTGTTAGAAGCAGCAGAGGGGATGACGGCCATGCCCAGCCCCGAGGTCAGGGCTCTGGGCTCGGGCGTGTACTCCCGGATCTCCCCTGGTTCCAGTGGGTCGGGCCCACAGGGGTCGTGCTCGCTGCAGCACAGCCTGCCGTCCAGCTTGGAGATGAAGAGCAGGCCTTCGCGGTGCTGGTTGCAGTAGGAGCTGGGGCACATCTCGCAGAAGGACGCCGCCTCCTTGTTACATATGTCACACTGGTGCCACGGACACTCCCAACGACCTACAATGAATATACAGACAAGGACGTCAAGGAAAGTACAAAAGGAACTTTGTTTCCATGTTTGGGATTTGAGTCTGTTAAGGTATTATGCTGTTTAATTAGTCTCAAAACCCACTCACATTAAAACCAGATGCGCACAGAACAATATCTGCAAGCGGAAAACATCCCCACGAGGGAGCATTTCTGCTCCTCGTGCACAAATGCGATCCCACAAGCTCGGGGCTGTGATAAGCACAAGCTCGACCCTTCCTACGCGCTCACAACTGCTCGAGGGGATGGAATGAAATAAACAGTGGCTGGAGCCTCTGCTCCTCTGATTGGTCACTTTAAACAACCAGAGTCTGATCAATGTTTCTGCTGTGATACACACGCCGTCGTTCAAAGGTTTTCAATCATGAAAATTAAATGTTTTTTGTCTTCTGAGGTTATTTATTTATCAAAAATGTAAATGCAGGTGTGTGAATCTCTTCCGCTGCTAAAATGGGTCGCAAAATATACTTGGACGGCCGTTTATATATCTCTGGGTGGCTCGCTCTAATAGCCAACAACTGAAATGTTTTACCGTGTAGTTTTCCAGGGAAAACTCCCCTGACACACACACAGCAGGAAGTGACTGCATTTGCCAAACACCACAGATTTCACCAAAAGAAAATGTGAGTTATTGTGTTAAACAGAGAGCCACTGACCTGCAGGCCTCTTGGTGAGGTTGAGGCAGTCGGCGTGGTAGACTTTGGGACAGCCGGGTCTCTTACAGGAGACCATCTGTCCTCCGTCTCCGCAGCTGTAACACTCGTCCTCTCGTTCTTTGGTCACCACCACCTTCTTCTTCCTCTTGCCGTGGCCCCTCCTCTTCATCTTTCGGCCTTTGTCGTCAGATGGAGGGTTGTTCTGGTTTGGAGAGGAGAGAAGCTTTAAACGGGGCTTTTGTTGAGCTGACTTCATGTTTATCTTTCAATTGACTGATTTCAGCATTTAAATAATTTGTAACTCGGTACATTCCACCACTGACCTCAGGTGTTAAAACAATATATGAGCATTTCAATTTGTGTCTTCGCCCTCACCTTTGGTCTGACGCCGAGGAAGCCGCTGCAGTTTGGTGCCCCACATTTACAGACCGTCTTCCCGTTCCCCAAACACTCCAGGTTGTAGTTGAAAGTGAGCTCTGTGCCTAAACAGAAACACACAAAATACCTCCACATAAGCATTTCCTCATTTGCATTTGTTTTCCCCATTAAACTTGTGTGTGTGTGATGTCCAATACTCTTGATTGTAGTGGTTTTATTTTATTTACCTGCAGCGACGTCGACGAGAGCGAACAGTCCCACCCGGGTGTCTCCGCTGACCGTCCACTTCTGCGTCTCACAGTTCGGCTGACAGCAGTGGTTCATGAAGCGAGCCTCGTTCCCCTTGGGCCCGGCGTCGATGATTCGATCCTAAAAACACACATTTACATATTTTACACCACTTTGAAAAGACACAGATGGTAAATGTATATATAAACATGCAAACATGTATTTCTTGTTTCCTCACTGTCAAAACAGGGTACCACCAACATGAGTTTTTAGTATTAGTACACACTTAAACTGACACACACTCTGGCTGTGGAGCTGTACCTTGTCCAGAGTCAGCATGTAGAAGTTACAGATGTCGTTCTCCTGGGCGTGTCTGATCCTGGACCTGCACTCCTCCTCGTCAATCACCTCCCCGACATACTCGCTCACAAAGTGACCCTGAAACAAAAAACGTTCAACATCATTTGGCCTGATGCAATTACTCGAAACAGCAAACCACACTTCCTGATGGCGACTCTGTGGTGGTACAGCAGCGCCAGTAGAATTAGTGATAGAAGTAGTTACCTTCTTGATGTCGTGGACACAGCGGAGTCCCCAGCCTCGAGACAGTGTCCTGAAGATCTCCACCTGGCTGTACTGACGCTTGCTGAACGCCTGGTTGAGGCAGTGCTCGCCCGCCGGGCAAACCTGCAAACATTTCAGCCTCTTTGAGCTCAGTATTTTGGTTTTACAGAGCTTTAGTGAGCTTAAGCTCATTGTTTATCTGCCCGGACCAAACCTTTTTGTTGTGGTTCACTCTCACTTTAAAAAGCCACTGTACACTACCTGCTAAGCAGCAAACAGCAGACGGACATAAATTTGATAAAGAGGGAAATTGTCATTGTTTTGGATGAAGATAATGTATATTTCTGCTACTCGTACATTGTTTCTGTTGAGTTTTTAATGAGAAAAACTTGAAAAGAAAGATTTGAAAAGACAGTTAAGGATTTGATGCAGAGCAGATTAATGATTAGCATCATCTAGACAGATATATTTGTCAATATCATACTTTCCAAAAAGCTAATGAGAAAATAGACCAGTCACAGTTCTTGCCTTCGCCATGCAGCTCCTACATTAAGGTGTAGGTAACTCACCACCTCGACACACAGCATAGTTTACTCTTGATTTTTGATCATCATCCATAAATACCTATAAATCTATAAAACATGTGGTGAGTGTGATGGAGGGGTCTCTGTACCTGCGGGTGACATTCGTACAGCAGCATGCGGTTGATGCACTCAGAGTCCATCCCACATGGACTCTCATCTGTCGCCTTGCAGTTACACCGCGGGATCTCCGATAGGTCGGCCGTGAAGATCTGCACCTTCCCTATTGGTCGATTCACCTGAACGAGTCAAAAAGGTTGAAGGAGACATGAATTCTCTCACAGCAATTATCTTTAAATCTGTCAGAGTGATTATATGAAGTAATCTTTCAAGTTTGTCAGAGATCAGTAGTATTAAGCATGACTTGTACTAATGCTCAGCACCATAATAATACATAATTAATAAATAAACATACAGTAAAAATATTCACCTTGATGGTACAAAGAACAAAGCGTCTCCCTGACCTTAATATGTTTGTACGGAGGAGGCTTCCTGTCGTTCTTCCTGTCCTCTTGAAGCTGCCGAAGCTCCTTCTCCGCTTGCAGCTCACGAAATCGAACAGCCGCCTCCTCCAAAGCTGAGGAGGGAGAACAACAGTCAGACACTCAAGTCATCATAGCAGGAACAAACAGAAGACACAACCAACAACACAAGAACCCACAGGATACCTTTCTTGTAGGTGGCATCAACACCTTTCCCCATCTTCTCCTTGCTGTTGGCGTCCACGTCCATATAAGGGAAGACCCTGGCCTGGTACGTCCAAAGGTAATCGTTGGAGCCGAAGAAGTGAACGGGAAATTCCCCGACATCGTGCTTCATCCGCTGAATGTTCTGCGGGATCGTTTTGGGATGGCTGACCTCCGCTGGCCACCACCTTTACGGAGCATTAGAGGAAAAAACACAAAAGTTGGTCATTAACAGGGTACAACTAAAGAGTCTAAACACACGCTTGCAGCTCTGTGAGGCTGTACTTAACCACATCAGTGCTTTGAGCTAAATGCTAACATCCCCATGCTAACAAACTCATAATGACAATACAGGCAAATATATTTACTATGTTAATCCTATGAGTTTAGCATGTTTGTATGCTAATTTTTGCCAACAGGCACTAATTACAAAGTACAGCTGAGGCTGATGGGAATTTCATCAGTTCTGCAAGTATTTGGTAACAAACCAAAGCATTGGACACATGAAATTGTTGACCCGAGGACGGCGCCAAATGAAAAGTCAGTTCAACTTGAAGGGAACATGAATGTCTAAACCAGATTTCATGGCAATTTATTCAATAGTTGTTCAGACATTTCACTCAAATATACTTCTTGTCACCCTCAGGGGCAAAACATCCCAAATAACATCTTGTTTTAACTTGACAAGACTTTTGTTTAGAAAAAAAAAATAAAAACTGACCTGTACCGGCCAACCTTCACCCAGAGGATGTCCTTAAAGCGAGGTTTCTTCCCAGCCTTGCAGTCATTGCAGTACCAGCTGCCTTTAGGCATCTCCATTTTCAGACACTCCCGGTGGAACGCAGCAGGACAGGACTCACAGCACAGCAGACTGCCCCCTAGAGGACGTGAGTGGGAACTGCATCAACCGTTGCATGTGAACGTTAGCTAGACCTACATTAAGGTTACCACTGTTTTCTGAAATAGCTGCTCTTTTAGCTTATTGTTCAGTCTACGCTATGACAAACAATGTTAGCGACTAGCTGGTCAATAACGATGCACAAATTAACACGTTGTATAGTGTAAGTGTTAAACCCTTACATTTCTTGGTTGGGACCAGTAAATTCCTTGAGTCCAAGTTGATTTTTGGGCAAGCGGTTCCAGCTACTGCTAAGTTAAGTTAGCATGCCGACAGCAAATGAGCGTGTTTCCCAAAATGTAAACAGTTTGCATTAAACTACCGGCTTTGGGGCAGATTCAAGCTGAGGCCACACGTTTCTAAATCCGTACCTTCGGTGCAGACGAAGCACCAGCTGACGTTGACGTGTTCGTGGTTCTTGACGCCGCGGCGGGGGGCGAAGTGGTTGGGACAGATGATGCTGTTGTTGGAGAGGACGACGCAGCCTGCTGCCATGCACATGTCTGTAGCGTGATAGGCTACCGGGCAGCGCACACACCGAACCAGACGACCTGCAGAAACAACAAACGAACAGTCAGAGCATTGAAGGTGAAAACCAAACGACAGTAAATCATCCGAGCGTCCTCTGGTTTACCTTTAGAGACGGACGAGCTGTTGGGGTTTGTGATGAAGCAGGTGAGACAGACGTGGATGGAGCAGCGGAAGCCTCGGTTCACAGGTGCCGTCGGGGCGAAGTTGGCGATACACTCGCCGTGGTAAAACTTCCCACATACGGGAATCATACAGCGGCGCACGTCCTCACTGCGCTTTTTACATACGAAGCAGGTGTGGACACCTGGGGAGAAAAAAAGGGTTAGGGTTAGTAGGGTTTGTACCTTAAGCGGTGGATGTTCAGCGTGATAGAGGACAAGTTCATTGTTACTATTGATTATTAATGCAATCTTAAAACAAGCTCATTGTCTTACATCCTGAAATAAATGCATCTCTTTTTCCTAAGATAAAAATGAAATTAAAATGTATACTCTATTTTTGTCTATATTTTTACATTTCACCACATGATATGGGCAGAAATAAAAATGTTTATAGTTTTTCATTTGTCAATCCTATAATACAGAATGAATACAATCTAAGAAATTGGATTTCCTTTTTCAAGTTCTTCTATCATTAGATTTTTATTTGTGAAGTTTCAGTCCTCAGAAGTTCATCACGATAAGTTAATGTATTCTAGCTGCTGCCGCTCTCCGATTGGCTAGTTTTCCCCGGGATATTTTTACTTTAACATGTATAGTATATATATATATATATATATATATATATATATATATATATATATATATATATATATATATATATATATATATATATATATAATAAAAGTTGGGGGACCGAAAAATATAGTGAGTAAAGGTGATTTTTTTTGTTGTTCTTTCACAATGATTAACACAGACCTTTGGCCCCATTGACACTTGGCATCTACTTATTTAATTCATAATTTAATGCATTTCAGAGAATACCTGTGAACACGGTCGTACCTGATTTGCACTCCGGACAGACAAACTTCCCTTTCGGGGCCTCGGCCAGAGAAATGCAGTGCAGGTGGAAGGCTCCACAGCACTGACCCTCGCAGAGCAGCAGCTCCCCCGTCTTCTCACACACCTGAGGCAAGAAAAACACAACCTACTTTAAAGTACCCGATACAATGACATGGTTGGGTTTCGATTTCCTGTGTAGTCCGACGGGTTAAGTGTGGTATTATTGCTGGGGTTCCACATGGTAATACGGTATGTACTTGTGCTAGAACCCACTTTGACTTATTGATTCATTATGATAAATAATAAGGCTCATGAGAGAGTAAAGAAGACGCAGCTCTGGACATCTTTCTCCATCAGTAAATTGGGCCGGGGAGGGGGGGGGGGAGGTGGGAAGCTCACCTGACATATGTTCTCCTTCATGGAGGCAGGACCTCCTCTGTCTCCTATGATCTTCCTGGAGGGTAAAAGCGAATCGTCACACAGCGACAAGTAGTCCTTCATGGAGGAGAAGCTGTGATCCAAGCTGGACAGGTCACCCTAAAGAGACAGATTCATACAGCGATAAATCAGAGCTTCCATACTATTTAAAGGTAGTGTATATGCTGAGTGGTCGGGAAACTAGTTTCAAATATTTTCCCTGCTGTGAAGTTGCTCTCTTTTACCCGCCTTTGTCAAAACGGTATCTTTTAATTGTCATCAACATGTCTTTCCTCCCACAGAACATGCTCTTTATCTTTGTTTGAATGCCATCTTCTGGTACTTTCTAACTGGAGCGCTCTTAAACATTGGCTGAGATAAAAATGTAATTCCAAAATGGGAGGAGAATCACTACAAGAAAGACGGCTGACCTCTGACTCCGCTGTGTCCCTTTTGTCTTCTGCTTGAGGAGCATCAGCGTCTTCCGATGCCGTCTCCACATGGGCGGGTTCGGGCGGCGCCGGAGAGGAGGGTGCAGGACAGCTGGGAGGGGGATCTGCAGGCGTACAGGTGGAAGCTTCGATGGGTGTCGCCGTGGAGCTGGAGGCTATAAGCTGCTTACTCTTTGATATTAAAGATGGCGGTGCCGAATCTGGGTATAAGAAAGACGTGTTAGAAACTATTTAATTAAATCACTACACTGCAGGAAAATAGTCCACAACTACTCATTCCAATTGAGATTTTCAATAATTTTTCTCTTGTCTGGAAATTCAACTGGTTAATATTCTAAATGGGGGGAAATTAGTTTTTCCACTTTTGAATTACTTTTCACACAAAAAAAAGAAAGAAAAGCAAAAGTTTAGCAATGATTATTATAAATTGAACAACAGTATCATATACACAGATGATCCACTGACCTGATTGAGGATCAGGATTTGAGTTGTTCTTCACTGTTTTCACCTGTGACATGAGAACAATTAACAAAACTTTTTCCAGTCAAACTGACGGCAGAAAAAAAACATAATATCATGGTAAAAAAACCTGTAAAGTTTTCCTCTTTTCTAATCTTCACTGATCTTGAATATTATGTCTGTCCAACATGTTATTCTCTAATTACATGACGTTTGCATGTTGATGCATATTAGAGAGAGAGCTGAAAGCTCATTTCCCAAAAGCCTGTTTAGACGAAAATGATCATAAAATCTATTATACGAACCTTCTCAAATTTAAAAGGTGTTTCCTAAAAAGGATCGTGACTTTAGATACTATTAGTTTAATAGATAGCACATTTACGAATGCCTCACCAGAGTTGGACGAAGTAATCAGATATTTTACTGAAGACGAAGGTGCATTACCACAGTTTACAAATATATAAATAAAAACAAGTTAGAGTAACTATTGATGCATTAGTGCATCACTTTAATGTTGCAGCTGGTAAATGCTAATGCTAATTCTAACTACACACTGCTTGGTAACTTCTATATTTCCCCCTGGGGACCATAAAGCATTATCTTAACCTATAATAATATTTCATAAAGTAGCAGAAAAAATACTCAAGTAAAACACAAGTATTATAGATGTACCACAGATGAACAAATGTACACAATGCAGCTATATATGTACCTTCTTCTTGGGGCCCGTTGAGGACTCTGCCTCCATGCAATACTCCAGGATCTTCTGAGTGGGTTTCCTCTTCCGCTTCTTCTCCAGCACAGGAACGTTCACTGTGAATTAAATGTTACACAAAAAGACTCATTGTTCTATATTTAATCAGTGGTTCCCTGACTTTAGGCTATTTAAGTCTCAAGAAGGTATAATTATTAAATATTTCACAAAAACAGCTAACTTAGCTCTGTATTACGCTACATTCCAAATCAGCAGACTTTTTAGCGGTCTAATCAAATGCATTTTACATAAACTTTTACTTGTAATGGAGTATTTCTACAATTTTGTATTGGTATCAAAATACTTATTACGCCACTGCAAGTATCTGGATACCCCAAACTTTTAGTTTGGTGCTATTTTTCATGGTTTGCGCACCTCAGTTCCAATAAAGGGAAATCTTAATGCTGCAGCATACAACATGTTTAAACAACTGTGCGTTTCAGAGACGGACGTTTTCCTGTTTCAACATGACAATGACCGCCTGCACACAATCAGCTCCATATGAAATGTTTTTCCCAGTTTGGTGTGTAAGCACTTGACATCAGTGGCCAATCTCATTAATGCTCTTGTGGCTGAATGGGAGCAAATACAATCCCCAGAGCCAACATACAAAATCTTGTTGAAAGCCTCCTCAGACGGGTGCAAGCTGTTGTTGCAGCAGATTACTGCCTGTGGTTTTGGAAATGCATGTTTTATAGTCACAAATGGATGTAATGTTTGTGTGTCCACATTATTTTGGCCATTTACCCAGAAGATTTTTTTACTTTGGCTGACAGAACACTTTTGTTCCCTCAAACTGTTTTTGTAACTTTGGAAGAAGGTAAGCAGCAGAGAAAGAAACACAAAGACTTCCTCACCGTTGCCTTTGACGATGCCTTCGGACAGCGAGAGGTCAGATTCAGGAGGAGGGGTTAGTGTGTCTACGGAAAGCACCGGTGCATCTTGGGGGGATGTGTTTTCAGTGCTGGGAATTTGTAGTTCAGGGGGCGTTGTTGCGACAATTTCCTCTGGAGGTGGCGTCTGTATTTCAGGAACCAAGTTCACGGATGGGGGGTCTTGTGTGCTGCTGTCCGATCCCGGGGGTTCGGACATGGCCGTGTCCTGAGAAAACAAACAACGAGATTTCACTGTCAATCAGTGATACAAGATTTGTGTGTAGCTGGAAACAAGCGGTATTGGATGCCTAATGCGGTAGTATTATGCATATATAACAACATTCGACTATAACATTACAACAGATCTTACTTTGTATGAATTTTACCTTTCCAATCAACTGGAGAGGCTTTTTAGTTTTCTTCCTGGTGGAGAAAATCTGATCATACTCTTCAGTCCATTCAATCAGCCTCTTGCTTGGTTTTCTAATTCGTTTATGTGCTGAAAAAGATATACAACAGACACTAGCCTTTTAAAATCCGTTGTTTACGGTGTTACTAGACAGCAGAGTGTATTATCACACTTATACCATGGCCACTTGCCAAAGGCAAAGAGATTTGAATTTGTCTTAAGTTTTTTGAGTGAGAGATAGCTTAACTGCTAGCACGGAGCAACTATAGCGGTTTGTTGCTTAATTACAGAAAATACAACAGAGTATTATAGTACTAATCAGGGAAGGACACATGACTGTTAAATCCCACTCAAGAATTGAACGCAGGTGTCTGGGGAATCATTTTCAAAGCTCTCCGTTTCTGCCCATCTGCACTAAAATGCAACCCCGGAGTCTCCAAACTAAAATGGTGTCAGCAGCATTTTCAAACTTCTCTGTTTTAGTGGTTCAAAAGTACCATCAGCAGTTTGCTTTTGCAATGCACCCATGGATGTACAAACAACTTGATTTACAGGCAAGTGTATTTTTCTACGAATTCTAAGCCATATATAGACATTTGATCTCCAATGGACCTCTATAGATTATATCCTCGGACAGTGTAAGTCTCCCTGGATCGGAAAATATGTGTATCATGTCTGTGTATTAAGACTTGACAGAATTATGACTCTGAGAAAGTGCCTTTTTTTGTGACGCAAATTGCACACAAAATCAGTGGGCCAAACTACAATAACTACAACTTCTAGATGTTTTTCGGAATGCATCCAGGATTTCAGTCACATTGTGCTTTACTACTTTGGTCAGACTCTTAAATTAGACTGTCCTTACCTTTTGGAGCCTTGTCGCCTTCTCCAGCGTTGTGCATCAAGCTAGTGTTAGTCTCAGTGCAGTCTGCCGCAAGGCCATTTGGCTGTTCCAGACACAGCGTAGTGTCGCACCCCCTCTGCTCCAAAGGCACCATGTTCTGTAGGTTCTCATTTACTTTGCCCCACCTATCTTCCTCCATCTCTTCCCCAACTACATCTTTACCACCTACAGCTTGCCTCTTCCAGCTGCTGGTCTGTATGCTGAACAGGGACTGGACCCTTGATGAGCAATCCACTCCCGATGAAGAGTCCATTGCTGGCAGGGACTCCAGTCCAGGGAAACCAGGTCCAGACCTGGCAGGACGACAAGGCACTTTGCGGTTGGCTTTCTTTTTCACCCCAGTGGAGCTGCCCCTTCTGTTGTAGGGCCTTTTGGACGTCTGACTTGTGCTCTCCTCATTGTGTTTGATTTCAATTTGGTCTGGACTTAAATACTGATTTTTATTAACATGTTCAATTTGTCGATCTTGGCCTGCGGGTTTCGCCTCTCCAGGCATCACTAAGGGTTCCTCCTTAACATGTGCACTTGGTGGCCCAATTTCCAGTTCTAAGGGGGTCCCCTCTTTCTCTCTTGTGTCATGCAAGTCCTTCAACATCATGAGAAAAGTGCTGAACTTGTAATTTGTGTCTGGTTTGAAAGAGATGGGTTTACCATCGCCCTCATTTGCCAGGGACTGGAAGGATACCTCCTCCAAGTTTTTAAAGGCATTAATAAAAGTAAATGGTGAGGAAGGGGAGGACGAGGAGTGTATGCCAGAGGAATGATCTTCCTTCTTTGCCTTTACCCTAGAAGTCAGAGGTATGAAGTCCATTGGTGGAGTTGAGGATATTGAGAGATCTTCATCTTCGCTCTTAACACCAACATCAAAGTCAACCGAGTCAGAAAACGCCGAAGGGGGGGTGCTACAGCTAGAAAATATGTCCTGATCACACTCGCCATTGGTATTATGAGATTTAAGAGATTTAATTTTAGTGCAAAAGTCCAGTTTGGAATTATGCGCAGAATTACACACACGGTCCGCAGCTTTTCTGTATGGATTTAAGAGTTCTTTCTGCTCAGCCTCCTTTCGGGCTTTTTCACGCTTCTTCTGATCTGCCTCCTGCATGGCCTTCAGGGCTCTGGTCATCAAACGACTGCTGGCTGGGAGGTGGGCAGGATGCTCTTGAAGTAGGACTTTACTGACTTCATCAAGAACCTGCTTTGATTTGTGGACAACTTTCTTGGATTTTGCAGAACACAGGCTTTCGGGTACAGAAGCTTTCCTACATACTAAATTGCCATGCAGGTGAGAAGGTGGACTAGTTGTATTACAAGTTGTACTAGTAGATGTCATTTTTTGATCTGAGCTGCCTAACTGTTCAGATGACTTGCTTGTTACTTTGGATGCAGGGGTCTTCTTACATTCTGACTGTTCTGATTGGTTAAAGGATGAGTAAGTCCCTTTGCTTGGGCTTACATTTACAGTTTCTGGGTTACCCAACTCATCAGACATGTTTGCCACATCTGAGGCAACTATAGTTTTACCTTGACATGACTCTGATGAGAGACGAAGAATACCAGTCCCACCACTTGCTTTTAACTTCTTAACTGAGACCTTTATGGAATCTGAACTGACGGCCTGATCTATGGAGACACTTGCCTTGCTGTCAACCCAATCTGCCTTTTTAGAGGACATTTTAGTCACAGTAGTATCTGGTATTTTTTCATTCTTTGTACATGTAGGTTGGTCATTGGGACTAATGGTCACACTGGAGTTCAGGAACTTCTTACCCTTTATGTCCTTGCGTATCAATTTGACAAAGGGCAGCCTACACTTAGAAACCAGACTTGTTTGTTTGTCTAGACTTGCTAATGGGTCAGTAGCGTCAACATTTAAAGTGGACGCTGCATTCTTGTTACTTTCTTTTTCTTCAGCTTTGTCAGGAATCCGGTCAATCAAATGGACCTCTTTACTAGCCATAAAGTCAGAATGTTGAGTTTGACTGACTCTCTTTACACTCAACCTGGTTTGGTTTACGAAACTTACTGGACTGGGCTCTAAGGCCTTTTTCACATCTGAGCCACCCGATTGGTCTGACGTTGAGCCAGTAACAATGTCGGCTGTATTACTCACTGTCTGTCTACCCTTTGAATATCCACGCTTGTCAGAGGTCACACTAGTCTCAAAAGAAAGAAGTGACCTCTGCTTGTCTAACAATCCTGACTGATCAGCGGAAATGCCAGTTGTACCAAAAGGCCTATCAACAACTGGGGGGGTTTTACACTTCAAATGTCCTGAATGTTCAGGCGACAGATTTGTATCAGCAGGTATCGGAGTCTTATGCTTGTCTGACAACCCTGACTGGTCACTGGGCCTACCACTGGAGGAGGACGCACTAGGAACCTGTGACTTTTTACTTACAACAGATGAGTTCTTTTTCTTACAGGGCACTTTACTAAAGAGAGTGCGGTCTGGCACCGGACTGGATGTTTTAGGTCGTCTGTCTTTGCCGGATTTACTGAACCACAGACCACTCTGAATCTCTGGCTGCTTCTTCACCTCTTTGACAACTGTGACAGATGGTGGAGTCGGAAGTGGCTTTGACTGACGTTCAAGTGATTTTGGACATAAAATCTTAGGGACTGAGTCGAGGTCAGAATATGGGCACTCTCCATTGTCTCTATTCGATTGGTCAGGGCTATTATGCAACGTCTTTTTAGAGTGTTTACTACTCGTGTCCTTCGACGATTTACTTGGTTTCTTCTTGCCAGTAGATTTCCTTAAAGTGCTTGTCTTTGCTGGAGTTGTAATTGGGGATGAAATGGATCCATTGGTAATCTGCAATGTCTCAGGAAGGGTGGGTGAAGTGGCGGGAGGAAAGGTTGGATGGGCCTTGTTCTTTCTCTTCGGTGTGGAACTGTCATGGAAGGCATCGTCTATAGACGAAGGAATAAAGGAAGCTATTTTGGGTCTCTCTTGGAGAACAGATTCAGCTTCTGCCACACTGGATTTCCAAGAGTCCTGAAAACGCTTCGCAATCTGCAGAAAGATAAAGGTAAACACAACTCAATCTTTGCACACATAACTTACTAGTTTACAGAATAATATCTTAATTGTAACTGAAGTCATTCCTGAACAAGTCTGCAGCCTTTATTTTATTGTCTAACACGATGATCACCCAGCAATGACGATGATTTAGATCAACGTTTTATTAGGGCATGCAAGCAGTGACTCATTATTCTTAAAATAGTAATTACAGTGTATTTGTAGTTCTGCTCCCTTTGCTTCCCCCTTCGGCGAAGTAGGGGGAGCTGTTCAAATTCAAAGCCTCCGTGGAAACTGTGAGTTGCTTTGTCCTCCACCCAGGTGAGCTCCACGGGCTCCCCAAAGGTCCTGACATGGTAGAGCCGACAGGGACGGTCACTCGGCTCTAAGACGACAACAAACACCAGCCTCAATGTCTTGATATGAGATTTAAAACTACATCATCCTGCACAGTAAATACATCTGTGCGTCAGCTAAGCAAAGGGAGCTTTTAAATGCAAGAAACCTGGACTCTCTACAACTACAATCAAATGTGCATAGTAGTATCAGGATGATTTTTGAGCATGTACTATACATGATTTATTAGACAGTGGAAATAAGATTAAACCCACAATACCAGCAGTTTGTGGTATCTAACTCTAGCTGCTGAGACATTAGGGTAATCCAGCTTTAGACAATAGTTTTTATGACTAGAATAAAACTGTACGAATCAACGATTGCGAAGGAAAACCATCACATGGGAAAACAAATTATTTTATAGCATAAAAGCATAAAAGGGGATGTCAGGGGATGCAAGGGCTTGAAATAACTGCTTTAAAAGGGATGTATGATGTCAAATTCGGAGATCCATTGGTGGAATGTATAATGTAGTTTTTGATAGCATGAATACAAATTACGATCTAATTTGAAGATGTTCTGAAACTTTTCTAGCATCATGGTTCTCTCCGCTTGGTAACATGACCTAATAAGGCAATTTACTGCCAACCAAAACAATCCGTAGAGCAAATCAAACAACTGAAGACAATCCTTGTGCGATGTAGCCAATCACATGAAGTCAGCAATGTCTCAGGCCCACCTTTTACTTTGTGATAGATTCCCTGTGTCGGGTCAACGGTCACCTCACACGGCCACCATGGTCTTCGGTTGAACTTTGCCCAAATAACTTCACCCTCTAAAAACTTCACAGGCGGCAAAGACTTTTTCTTGGGGCTGTTCTGCTGTCAACAACATGACAATGAAGAAAGAAAACTGCAATCAGACAACTGAAAAGAAAAAGACATGTTCTCACCAGATCATAGCTACGGATGTGTTGGTTGCTTGTTACTTTAGCATGTCCATCGTGACCCCCTGATGTGCATTTACTCTACTTTCAAAGACATCAACATAGACATGTCGCATAATCCATGTGAGGATTCACCAATGACAATTATACATGTCTACCTGCTGATCCTCCAAGACTGTGTATTTAAAAAACATACATACATACATACATACATACATACATACATACATACATATCACATCAAACACTGCATAGTGGGTCAAAGGTTTCAGCTTCGGACAAACTATTTTCTCTACAGGCTTTAGGATCTAATTTTAGCCTTCCCTTGTAGACAGTAGAAGAATATTACAACCTGGTTGTACTTGTGGCTAGTACATCATTTGTGTAATTATTAGTAGTGACTGCTCACAGCAGCAGGTTGAGAGGACTGGCGGGGTACATGATCAGGCCTGAGTTATGACCGGCATGTAGCAGGAATGGCCATAGGGCTGATACTGGCTGCTGCTATGATGTAACCATGCATTTTAAAGGAATAGCTCAACATTTTGGGAAACACGCTTATTCGCTTTCTTGCCGAGGATTTGACGAGAAAGCAAATACCACTCTCATATCTGCCTGGAGCTACAGCCGGGATTCGATTAGCTTGTTATCATAAAAGAAAGCGGGGGAAACAGCTAGCATGTAGGGGTGTTTATTACATGTATGAATGAATCATTATCACATAATCTTTGTAGCAAATGGTAGGCTGCTGAGCTACTGAACTTATAATCAGCGATTGTCTAGGTATAGGTTTTTCCTCCTGGGGCTCGATAAAGTTTTATACTCATATTTTAGATCATGATCAGAGTAAATTACAGCTGTTCCCCCTAATTATATATTTTCTTAAATGTTGTTTTCTTTCCGACCAGGCTGTTATTGGTCTCTACATATTTTTATTTATTTGCCTAAAAATCAACCTGCACAAAAACTTTCTAATTGCGGGCCATTTCGTACCAAAGCCACATAATCACACCATGACCAATGTTTCTTCAGCAGCTAATCAATGTTGAGTTACTGAAATATTTGGCCCAGTTGCAGCTTATACACAGAAATAACGCAGTCCTAAAATTGATCTCTGTGGAACACTGGAATTTCTGACCACACGATAAAAGCTAAACTAGTTTGGAGCCAGGCCCTTGAAGAATTGTTTCAAACATTTTGGGAAATACACCGATTCACTTTGTTGCTGTGAGTTATATGAGAAGACTCGACACTGCTTTCATATCTGTGCGCAGTCAGCAGCTGGTTAGCTTAGCTTAGCACAAAGTCTGAAAACAGGAAAGAACAGCTAGCCTTGCTCTGTCCAGAGTCCAAACAATCCACCTAACAGCACTTCTAAAGCTTACTAATCAAGACTTTATATCCGTTTGCTAATTTGCACAAAAACAGAAACGTTAAAACAACAAGTTGTGATATCTATGGGAGCAGTGACTGCCTGGGGTTTCCTCTGGTCACTTGGTAATCTCACATTGCCTTAAATCTCCAGGCTTTACCTGTAAAACCATCATTTTTTCCATTTATGCCACGAGCAGAAAATATTTTTCTACAAAAGGGGGGCCCTGCAGAAAAGGGTTTTGAATCATTGACTGGGACACGGCGATAGAACGGAGCAATCATTAATGTTATTAGCAACACAAGCTTCAATCATGATGTCGGCTGTGTGTTTAGATTGACTGACCCGGGAGCTCTATTATTTGAATCACCTGTCCTATTCTGTCATTCAGATGATATGTGCTCGTTATCCTGGAGACGGTGAAACATTGATTTTGAAAAGTTAAACTGAAACGGCTGCTTCAGAGTTATGAACTCGGTCCTCTTTCTTCATATTCAGTATCACATCTTGAGCAGTGCCAAGTTTCAATTAGGAACGTGTCCCCGAAACAGTGCAACACACAAAAAGTTAATTGTCTTACTTCTATTTGGGGGATAATCATGTTGTCATTTTTGAAACTACAGCTCACATAATGCTTTGGAGGATGTAATCAGAAAGTATAAAGTCTACAAGCCACCTTCTTATCGCCTATAATTGTTTACATTTTGGCAAATTGGCACTAGGGCTGAACAATCTTAACAAAAACATCTAATTGCGATTACTTTGACCGACTTATTATTCACATTTTCACTGAAAAACTTGATGAACGTGATTTCTGCAGGGATCTGTACCAAACAAAGATGTTTTCTTCAGTCTGTAGAATGTTATTTGGAGGCCAGGACATCTCTGCAGCACCAATATATTTAATTTAAAATGGTATGTTGACGCAAGTCACACTGAATCTATAAATATATGCATCATGTCATGTGTTCAGATTTGACTACTTTATGACTGAGAGAAGGAGTGTGATTTTTGCAATCACGCGCTATGGCTTTTTAAGTACCTTTAATTGCCTCCATTAGCAGCCTGCAGGCCTTGTAGATGAACAGGCCAAATCAGCATCCAATCCACAGTAACTAACTTCCTGTTGGCATACACCTGTCCCTTTCACCTCACGCAGCATGCTAGCCTCACGTCTGTCCCTCCACGACCCCCTCTTCAGCTCTCCTCAGTTTGAAAACCTCTGGAGAAGCTTGACATTTTTCTTTAGCTCCTTGTAAATAGAAAACAACCATATTTGTCAACGACAGAGCTCGGTTGTGCAGCCGTGCATCATCTGTGCCCAACCATTATTCACAAGGATCGATATTCTGTTACAACAGGAGAAAGGCAGTGCGGGTGTTTAGTGTGTCATGCACGAGGTTTGTGTGTGAAAAAGTTATGTAATAACTAAACTATACTTCCCTAGTGAGGGGAAACTCCTTTGACTGAGGACCATTAAGAACTTTTACAATCAAAACCAGAAAGAAAAGTGTTTGTTTACCTAATAGAGGTGTTGCTATTGCTAAAAACACAAAACCTTGAAAGGCTGTTCTTTTGTTTACTTGGAGTAATAAGGATAAAACTTGCCAATGAATGCATTGGGGGACAATCCCCAAGCAGGAGCAGCTCGGTGTCGCTCTCCCACTCGTCATCCGAGCCGTCCCAGTATCTCCGGCGCTGACCCGAGGACTGGGACCGGGTGACCACTTTGGCTGACGAGACGGTACCATCCTTGGACTCCGTGTTCGAGTGTCCAGGAGTGGACTGGAGAACGTTCCCCGCATTCTCGTGTTTGTCCTGCAAGCCTTCCCCCAGAGGTGACACAGTCTCCGGCTCTTCATCGTTGTCGTCGTCGTCGTCCTCAAACAAAGAGGATTCAAAGTGGAGGAAGCCGTTAGCGAAGGGGCTGTTGCTGTCGAGAGAGAAGGCCGGGCTGGGCGGGCCCGAGAAACAACCTTCCGTCTTTTTCTCAGACACGACGGGCTCGCCGCGATTGGCTGCTGGCGCGTCCCTACTTCTAGTTTGGACGACGGGTTGTTTTTGTCCAGCAGTAGAGACACCAAAGCTCTCCCCCCTGCTTGTGTTCTGGGTACCAGAATAATCTCCGCTAGTGCAATCGGCCCAGGAGTCCCTCTCCATCCCCTTCCCCTTCTTACTCCCCCCCCACTCCCAGCTCCTCTCTGGCTCCCTCACCGGCAGGACCAGGTCCGGCTGGCTCACCATGGTGGTGAGATGTTGCAGCCTCCTAAGAGGACTGTAGGTGGAAGGAGAGGAGGAGGATGATGAGGAGTGGTCTCTTTGTGTAAACCCATAGACGGACGCATGCTTGAGGGAGGACGCGGCGGCAGACATGGTTAGCCCGATCCTGTGGTCATGGTGTCTGGAGGCGCAGGAGTGGGAGGAGAGGTCACGGCTGGGGGTCAACGGGCAGCTGGACTGATGAGTCTCCCTGCCAGGGCCTGGGTAAGGCCCACTCATGCTGGCATGGTTCCTCCCTGAAACATGAAGAGAAAATGATCAGAGGCCACCAAAACAAATCATAAACAAACATTCTGCACATTTGTCCTTGCATCAAGGCTCGTTGTAGTATACCTGTGGAACCCAGCTGTGATTTGGTTTAATTTCATGATGACAATCCTTTAACAAATTACATTCTATCCATGGTTGTTGTTTTTTTGCACAACATGTTTCTACAATCTGTCATAACATCACTGCAGCTTGTCTAAAGTTATCCCAGGCAGCTGGTGGCGAGATGGTTTTTAAAAAAAAGTGACACAGCTAAGCCATCAAATCCGTGAAATACAACACAAACCTGCCTTCACATCATGTCAAAATAAAACGTAAACAGACTCACTGACGACCAGCCGATCGACCTATGGTGACATTTTGGAAGACATTCTGCGCAAACATCGCAACCGCCGCTATAAAGCCTTCGAGGGGAATTATCGCGATAAGATACAAATTACATCAAGTAGGATAAGGTCAGCAGCATGTAAACTCACGCTCGTGCATACACTGCACGCACACACACACACAATAAAGGAAATGAATTACATCGAGTCATGTTAAAATCAACCGTCATACACGCCGGCGCTGCAAACATCAACTGGAAATAAAATGGACCCGTTCGTGCGCGAGCGCGCGTGTGCATAGATGTGTGCCACTGCATGTGTGTGTCTGTCTGTGTGTGTGTGTGTGTGTGTGTGTGTGTGTCGCTGGTTGCTTGCATGCTTGCACGAGACTAGAGACACAAATCGCCACATAACACGAGACGACACAAAACAAGTTTACCAACACACATTGACACACAAACACGCGCGAAGACACACACACACACACACACTTGTACGGGCTTCCCTCCCCGACTGATGCAGGCTATGTGTGCATCAAACAACAAAAATCACGGAGAAAACGCCGAATGACACGGGATCTGTCGCGAGAATCTTACCATTCCGGTGTCGGCCACCGCAAACGTGAACCTCAACCCGCTCATTTTGGCGTTTAAATGTGCCAATTTCCGATATTTTGAAAGCGGATGAGGAGAGTCCCAGCGGCAACACTACTAGGCCTGGATCCTGTGAAACGTACTCACTGACTGCCCCCTCCACCTCCTCCTCCTCCTCTTCCTCCCTCCTCCCCTCTACATGCGCTAAAGCCTGGTCCAGCGGCCCCTGGAATCGAGATTCAGGCGTGTTGTGCTCCTCCAGCGATACCCCCCCCCCCCCCTCCCTTTCTGCTTTGTGATAACTACAACTTTATAATTCGCCCTGTGTGGATTTCCGCTCTGTTGAAAGGCTATTTCCTGCCTGCCCCTTGAAAGTCACTCTCTCTGTCTACCGTGCGCACTGCCAGTCGTCACCACTGCCTCCCTCCCCAAGCCGGTCCACAGCGTGGAGCACAGAAGGGGCCGTAAATCTCTCTCCCAAGAAAAAAAAAAGAAAAAGAGTTGACAGCCACCTAAAAAACCCCAGAACGTACAGGACAACCACAAGACACCTCCAAAATCGAGCCCCGCCCCTGCCCTTAATTACAAGCCTCAATTATTACCCTAAACCAGGCTGCCATCACCATTGACATGTCACATGCCAAACTTGTGCCAACAAACTGGCCCCTTCTGCCACCACCACCCGACACGCACTTGGGCCAGCACACATGCGCCTGGAGACGGAAGAAAATAAATAAAGAGAAGTAATTAAAAAAGAATGTCCACCACTAACACCTCTGAGAAGCAGTGAAATGGTGCAGCAGGCTACCCGGAAAAACAGATGGGTTTCCCTTTTCTGAGACGAGTTGCTGTGTAGGATCTGGCTGCACACCCGGTCCCTTCAAAATGGAGTCCTCCAGCCTTAGAGGAGGAAAAAAAAATAGAAGCAGGCCACAAAGTGTTAATATATGCTCGATATAAAGTTCACCCAGCCACGGAGAAGCTGAGCCTCAAAGCGCACCTCTTCTGAGCTCTGGGTGTGTTGCTGGTGGCTGGTCAGAGTCTTGAATCAGCCATGCCACGACAGGAACATTTTCCCTACATGCAATGCCTCCCAAAGTCACTGTCTCGTGAGCGTTTGTGCCACGACAAGGGGGGGACTGAGGACTGTGTGTGTGTGTGTGTGCGCGTGTGTGCCAAACGCACGTCTCACTGCTCAAAAAATAAACATTTAATGGCACTTTAAGCGTCGATTGTGCGGTGGGAAGAGGGAGAAACACACGGTTTCTGTTTGTTTTAATTCTGTCCAGAAACGAAGGGGTGAAAGCTGGAAAACAAACTGCAGCTTCTCGGCCGGTGAGCTGAGCTGCGAGATTTCTGCGTTGGTGTGTTTGATTCTTTATGGACGGGGGGAGAGATTTGGAGATTTTAGAGACGATATGTCAGTGAGGACAGAGAGGGCGATGTAGAAGGGGTGTTTCAGGTGTAAAATAATAATACCCCCTCCACTCTCACACCACTTCACTCTTGTCACCGGGAGGCGATATGGGAAACGGCGGTTATGATCGACACGGCCGCGCCACACAGCAAACCTTCCTCTTCCTCCTCCTCCTCCTCCTCTGCAGATTCAGAATAAAGCTCGGCCGTGTAACTGTTTAAAATGAAAACACGAGACTCTGCAGGACTGTTCATGTGAATATTATAACGTGTTATGAAACCTCTCGGTGAATCTACCAGCTCCTCACTTCACACGGGTTTAAAAAAAAAACTCAGCTGAGAAGGAAACACGGATGATTTAGGATGCGTTTTTGCTTTTCAGCCTCGATCCTAGCAGAAGAGAGGTCTGGGTGAGGACGGGAGAGACAGACAGGACAGAGAGAGAGACTGGCAGACAGGGACAGGCAGACGGGGACAGGGCCTGCTGCGGGTTTACGCAGCGCAAAACAGCGCCGCGCACCGGCAGCAGCGCGCACCCTCCCGGTGAACCGCCGTCATTAGCAGACAACCGTTTCATTCTCGTTTTACAGGCAAACCGCGTGTCACTCTCTCCACTGTCGCATCAGACCAGGTTTTGATGAACAGTAACAGTAATTAGATATGTGACACTGAACCAAAAATACACTCGCTAATGAACAATGAATACGCCTTTGAGCCTCAATGGGGATATCATAGTGATATGTGTCATACAAGACGTATACGCAGTGGTGGAAGAAGTACTCAGCACGTAGTATATTATTGTTACAAGTACAAATCCAGAAGTATTAGCATCAATATAAGCATACAAGTAAAAAAAAGTACACACACAAAAGGGCCCATTTTTAGAATAATGTATAAAATTAGGCTATTGTTTGATTAAAATTGACATATTCATGTCCATTTATATGAATTAAGGTGGACTATATAATAGAAACTCCTCTTAGTGACACAAACCGCAGCCTCCAAACTGACCACAAATTTAACCAAAACTGCCTAAAAAAACATGATAATTATCAGCTGCATAAAGGTGTTTATTGCCTTTCATTAGTTTTAGCTAAGTGTACCTAATAAACTGGCAGCTGAGTGAACATCAATGGTGGAAGAAGTATTCAGATACTTTATTATTGGTACATAGAAATACCATATCTTAATTATTCATTTATCATCAGATAAATCAAGTGGAGTTTAAAGTATAATATTTTTTATCTGAAATATAGTAGAGTAATAGTATAAAGTAGTAGGAAAGGAACTTGAGTTAAGTACAAATACTTAAGTACATGTACTTGCCACCTATACTGTTATGCAGTATAATAACACTACAATGTATGGTTATTTGTATTGTCTGTGTGCCAGAATGTCACAGAGGTGGAAAATAACTAACTATACCCACACGAGTACTGCTCTTAAGTACATTTTTTAGGCACTTGTACTTTACTGAAGTGTTTCTCTGATGGCATTATACTTCTACTCGACTACATCTCAGAGGGGAATTTTGTACTTTTTAATCCACTGCAGGTATTTTACATAACAATACATACAACTTGTTTGGCTTGTGACCCTTTAGCCGTAGTCATTTCACATGTCTATTAGTGTATTCGTTTGTCTATTAGAGTCCAAAAAAGAGTGCTTTTGGTTCATTTAAATACTATTTAGGGACCAAAGAAAATTATCCAACATTTCACAAAAAACTAAGATGAGAGAAAAGTACGGAAAGTGACTACAAATTTGTGTAGCAGATCTTAGTTTTTCTTATTTCCTATCAATTAAAAGAGTCTTCCACCTTAACATTATCAGACTCGCAATGGACAGTTTCATTCAAAAATATTTACATTGATGCAGGAGAACCAGAGATATCGTCTGTTTTTATTCCACACATTCTCCTTCCTTGTCAAAACTTGGCGCCTACATTACCCACAATGCAACTCGACCTCCAGCAGTTCAGGTCACAGATTCTGGTGTGTTCTGCTAGTAGTGGCTAATGTAGCCTGGAGCCTGCTGCAGACATGAGCAGCGAGCTACAGAGGCCTCACTTCCTCCTAACTCCACACCGCCAAGAGTATTTCTTAACTTTACTTGTAGTCTTGAAACATACTCAAGTGACATCACTACATAATAATACTATCTCCACCTTGAGCAGCTACAACAGTAAAATACTATGTATACATTGATGAATCAGTGTGTACAATATAATACAAAGTAATATTATATTATCATCTATTAGCCACAGTGGCCATTTTCCTGCTGAGTACTTTTACTTTACAGTAAGTAAGTCCCACCTCAGCTGCTACTCGCTGCCACCCTTGAGTTTTAGCATGTAAAACATGAAATACATGCAAAAGATGACACAATGATGAATGATTTCTGTCACTAAAGCTAAAGCATTGAGGAACAATCATGACACACCTATCTGGGTTTATTTCCCTCTAGCTCATGACTCTGCTGAAAAGGATCAGTGGTTCCTGTTCAGGTACTATGAGGTCATGGTCTCTATAGACCTACTTTTGTTTGATAGGCTTTGAACCTGTGTTATGTAACGATACAGAAGTAGGGTATCATGCTGCTCCAGGGCTGCTAACTATGAGGTAATCTGGATTCCTGAACAACTGCTGGAAACATCATTTAATGAAGGGAAAGCATGTAGCTAATAAAATGCTGTGGAAAAAGTACTTTTGCTTGAGTAAAAGTAGAAATACTTTAATAATATAATAAAGCAAATAAGCGTACTTCCCAAAATTTTCCTCTGTTTGCATATCAAGGTGTTTACTTCTACTACACTTCAGTGGGAGTTAATATAATTTATACAGCACTATATCTATCTGACAATGGACGTTACGTGTTACTTTTACAGGTTTTCTCATTAAAAAAAGAGTAATCTCACCAAAGACAGCTGTTAAATATTAAACCAACCTGTATGACCTGTGACCTCTTCCAAAAATAAAAGTCTTCTTGTGGCTTTATGAGGTGAAATGATCCGATGTTGCACAAAACAATATTTAACATTTGTGCAAAGTCCCAAAACTGAAATCAGATTTGTTAATCAGAACTTGGTTTCTTCTTCTTCTGTCTTCCATTAATCATCTCACGACCCCTCAGATTGATCTGGTGACCCTAGGTTGGGATCCACTGGACTAAACTTGCTAAAATAGAGTAATTAAAGTATTGCATAGCTCCACCTCGAGCTGCTGCCATTAAAATGCTTCAGTATTAGCAATCCAGTAATCTTAGATATGATAATATATTGATTATACTTTTGTACTTTTACTTGTAATGAGTCCCTCTTCCACCATCGCCCTTCTGTTACTAAAGCCCCATTCTCTTGTAAGGACTCATACCGTCCACTAGAGGGCAGCACAGCACATTGAAAGAGCTGGAGGTTCAACACTGACTAAAAGATATCACAGAGAGTGAGATCTTTTTACGCGAATAAATTACTTCACAATATTCAATCTGGGTTAGTTTTATGAATACATGAATGAGGTTAAAGTGAATGAAGTGATTGAACAAAATAAAAGCAAATGGAGGCGACATCATCACATGTTTGAAGTATTTCCACTTTTGCATATCTTTGCATAATTTATATTCAATTTAATATTTATTAACAAGCCCCAGTGGAATCAGTGCTTTGTAGTTGTTGTACGTTTAACTGCCATACTGGTTGTAAGTCCCTCTGTCCAACAGAGAATAGAAAATTAGATAAATAAATATGAAATAAGTAAATAAAAGCTGAAGTAATACAGATATAAATAAACAAAACAATAAATACATGTTGAAATAAATAAATAAGTAAAGAAAGCGAAGTACAACAATTAATACACAAAATAATAAATAAATGCACAAACTAAATAATAAAATAATAAAAAATTAAAATAAAAGCTGAATATAGATACAGAAATAAATAGATAAAATAATAAATAAATAAATGCTTGAATAAAAACAGAAACAGATAGTTAAATAGATTGTTAATAAAAAAGGGTAAATAAATGTCGAAAATATATTTCTACATTTTATAAGAAATTATCAAAATGAATTAGAAATAAGTAGTTTCTCTTCTTTTGTCAGCATATTTTATTTATTGATGAAGAAGTCATTTTTTTGTTCTCGTGGTGGAGCGAAAGCTAGAGGAACAGGGCCGGCACGTTTAATACGACACCATCACAGCTTCTCCTCTGATGAAGCATACTGGTGCCTTCTAGTCTAGTTTACCTTTTACCTTGATGGTGAATACTAAAACCAATGTATTATTGTTTTTGGGTGAACTATTCCTTTAACCACACGAACAGGCTTTTTAACTTTAACCTTGAAATACTCTGTTTTCTTTATGGGCTTTGGGTTTTTTGTTTTCTTCTTCTAAAAATATCCTCACATTACCAAAGTGTGGTCACTGTCCAATGTCTACAACTGGTGCTCATAAAGATAGTAGTACGTGAGAGAGCACACACACACACACACACACCTCCTGGATTAGATATGTGGGAGGAAGCGTTCACACCACACTGATGAAGTTTTAGTCAACTGTTTGTCACACGAGAGATCCGGAGGCCCACGCTCATCTCCTCTCCTGGAAATGTATGTGTGTATGTGTGTGTTTGTGTCTTCCTGTTGTTTTAGATTCCACTTCACTCCCCCACTGCTGCCAATCCCTGACCTCTGACCCCCGCTGAACCCAGCTGTCAGCTGTCCTGGCCTGCATGGGACATCTCTCTCCCTCTCTCTCTCCCTCTCCCTCTCTCCCTCCCTCTCTCTCTCTGTCTCTCCATCAACTTATTCTGTCTGTTTCATTCCACATCTGTCACACTGAAGATATCGATCTTGTTTGAAGAAAGGTGAAGAGGTACTTGGATACTTAGAAATACCATAGTCTGCAAAAATACTCATAAAAATACTTTCAGAATATTACTTTAAGGACTACCTCACCCCCAGAATGATCATTTCCACATCAATGTCTCTCCGCTTGTTACCTTGAATTTGTGAAGAAAACGTTGTTTTTCTCGTATGCCTCCACAGTAAACCGAGAAGTTGTGTGAGAGATTTTAATCTGATTTTTTGATTTTGTGGTTGAACGTGACCCCCATTTATTTCAATTTTCTGTTTTTTGATTCTTCGTTCACTGTGGAGGCATGCGAGGAAAACAACGTTTTCTTCAAGACATCAGCGTATTACGCGGTGAGTAATTGATATACGAATGGTCATTTTGTTTTTGTTGAATGTAAAACATAATGAGTTACTTAATACTTTAGTAATATGTAGATCTGTTGAGATGCTTTCATGTTACAAATTTACAAATGAAGTCTTCGCCTGCAGAAGATATTGAAGTGAAAAAGTGTCTTGAAAATAAGGAGCAGACACTTCCTGGTGTCACTCTGTGAAATGACAGTGAAGTGACAGTAAAGACGTGTTTTATTTTGCCCAACAAGACAATTGTTGTGGGTTGTTTTGGGATTTATTTCTATTTTTAACAGTAGCACAAACACTGTTAACTGCTTTAATATGTATGTTGCAACATCTCTGTTTTCAGCTTTGTTACGGTGCATCCAGCTGATCCAAGAGGATTTAGAAGTAGTTTATTTAAGAAGGAACACTTCATCCTTCGGTTTATCAGAAACATTAAAAATCAACACATCTGGGGACACATGGTTTTAACTGGACAGGAAGGGGATGAAAAACTGTCACCGGAAGAGTAACTGAAGCTGCCAGACAAATGTAGTGGAGTAAAAATTACAATATCTACCTCTGAGATGTTGTGGAGTAGAAGAAGAAAGTATACAATGGAAATACTCAAGTTAAGTACAAGTACCTTGAATGTGGACTTGTAAATGTACCTATGTTTTTCCTCTTAATGTTGGCTTTCCATTTTTGGATGTCATTGAACAAAAAAACACCAAATTGAGTTTGGTTTGAGCTGTTATGAAAAGTTTTCTTTTTGAAACCAAAGTTACAAAAGAACTTCAAAACAAGAACAAGAGTAAGGAATAAATAAACCAAAATATATAGAATGTAACTCAATAATGAGTGAGGCTACATATCTACACGTGAACAAGGTAAAAGTGTTCATATTACTTATTTGGCTGTAATTAGAACAGGTAATAATCAGGTGAAATCATATTTGTGGTTTAAGTCAGTCAGTGTTGAGTATAATCTCTTAAAGAGGAACCAAATACACAAACAGAATGACTTGTCTCTTCAATTAATTTGGACATTTTTCAATCGATAACACGTTTTGTCCTTTTCTAAAGTATCTTGTGTTCATAAAAATACAAGGATAAAGTGACTCCACAACAGGAAAACGTCAGCTGATGCTGCCAAAACCTGACGCGCTGAGATGTTTTGAAATCTTACACTAAATATCCTCTCTACTCTCCTCTCATCAAAACTCATTACCTCTGCTCATATACATAATCCTCATTAATCCCCCTTGTACTCCTGAACAACGTGTGAATAAGAGGAAGAAGAAGAAGAAGAAGAAGAAGAAGAAGAAAAAACACTCTTTGAAATGAGAGTCCGCTCCATTCCAGCTTTGGCGCCTCCAGACAAAAATATCTCAGGATACCATTAAGGAAAAAAAATGTCAAATTCAATTATGCCTTTCTCTCTTTTGGGGTCTTATAAGACATCACACACACACACACACACACACACACACACAGACACACAAACGCACACACACACACACACACACACACACACACACACACACACACACACACACACACACACACACACACACACACTTATGTAAAAACTGAATGAAAGGAAGAGGAAGTCCTGAGGGCTTTGAAAGCATGATTGGGAGAAAGCTCTTGTGCTGGTGAGAAAGGAGAAGGTGAATAACAGGCCCTGGTAGCCGGCAGCCAGCACAAAGTGGAGTGGAGGGCTCCATTCTCCGCACCAGAGAGGGAGACCCCTCGCGGGGGGTGGGTGAGGGCCCAGAGGGCCCTCGGCAGCCCAGGACCCCTTGCTTAATGAGAAATTCCTGGGGATTTAGAGGGGCGCAGAGGTCTTCATTTTCTCACTGCGCCCACGGGCCCCCGGTAGCCGGGTGGTGAGGGTTCTCTTTCAGCCCTGAAATGTCCCCAGAGGAAAGGGAGAGGTCCCCCCCCCCCCCCCCCCATTCAACAAGAGCAGGGGCCTGCCTGCCTGCTGGATTATGTATATGAGATGAGGGTTGTAGGATCACAACCTGCCACCTCCTGCACACTGCAAAAAATGTCAAGTAATTTAAAGCTGCACCTGCCTTCACAAAGTGGGGCTTCAGCAGGGAGGAGCGTCCCGTCCCCGCTAATTAAGATGCTGCACGTTCACACTGAGGAGAGTCGAGCAGCAACATCAGCCTGGAAATGTCCCCACAACTATGCAGAAAAACACAAACATGTGTAACCCTCTCAGCCAAAATCAACATAACATGAAAACATTTTTTAAAATGTTTTAATGAACTTGTCACAAATGAGGAATATGACTCTTAATACACATATGTATATTAACAATAATATATGTATATATACTTAAATACACACAGTGTCAAGATTTACAGGAAGATATAAATATAAACAGTAAGAAAGCAAACAAACACAAGCAAATCATGCTTGAACACAAAATGAAAATATAGTAGTTTTTCTTCTTTCCTCACAACAACGTGTCTCTCCATGCTGCTTGGATGTTGGTTCACTTTGCATTGGCTGTGATAATGACGGTAACATCATCTGAAAAAAACCTGAACAGATCTGAAAAGACTTGAAATACTTGAAAAACCCTAAGATTGTGCCTGATGAAGAATGCTGTATTTTTCCAAAAATATGCATGCATGGCATCTACAGTGTGGTTAAGGTATAGGTAGGGATGAAATTCAACAACAAGTTGTGTCTTACAAACAAAAATAAATGGATTAGACGTTCACTCGGAGCCTCTGGTTTCGAGAAGATATTTGAGACTTCTGTTGAAATCCTGTTGAGAATCTAGTGCAACATTGTGCAACTGAATATTTGACATGGGAATGTTAGCGCAAAAAAGCGAGAATCATCTCCTAAAACTTTTCGGACTCTCTGGTTACTGTGCCATGTTTGGCCGACATGACCAGACAGTTACACAAATGGACGATCTGCAAACCAGAGTACTGCAGTTGGAATCCACCTGTGCAGAAAATGTAGATTTTTTTGTAAAGCAGATCAAAGGCAGAAAATCACTTTAGCTCTGTGAGTGAAATGTACAATTTAAAACGGGATCACTGTCCACTCTACTCCGGCTGCAGGGGGTGGAGGCAGATCTCAAGTGTAGAAGAATGAGCGTGGAATTGAGGGGCCGCTGGGATTCAGCAGCGCCTGTCAGAGCCTCCCAGCACCAGGCCTTTGGACCTGCTCTGGCCCCGCTGGGCCCCCCTGGCTGAGACGCTCCGGCCTCGGCTGAGTGTCAGAGCGAGAGGAGCCGAGGCGTCGGACATTGTGTTAAGAGAGCTCTTGCTGAGGATCCACTTGGCTATCGACACAAACAAACCTCCAGTCGGCTGTTTGACAGCTTCACAGGTGGAGAGACGGCGTCCTCTCTCCGGGACTCGACTCCTCAGGAAGCCAGTATTCATTACGGAGCATCAGTGAGCGAAGAGGAGGAAATCTGTCTGCATCAACATTTGGTGTTTCACTGATGATTTACAGTTAGTTTCAGCCTGGACAGAACTGTACTGTGACAAATATGGAGATTTACACACCTAAAAGTCATACTTTTGACTGATCAATAAGGTATTAATAGATGATCAGCTTTGCTTTGACACACACACACACACACACACACACACACACACACACACACACGCACACACACTGTTGGTCAGTGCCATGTCAGAGCCAAACACAAACTCAAAGCACAGCCGGAGGCCTTGGCAGAAAAAGCGATCTCCACTCGGGCTCTCAGCTTCTCAGCTTGAGCGGCGGACTCTCTGTGGACACAAGCTTTGGGATCATTGTGCGTCTATTGTGGTGAAAGAAAAAGAGGCTTTCACTTAACTGTTGAGTACAGAAATGGCTGCACTTCACCTTCATCTCACCACTGCTTGGACTGAACCTTAAGGGAGTTTTAGGATTTAGAAAATGTTGTCTTACTTTCCAACAGAATTAGAAAATGTGTTGAGAAGAAGTATTAAATGTCTAGTGTGTAGAATTTGGTGGCATTTAGCGATGTGGTTGCAGAATGGAACCAACTGAATACCTCTACGCTCACTCGCCGCGGAGCACAAAACCGTGGTAGCGCGGTTCGCCTCTCTCAGAGGCCATTCTTACCATAATAACACTTTAAGAGCAATGGAGGTCCAACGGCCAAGGCGTTACCATGCAGGTCAGAGAACTACGGTGGCCTTTAGGTGATGTAAAAAAGTCTCTCTCTAGAGCGAGTGTTTGGTTTGTCTGTTCTGGGCTACTGTGGAAACATTGCAGTGCTCTGTGGAAGATGAGCTGCTCCCTATGTAGATATGAAGGGCTCATTCTAAGCTGACAATAGCACTACTACTTTCAAATGGTTATACCCATGAAGACATACTGCTAACAGATTCCTGCACACGGCCCTTTAAGGGTTTAATATATGTTTATATATGTTTAATCTATAATAATACACCATCGTTTAATCGTTGATTTATATTTAGTTTTGTATGAAGAATCTCCAAAGTGAAATGTTATAAAAATAAATGTAACACTCACTGTCAAATTCTGAATGCAAAGCTGAACAACAACCACCAGGTTTACTTCTGCCCTGCGGTCGCAGTGACCATGAAAAACAGGCTTTAAATCTTCTGAACACATCATTTAACAGATCCAGAGCACACCAGAGAAAAAAGAGCTGGAGAAGTTCTGCTTTCTCCCTCCGGCTAAAAATTTAACATCCGAGAACGGCTTGTTCACAATTTAAGCCCAAGTGTAAATAAGTCGTGTTTGCAGGAGAAATGTCCGGCTAATTGGTTTGTTAAGACGAAAGAGGGTGTGAGGGGAGAGACAGGGAGAGAAATTTCTCCTTTCTTTCAGTCCAGACAGGTTAAATGTGCAGTTAGTCTCGGACAATGGAGCCGTCCTTTCACATGCAAAGATGAGGTATATGGAGCGAGCGGGGTTTTGTGGCCGGTGTTCAGACTTCAATTGAGAGGCACCAAAGTGTGACGGTATCCCCTCCCCTCCCATGCCTCCCACCTTCACTCCTTTCCTCCCCTCCTTGCTTCCTTCCTTCATTCTCCTCCACCTTCCCTTTCTGCATGTTTCCCTCCATCCTTCAGCCCAGGATCCCCAAAGAAGTACGTTCACATTGAGCGTTTCTGCACCTCATGATCTTACCAACGGGAGAATGAAGGTGTGGAGGTCGGCGTTGTGAGAAGAACTGCATTTGCATTTTTACTGTACTTAAATATCTTGGGTGTTTGATTTAGTGGCAGTGAATTTGCAGGTTGCAACAAACTGAATCTTCTCCGGCGTGCCAAGCGTGTTAGGTTACGCAAAAAGGCAAAAGGATCTCTAGGTTTTTGTCAAATTAAAGTATGAACACATTAATGCAACACTAATTATAATCCAATAATAAAAAATATATTATTCTGAAATGGGCCATTCTGCATAATGAGTACTTTTACTTTAGTTGTTTAAGTATATTGTGATGCTAATACTTTTGTACTTTTACACAGTAAACATTTGAATGCAATACTTTTACTTGTAACAGAGTATTTCTACAATGTGTTATTGCTACTCTCTCTAGATCCGAGTACCTCTTCTACCATTGCCAAACCTTTACAATGCCATAGTTGCACAGATTTCGTACAATTGGGAAAGTTTCCATCCACATAAAGAGAATGAAATTCAGCCCAATCTAAATTTCCTACAATCTGAAACAATATAGAGAACCTTTCTTTTGATCAATCAAGCAATTTTTCCACCTCAGCCAATATTATTTTAGGGCATTTCCACTTCAGGTTTTGGTGGATTGAAACACACTTACAAAACAATATGAGAGGTTTTGTGGAATATGGTTGCTGATATTTAACCTACAGGTGTGCAGCTAAATAAAGTGGAATTCTAATCATTTTATCAGTAGATTAATATGTATTCTGCAACCTGCACTTTAATTCAAAAGAAGAAGAACTTGTTTTAGTTGTTATAATAACTGGAGCTTCTACATCCCGTCTCAAACCAGCACAACAGAGACAGGACAGTGATAAGACAGGGCTGGGCTGTTTAAAGAAAGAGAAGAGGGAGAGTGTGGGAGCGGTAGCTGAGGGGATATTGGGTGGTGCAGGGGGTTTGTCATACAAAGACTGAAGCCGTGAAATGGTGCTTGTGAAAGCCCGCCGCTGGTCGACTCATTGAGTTGTCAATCTGCCCGGCAGGTCTCCTGTATGATGAGACCTGTCAGAGAGAGACCAGGAGGGGTGGGGATGACCTAATGCGACATCACCTCCCTCCCATTTCTCCTCTGAGGGGTTTGAGTGACACCCCCACCGGCCCATAATATGACCCCGTGTGGCGCCACGGCAGCAGACGGACCGGACCAATCAGGGGACTGGATGAAGGTGGTAGAGACAATGATATCAGCAGCTCATAGATGAGGAGCTTTGGGCCAAACCATCCAGTCAAAAAGAGCAAAATGACTAAACATGTCAAATATGATCTGCATGCCACAACTTTCCCTGAAGCCTGTAACAAATGGACAAATGAAAGTTATATTTCTTTATAATCCTGACAGAAAAAGAGGGCAAGAGCTACCTCACCCAGAACAGTGCAGTGTGAACACAAACAAACCAAATACAAAATGTTTCCAGTTAAGAACATTCCCTGATTGCATCTTGAGGAACTGTTTTGCTGGAAGTCATTCAAGATTTTCAGACAGCGAGGGGGCAGGTGGTGACACAAACAGCTTCATCCATTGGCCTTTAGCTCTCCGTCACCTCCTTCCACCTATCACACCATCTCTTTGTCCGTCTCTGTCTCCCAGAGTTCAGAGCTCTGGACCAGACGCATTGTCCTGTTTGATGACTTGACGTCTCTGTCCGTCACAGAGACGCAGACACAAAGACGTGCACACACATATTAACACACCCCGAGTCACAGTTGACAACCAATCCGGAATCAATGAATGAATCCTTTTCTTTTCAGTACATGAAAAGAAAATATTAAAAACCTCTTGTCTCTGCACGGCTGTCAATGACGGCTCAGTTGTTTGCTGTTATATTAATGCTCTGGATGTCTAATAGAGAACCTTTCATTAATCCATCCACACTCTTGGCATCTGAGGCTTTATAAAACATGTGATCTGATATGAATCCACGACAAAACAATCCATCAAACTGTCAGACTGATCCATGAAATATGAGCCTCATCAAATACGAAGGGGTGGATATATTTGGAGTTTTTAACTAACTGTTGTGTTTTTGTTCAACATTTGATGTGATTTGCAGAGAGCGTCTCAGGGCCTTGTAGAAGTCTGTGGATGTGGTGCAGACTTCACATAAAAATGTGTTCACGTAGTGGAAATGTAATTGAATATCCACTTAACTTAGATTATATGTCTTGTGTTTATATATTAAACTACCAAACAGTTTATACAAGCTATAACGATTATTTCACTAATCAGTCGACTGACAGAAAATTTATTTTGATTGTTTAAGTCAATTTTCATGTAAAAGCATGTAACAATATATACTCCATGTACGTTTATATCAAACAAATATTATTTCCTGTTTAGGTGGCCATTTATCTTTTGTCCGTCCTTTTACTGAACCGACTGTCTGGTTTGTGCTTGTGTCTGGTTTCATGTAAATACCAAACCATTTGTTTAAAATGTAAAAATCAGGCTTTAAATTTGAGATTCAAATGTGAAGAGAGCAACTGGAAGGAAAGAGAGAGAGAGAGAGAGAGAGAGAGAGAGAGAGAGAGAGAGAGAGAGAGAGAGAGAGAGAGAATTTGCATGGGATAAGGTAGTTTGTACTGTAAAATATAATGTCAAAAACAAACAGGTGACCTCCACAGACTTCATTTGACAGTTTTCTTTATATAGTTTGGTGGTTTGGGTGAACGCACCCTTTAATACAACATGATCTCACAGAAAAACATGAAATGACCACGACCTCTGAACAGCGCATTACGTGGCGGTGGTGAAAGTCCTTCTTTTGAATCAAAATAGATTTTTGAGTCTCGGCTCAATCAAAGTGTGGGAGGACATTTCAGGAACACTTTACTTGTTTACAAAAGAAAATATATAGTTAAGTTTTATGGTGAATGAAAATCCTGTGGTGTGTTTTAAGACCTCTGTCTCACACACATTCCTTGCCTCTCACACACTAACATTAAAACACAACTCCCCACACACAGATATGCAAAATCACAAGCTGTTTTCATCCAACCAACATATATATTTATACTCATACATTTTAAGCAAACATCTGTTAAACGTTCTCCCAATTTTGCACGGGAAATGAACACCTGTCTGTTGGACTAATCATCTTTTATCAAGTCTTCAGTGTCGTTCTTTGAAGAAATACTCCCCAGTTCTGGTACAGCTGATGCTATTGAAGCATCTCTGCTAACATTTTGCCTCTCCGTGTCGTCGCGTCACACACAACTAAACCACGGCCGTCGCTGCCAGTAGCTCCTCACAGGACGCTGACAGGTCTGGTCACTGGCTGGTCAGACACAAACACATTACTTGAAGCCTGAAGAAGATGGATTTTCATTGTGACATATTTCTGGTTGTTTTTTTATTCTTGGAAGGCAAAAAAAAACAAGTAACGATCTAATTGAAATAAAGAAACGTACAAAAACTCAGTCTTCAACTTCAGGAAGTTATTTTAGGCAACAACACGACTTAGTAACATTTAGGAAAAGAGCGTGGTTGACGTACTTGACTGCTAACGACACGAGTGACTGACGTGACAAAATGTTTATTTTTCATTTTCATTATGGATTAATCTGCTAATTATGACTCCATGGGATCTGGTGACAATTACATGAACGTCATTGAGGAACACACACACAGATTCCAGTGACCGGTTAGTGACGTCCGGACATCAGAAGTGACAACAACAGCTTGTACCACAACATGTGGAATGACTTTGTTTGTGACTAACTGAATAAGCGTCTTGTTCCTGGAGTTAAAAAGGGAGAGTCTATATTTAAGGACCGCCAGAGGTGGGCGGTTTGTCCCGGCTTGGCACGACTCGGCTCAGGAGGCTCTCTGACACTGGCCTTGTTTGTTTGGACAGCAGGCAGTAATGTGGCGAGCTGCAGCCCAGGAGACTGGCCAGGAATGTGGCTGAAGGTCTCATCTGGCCTCATCGAAAGACGGCCGTGAGCGTCTCTGCTGCCTCGTCTCTCTAAAAAACCCAAACCATCAACACTGTGCTGGACCTGCCAGACCTCACAGCACCAGCACAAGTACAAGTACTGCCCCAATTAAAGGCTAAAGAAAGGAGACTTTGTCAAAATACAAATTATTGACCTATTTTGCACAAAAGTGTGTGATTAAAGCTGTGTGTAACCAAACCAGTGTGTAGTATTAGCAAAAAAGGAACATAATATTATTCCGTATGGTTTCTTTAGTGTATAATCACCTCAAAATAAGAATCATTGTGTTTTCGGCACCTTGAGCCGTTTATATCTAAATAGCTATGTGGGTTCTGTTCACTGAGTTTTCTACGTTTTACCGCCATGTTTCTACAGTAGCCCAGAAAGGACAAACCAAACACTGGCTCTAGAGAGAGGGTCGTTCGCCTTTTTTGAGTCGGCCACTGTACTGAACTTCTCCTACACGTTCGGCACACGAAGTTTCAGTTGGTTGTCAGTCTGCAAACTCACCGCTAGATGCCGCTAAATCCTACACACTGGCCTCAGAAGTCTTTCCACTTGTGGCTTTACTCGATGACAACCCTAACCCTAATTTAAAATTTAAATCAACAAAAAAAGTATAATGTATTGTTACAAGTTAATTACCAGCAGCATATATATAAGGTCCACTTTAACCAGCTGCAACATTTAAGTGATGAACACATGAATGCATCAATAATTATATGAATCTGAAACGGCCCATTCAGCGTAATGCTTACTTCTCCTTTTGGTACTTAAAGTATATTTAATACTTTTCTACTTTTACTTTTTAATTTAATTTAGGATTTTGCTTGTAACTTGAGTGTTTTTACACTGTGTTATTGTTACTTAAGTAAAACATCTGAGTATACTTCTTCCACCACTGAGAATCACGTACTTGTGAAACAGTGAGTATCACAGTGCGCTCAGTGTTTCGTGGAGTCCAGACGGCCCCTTCGCTCGGCTCCTGACTTCCTGCTCTTCCTCTCCTCTCACCTTTTAATTGGTCAGAGCGGCGGCCGGCCTGTCAGGACGTCTCGGCGCTGCGTGACGCCGGTACTCCCTCCCTCACAGCTCAGACAGAACGGCCTCTGTCTGCCTCAGTTTCCATGCTGAGCTGA
This sequence comes from Anarhichas minor, assembly GCF_050575085.1. Lineage (NCBI taxonomy): Eukaryota > Metazoa > Chordata > Actinopteri > Perciformes > Anarhichadidae > Anarhichas > Anarhichas minor. The sequence goes on along the minus strand of NW_027466473.1, from coordinate 19,819,059 downwards.
ACAGTGAGAAGGAACTTGTCCTGTTCATTTCTATTGTGAGTTATGAGTTTATTAATGTCTGCAACGGCCAAATGTCTCTAATTTTAGCTACGGTAGACTGTGTGGAAAAAAAAACCCAAAACATTTTACATTAGTTCTTGCTGCTGCTGAGGCTTTATATGTGCAGGCTGGTAAACTCACCTTGGCAGTCAGAATCTGGCAGATGCTTCACATCAGGAAACTATGGTTTATTTAAAGTCGTTTTATTATAAGACATATATCATTTTTAGTCCAATAACAATCATAACTCTAGATAAAAATAATGTTTACGCCTTAAAACTGACTTATTTTTTAAAAGAATGATTGTGGACTGTGGGGTTTGTAATAACGTTACTGCATCCAATCACAAGCAGTGGAAGAAGCAATCCTATTGTTTACTTAAAGGGCCTGTGTGTATTATTTTGGGGGATATAAGCAGATATGGAATGTAATATTCATAACGATGTTTTCATATGCCAGAAAATGCTACACACTGTCCCTTTCTGTAAAAGTAGGAATACCACAGTGTAAAAATACTATTTATCAAGTTATCAAGTTAATGTAGATGAATAGAAGTATCAAGTAGCGTAAAATGGAAATACTTGAGTACAGTACTTGAGTAAATGTACTTTCTGCCACTGTCAATAACTTGATTTATTGATATCTCTCATGGAGAAGATCAGTTGGACCAGACTGGAGCCTCGGGCAGCAGCTGGTAGGTTTGTCTCCTCTTTGTCTCCGGATCATTAACGTCTTCTGGCGGAGACCTTGGTGGTCGTCTCCCCGTCTGTCTCTGTGTAGACTGACCCGTAGCTGTGTGGTCGTGCGTTGGTGCCTGCCGGTCACCGGGGCTCTCGCCAGACTGTCTCGCCCCCCCCCCCCCCCCCCCCGGCGCTCGGCACAGCTCGGAGACAGACAGGTGCCTGCAGCTCATGGCTCAGAAATATGAACCAAGAAATATGTTTGGATGCCAGTGTGCGCTCCTCTGTTCATCATCTCATTATTATCAGTTATTTGTCAAATAACAAGCTGCACATTCATGCACTCATTTTTATGTCTGTCAACATCCTCAGCCATCTGGGTTATGTTATAAGTAGAAATCAAAGGAAAACTAGATTTGCTTTCGTTTCTTGAATGTGTTTTGTGAACCAAAATGTTTTTTTTAGTTCTGACTGAACTGGTGGATTCCTAGTTTGGAAGTCAAGTCTTAATATCTAGGTTTGTAATCACAAATGTGTCTTATTTTACCAATAAAAGTCCTCCATGATACTAAAAGTTCCTATTGCACCAGAGATTCCTTTCAATGGATGCCCACGTGTTTCATCTCCACAGTGATTGTTTGACAACAGACCAGTGGTGGAATGTAGCTAAGTGTAGTACATTTACTGTACTTATGTACAAATGCAAGATACTTGTACTTTACTTGAGCATTTCCGTTTTATGCTACTTTACGTTTCTATTCCACTACATCTCAGAGGTAAATATTGGACTTTTTACTCCACTACATTTATCACACAGCTTTAGTTTTTTCCTCCCCTTCCTGTCCAGTGAAAACCACGTGTCTCCAGATGTGTTGATGTTAAATGTTTGTGATAACCTGAAGGATGAAGTGTTCCTCTATGTGTTGAGAAACGTCTCCTACTTCTTAAGATAAATAAACTCTTTAAAATGCCTCTTGGATCAGCTGGAAAATGTCACAAAGCTGAAAACAGGACTGTTTTTCTGTTGACTTTTTACAGAACATCATACAAACATATGATGATCTTATAGAATATGATGCATTGCTGTAGATTAAACCAAACAAATGAAATGAGCACAACCTTAAACATCTAGCAGTAAAATGAAACATAAAGATTAATGCAGCAGTCGTATTAATCTAAAAACATCAAATTAAAAACAACAACACTTACAGGTAACATTTGACTGCAAGACAACAATGAGTACTTAAACTTTAGGTACTTTAAGGACATTTTGCTGATACATACTTGTACTTTAAGGTTTTGAATGCAGGTCCTTTATTTTTCCCGCACTGTGGTATTAGTACTTTCACTTTAGTAAAGGAGCTGGACACTTCTTCCACCATTACACGAGACATTTAGATTGCACGTAGTTATTTATTACAGTTGATTATGTTTTGGGACAAACATGTAAAAATATTCCAAGTTCATCAGTGCTGAAAACTTTTTCCTTTTCCCCCCTCAGTCACAGTATATCCATCTCCTCCAGTGTTACTGGATTCATTTTCCTAACTTGGCCAGTTAGGAGCTACTTTTAGGTTTAGGGATCTTTTGTAAAAACAGAACGAGTTAAAGACTAATATTTCACTTATTTCACAAAACAGGCAGCTGTCTGGTTGGCCAAAGGTTCCCCTGCTGCAGACAACAAACTGTGAAACAAACTGCACGAACAGTTACTTCTTTTTGAGTTTGAATTTTAGCGGAATTTTTCCCTGCTTTTCTGTGTGGGCTGCAAAAATCCCATTGGCGTCTGATAAAATGCTTCTGAAACCAACAATATGTAACTTCTTTAACACATTGGATAAAGAAATATAAACACTTTACAATACAGTATAGAAAATATGGAGTTACCAAGAAAAAATGTATTTAAAAATCATGTCATTGTATTACAGAATTTGCATTCTGCAATTTATCTTCAGAACTTAAACTTGCGATTACGCTGGAAGAAACCCAACTTCATGCTTGAACTCTGACCTCTGGGTGAGAGCAGAGGGTCACTTTCCCTCCTCCTCCTCCTCCTCCGATCCAAACAGCTGCCTCTTCTGTTTTTCTTGGGAGGTTTGTTTTTGAAAGTGAAACAAAGCCAAACAAACAGAGGGAGGAGCGTTGATCTGTCATCAAACAGCAATCACCGACACAGTCACAAACATCCGACAATAGTGATCAATTTCATTTCTCTCAGTTTTGTAATATAAAACAATAATATAGTAAATATTAAAATTAAGTGAATAAAATGATTTAAATAACTTAACAGAATTCAGGTTATCTGCGTGTTAAGATGATAAGCTTCAAAGGAAACAACATTTTACCGGCACCTCACAGGTATGAACCGCATAAACGTTTCACATGAACTCACTTTGGTCTGGAACTGACTCTTAGTTGTTTTAGTTCGAGAGACTTCGAGGCTCCAGTTGTTTCTCCTACGTCTCCGTGTTCGACAGTGCTGCCAGTTTGTTTTAATTAACCTCCAACTGGGATCCTCTCTGGTCTCCTATGTAGACGAGGGGGGAGGAGACACCCCCGTCTGGATCTGTCCCCCCCTGTCTCTCTCTACTAGTACACTAATAAACACAAACATGTTCTGAATCACACATTCAAACACGAGTTGGTATGTCAAGTGTCCCTGAGCTAAAGTTGATTGGAGAACAAAAAACTAAATAAAAGGCTTCTTCTTCGTGGTTCAGCCCTCAGTGACTATGGCTCAGCAACTGTGACTCGGCGACTGTGGCTCAGTGGTAAAGCAGGGTTGTCCTTCAATCAGAGGATCGGCGGTTCGATTGCCGGCTCCTATAGTCCATGTCGATGGACAAGACACCTCCAATGCTCCCGTAGCTCTGCCTATACGGTGTGTGAATGTGTGGCACCTTGCATACCCCTGCCATCAGTGTATGAAAGGGTGTGAATGGGTGAATGATGACATGTAGTATTAGACTAGATAAGCGCAATACAAGTACAGTCCAGTCAGTAGTGTTCTCGGCAGGAGACGGGACTCCTGGGGAACACTTTATCTCCTGGCTCCTTGAACACATGAGACTCTGCTACAACACGTTTGACTTACTGAGGGCGTGTAAACAAAGTGCTGATTTGAAGTCCTTAAATCCAACATTGGTAACTGTTAAACTTGTTTGTTTGCCACGGAGGCGAGAAAACAAGATTCCCAAGAGTTTCCCAACAGCATGGATTCTGATCAGCCGATGTTTGTAGCCCTTTTCTACGGTGGCCCTGAGATCTCAACAGAAACACGTTGCAAGAAGAAGTTTCAGCCGAGATCACTCCACGAGTTAGAGATTTATAAAATGACATAAGACAGGCTTTTACATTACACCATAATGAAGAAGTCCTCGGAGGGTTGGCAAAAGTCCGAATTTGAACCCACAACCTTTGAGCTGTTGAGTCCCTTTTCCACCAGCTGAGCTCTCTGGACTCACGTACACAACATCTTCAGACTTTTTAGTTTCAACCTGTGAGCAGCTGATGTTTTGGGAACACAAAAAGCTAAATATTATAATTATTTATCCATAAACAGAACGTTGGGGTGAAGCCCTACATTTTATTGAAAAATGACCATGCAGATAATCCATTAAAGCATAAGTGAATGCGTGGTGCCTTAGCTCTCTTAGTAAAACGGGAATCCCATGTAGATTGAGTCACTAGTTGCAGCCTGGGTTTTTAATCCAAACTGTGGTCTTTTGCTGCAAATCATCCCCCATTTTCCTGTCTGTCTTTAGCTGTATTATAATAAAGGAACCCCCCCCATTTCAAAATAAAATAAAAGTAAGTGGATGTTGATGATTGTGTGAGACAGAGGGATGCTGCCGCCATGGTAGAGAGATTTGTTGATGCTATTTTTACCAAAAAGAAGCTCTGAAGCTCAGCAAAGAATCAGAGGTGTGTGTTTATGAACTCTCTCTGTATGTGTGTATGTTTATGAACTCTCTCTGTATGTGTGCGTGTGTGTGTGTGTGTGTGTGTGTGTGTGTGAGAGAGATTTTAAGGCGGCTGAGAAAACAAACACACACACATTCACAGAGGAAAAGAGGAGAATATAAACAGGAGGCTGTTCCGGACTGATAATTATATATTTCACTGATGAAGGATGAAAAGCGGAGTGATGACAACCTCTTTCTTCTACTGTTGTTTTTTCTGTACATTCTTATTTTTTCTCATGTGCTTCACATGCCCAGAGAGACTCCCAGGAGCTTAAAGGGACATTTTACTCATAACTCTTAATAACTGTCCCAGCTTTCAGTGCAACGACACTTGTTTGTTTTGCTTTGGTTTAACTTCCAGTCTTAATAAGCACTCCTGTCTGTCCCATATAATCACTTGCAATTTAAATCACATACTCTATTATGTCAACATATTTACCATGTTGTCAACATTGAACTAACATGAAACATGTTTATAATTACACATTTAGCAATTGCAAAGGGAAACATTTTGCTGGCACAATTAGCATTTAAGTCATACTTACCATCAGCTGTACTTTGTGTTATGTTAGCACGCTAACACGGTAATCTAAGATGGTGAAAATGATAAACATACCTGCTAAATATCTGCATGTTAGCATGTTGAAGTTAGCATTTAGCTCAAAGCATTGCGTGACTGTAGACTCTTGTTACAAAATGAAGAAGTGGTTCATCCTTTTGTCCATAAGGAACACACAGACACTGCTGCAGACACAAAGAATGTGTCATATTTGGTTGGTGAATTCACAGCAACACCCTCAGCTCTTTGATGTGTTTTGTTCGTGCTGTAAAGTTCACCCATGAAAACAGTCTCATGAATTCACAGCGTTATAAAATCCTGTAGAAGTCAGTTCTCTTTGAACATGTTTTTAATTCCCTCTCAAAAAATGCACAAGATAAAACCCGCAAACAGGACCGCACCCGTGAGTAGCAAAGCTTTAACACAGCTGCTGGAGATGGTTTTAATAATATCATTCTGGAAGTGAGGAAATGAAGATGCTCCGACCTGGAACAGAGAGGAGAAAACTACACCTGCCTGTTTATGAATGTAATACACAAGTGTGTGATGAGAGGAGTACTGTGATACGACCAGTAGTGGAGGAAAACGTACAATAGTTCCCTCTGAGATGTGGTGAAATATAAAGTAGCAGAAAATGGAAATATTTAAGTAAAGTACAAGTCCCTTAAAATTGTAATTAAGTACTTGAGTTCAAGTTCTTTCCACGACTGGATTTAAGATTATAAAATATATTTTTGTATTTTTGGCATAATTTAAGTGTTGATTTGCCAAGACAGAAAATCGAAAAAATCAGAAAACGTTATCTGAAACATCTGTGTTCGGTACCTCACAGTCTGTTTCACGGTCCACAGGAGTTCCTTTTGGAAGTGAAGGATTTTACTTCATGCACATTAGCGCCTGAACGCAGCACTGCCAAGACCACAATCGGCCCAAAGGTTATGTAACTACTCTGATACTCACGGAGATTTTATCTCACGTGTGTTTAATAAAAAAACCTGAGTCACATGGAGCCAGCTCAACGGCGGTTATTAAAGAAATGTACAGTATAATTTGCACCAGTTATTAAGATAAAATGATTTTATATTTCCAACATGCTGTTAGTTGGAAAACTAAATTATTTGAATGAACTGGTTCTTACTTTTTATTTTATTTTTAACACCGACAGTGATAAACTCGTTTCCTAAAGCAACACTTGAAGTTCCGCGGAGTGAAATTATTCTTTTTACTCTCTTTTTTTTTATGAATGAAACCTGCCCACACATGTCACCTTATATGGCCATTTAATGGGCGTTGATTATGCCAACAGTGAAATCTCACAAACTCACACCTCATCATGAACACGAGGCTTCCATCAGGCTGAAAAGAACAATTTACGACAGGTTTGTGCAGTCAAGAGATTTGTGACTTGAAACACCACAAAGAAAAAAGTACAAGAGGTTTAGGGTAAAAATGAAGCCCGTTTTATTTTAACACCACAGATTTCTAAAAATGTTAAATTATTATATTTTTAAAATTCAGTTAATTTCTCAGGGACAGTTCCACCACCCAGCTCAAAGGAAGGACAACATATGGAGACAACAAGTGACTCTTTAAAGTAAAATGTATTTATTATAGGGAGCTAGGATATATGTAGTTTATGGATGTGTGAACATCTTGTGTAAACAAATATTAACCAAACCAAAATAACCCAGAGAGGAGAGAAGGCCTAACTGCTCAGGCACACATATAGCTGAGCAGTCACACTAACCCAGGTGTCAGCCATCACTCGTAATGAGCCACGTAACCTGCCGATCCTCCCCCGATAAGGAAACCAGGTCCCACCTCAGACCCTGAAACAAAATACATATACAAGGGACTTCAATTCACGTCAGACAGTTTTCTAATCCATTATGATCTACCAACATACATCAACAACCCTTAGTCAACAAACAAGATTCCCCTATCACCTCCCAATACCTCTCTACCTCTCCCAATATTGACGACACAGCAACCTTGGATCCAGAGAAGCACTTTTAGGAGTACACCAAAACTGGGATAGCAGAAGGAATGAAAAGCAAACAAAAGACTCAGTATGACCAAGATGAATGTGATGATGAATCTGTAAACATTACTGTAAATAAGCAACTTTTAGCCACAAAGGCAGTTTGTATAGTCCCTGGTCATTACTGTGCATTTAAGTCAACCATACTTAAATATATCATATTTAAAAACATTGTTTTACTCCTTCTTTATGTTTAAACAAAAAACGTACTACTGGACAGAACAAATAAACCCTCTCAGTTTTACATGTTTGTACTTGAAGCATTTAAAACTTGAGAGGTCTCAATTGCCACCTGCACCCTCTGGGTCATGAGCTGCCCCCTGAGGAGAAAGTGTAGGGTTGAGAAAGAGGGAGTTTGACTGTAATAAGCTTACTACGTGTCCATTGACGCACATTCGACTTAATGACATCCAATCAGTCACATCCTCGGGGCTCCATGCACCAACGATTACAGACCTGCTCGGCTGCAGAGGACGGTAATCGTTCACATCAGCGGAGTAATGACTCTTTAAAGGCCCAGAAACAATCTGTTGTTTTCAAATGACACCTTTGTGTATTAAAGGACATGGCTGCTTTTAAACTGGGCGTCCAAACTTCCTGCAGCGTCTTTACAGAAACAGACTCAATTGCTAAAAAAATTCTAGAGACATTTGCTGGTTTCTGTTCATTTCACTGCAATTTTCACTGAAAATCAATGTGTATACAACTTTTCCAGAGTTAACTTATATAATATAATTTGATGCTAATACTTTTGTACTTTACTTCAGTGAAATTAGCAACACCCCTCTGTAAGAATTAAGTTAATTACCAGACAAATGCACTGAAAATATTAAAGTAAAAATACTTGTGGGGCAGAATGGTCCCTTTCAGAGAGTCATATTATACATTATATTATTGGAATATTATGCTTTAACACATAAGCAGCATTTTAGTATACAGTTGGAGCACATTTGAACTACTTTATATACTGTAGGATAGTTTAATCTATAGCATGTTATAAGTAAAGTAACTAAAGCTGTTAGACAAATGTTGTGCAATGAAAAGTACAATATTTACATCTGAGATGTAGTGGAGTTGAACTATGAAGTAGTACCTTTAAAATTGTATTTAAGTACAGAAAAAATAAATGTGATTTGTAGATAATGGCGAGACCATACGAAACCAAACCACTGGTCTTTTAGCACATTTCGGTAATTAGAGACAACAGGAAGAGAATCAAAACTTCCTGTAAACATGAACATCTGTTGTTTTTTACCCAGAACAATTTATGCCCCTTGAAAAACATCTGACACTTCGAGGGATCAAACCTCTAACCCAGCCAGTGTCAGTGCCTTGCTCCACCCTCAGTGGACGCTCTGGCAGATGAGACAAACATCCTATTCTTCATAGCTCGGTGCATGTGGTTTCCTTGAAGGAAGTGGTTGTCATTGTTGTTGAAAGTGGGTGTGAGTGCTGCATTTAAAAAAAAAAAAAAATGATTTATGAGGCCTCTGGGTTCCTCATTTGTCTTAACAGCTGCAGTTTCCTCACGACTGAGTGTCTCTCAGACACCACACTCTTTAATGCTCGCTTCCTTTGTGCATGTGTCCTTGAATGTCCAGGACTTGAAGCTGCTGAACCAGGACAAATTAGCTTTGAGATGCACTGAACAAGTCCTACAACCTGCTGCTCCTCGCACTGCACGTCTTCACTTAAACTCTTTATTTCGTATTTATTAAGGCATTTGGTGCGACAAACTCTGAAATGCCCGGACTGATAACAGCTGACAAAAAATCAACAGGGAAATAATACCACCAGAATTCACACATTTTTGTCTAGAGAAAAAAAGTTCTGTAGTATTAGAGATCAGGTAATTCCGTCTACAAAGGTAGAGAAATTATATAATTCTGTGTGAAATAAAATGTGTCTGAAAGTAGGTTTTTTTGTGATTTTTACTATTGTTGGCCTTATGATAACACAACCCGGTCTCCTAGAAATATGTGGCGGCAAATATGTTGTACACTTTTGGATGTACACATGCCTGAATCTCAACAGACAATCCTGATAAGGAACAACTGTTATTAAAAGCAACACCATAAATGAAAAAAGGTGAGTAACTAAGCGTACATGTTTCAAGCTCTCCTTTAAATATAAACCTACAGATACTGAAGACTACAAATGACTGAGAAGTGTCTTTTGAAGACATTGCATTCAACCACAAAGTAAGTCTTTTATAACATAGCTGTTGGGCCTGTTGAACTCAGGGTCAATCTAAATGATAGGTCTGTACGAAGTGAAGAAGACGAGGGGCTCTTTATAACTTTTTGTGAGGCAAAAGCGTGCAAATCGACTAAAAAGTAGCTTGACTGTGCAAGAAACCACGCTGTTTGTGAATTACAGACTAAACGTGACTGTTTCTGTCCACTTTACAATAGAAATCCACAATAAAAAGCTGAGTTTTTGGAGGTAAAACTGTGGGTAGAACACACATCTGTGTGTGTGTGCTGAAGCTAGAAGGACCTCTATAAGTCACCCAGTCAGGCAGCTCAGTGAATAACTAACTGTCTCTTTGCCCGACTGCTCCAGCGGCCGTCTGGCTGAGTCGGGGGGCAGTCAGGTGATTACAAGGACGCCATTCGGTTTTACAGCAGAATAATATGGCCACTGTTCGCCCCCTTTCCTTTCTCTGTCTCGCCCCGTGAGGATACAGAGGGGACCGGCTGGGGAGTGATTAAGATTTTAGGGAGCTGCCTGGCTGGTTCAGGGGTTAGAGGGTAAAGAGTGGGGATTTATTAGCGCCGTAAATTAGACCCAGACGTCTTCCCTCCCTCCTCTACACCCCCCATTATTTTCATTATAACCTCCTCCTTACTACATCCCTTTCCTCTCTGCTGTTGGATGGATGGATGGATGGTGTACCATCCACAGTAACGCCATTCATCCAACTGTGGGAGGTTGAAAAACTGACTAGTTACCCCTCTGTGAAAGCCACACAGACAGCGAGGCTTTCAGGTTCGACCCACAAATCTTCCTCTAATGTTTGTGGATGCGTCAGCGCCACAGAGGTTCGACTGTACTGCAGGCTGTCCTTAACGACTCCCGACACGTCAGTAAACACAGAGACCCTCCTTGAGCTCGGAGGTCCTGGGGAAAAGATGCTGTCTGAGAAGCAACGTGATCATTTTCGATGATTTTTACATTTCTGTTTATTTGTTCAACATACACCACCATTGAAATGAACCAGCTGTTTTATTGATGTACTTCTTGCCTTCTATAATGTCTATTGTCACAAACCGGGCGGCACGGCCATGACAAACGAGTGAGACGCACACAATCAAGCAAATTAGCTAATTATTTATTTAACGTAAAGGCAACATAAGAGGGAAACGTAAACTAACAGTGGCGTGTGGAGTCAGTCATTTCAGCAGTGTAGGTGAGTGCATGAGTGGAAAGTGTGTATGCAATGTTCTACAGTGTAGAAACAAACTAAAATCTCAACCAAAAACCAAATAAGTGTCTCAGGAAGGAGAGAGGGACCAACTGAGACTAAAGAGGGTTTTTAACAGAGTGCACTGGAAACACAAGGTCCATGTGTTGCCAGTGTTGCTGATGAGCTCAGGTGTTTCCACTCTGCTGATGACCCTCTGCCACGCCCATCTCCGACACCTGCAGGGAAAGCAGCCACACAAACGGAGTAACAGGCAGACAGGGCGGAGAGGGTCGTCACACGATTTAAACAGAGATAAAAACGGTATGTGGCAGACACCAAATATATTGCGTAAAAGAAGAGGAATTAAATTAAATGTCCATTTAGTAGATGTCTGCACAGTGTTGCATGACGGGAGAGAATACGGCTGGAACTTGGATTTTGAATTTGCTTTCCAGTCCAGAAAAGCATAAATGACCTCAAACATATATATTAGTCCTCTCAGGCATCTTACTAGACCCAATCAAGCTTTTGGGGCAGGAGATTACAATTTTTCGAGGATAGCGTATGTGTTTTGTCAACATGTTTGTAGAACATAAGACCTGAATGGAACAGAAATTGAATATCTGTGAAATGTGTTTCATTCGTTCCTCTCTATGTTGTTTATGAATAACCAGGACTGTTTTGGTCTCATTATCCCTCTAGAGTTTGTCCGGCAACAAAAAGGACCATAAAGATTTCCAAAGATTTGTCTAGCCTTGCAACATTTGCATTTAATCAAATTATGTTTAACTTGTATTAAGTGTGACCTGCTGTCTTTTTTTTTTTTTTTTTTTTTACATTCAGTGTTACACACCAGAAACGTATTGTTTGGTTATGTTGTTGAATGCATTTTTTCCCTCATAAAACACTAGTAAAGCCCAATTTGCTAAAAACGTTGTAAGCTGCATTTTTGCATCCATGGTTATTGTCTTGCAGGCTTCTTCCTTGCTGCCTCTGCTGACACACTGCTGTTTTTCTGTTTGTAACATCCACCTGTAGATCAGTGGAATAGTGTCAAACCATTGGCAGGAATGTGTGTCAGTACCACCCACATGTACTCCACAGGGTACTTTTAAGTCTCCTATTTGCTCCTCTTGCAACCTGTTTCCAGTAAAAACTTTTAGGCCTCAGTAATACCAAACAACTACAGGTGGCAGATTGGATTGATAAATACCAAGACGAAGCCCATAAAAGCAAAGAAAGGCAAATGTTTTCCCTGGTTAGACTGTTTGACCAAAGAGGACAGTGAAATCCGAACTTCAGAGCTCCTCTTCTACCACCCGACTCCTCTCTCCTCAGTACTCGGAGGCTATTTTCATCATTAAAGGCTTGGGCTCAGAGCGCTTTGGGTGTGTGTTGGTCGTCCGATTAAAGGGCAGCCATTGAACAGTGTGTGTTTTGTGGTCTGAACCAACGGTATGCAGGACGCCATAGGGGCCCGGGCTGACGCAGCGCCACCACACCAAGATCTGAGAGTGCGGTCGAGGGATGGGGGAGAAAGTTGGGGATTGGACAGGGTGGGGGGCATAAAGCATCAGGTTATAAGACATAATCTAACCCATAATCCTAACGCTTAACCCAACTGTCAGTTTGAAGAAGTTTTTATTTCAAAATCCTTTTTTGGTAAAAAACAACAACAACAAAAGTTAGCAATACTCTCTTTACCATTAATGGACATTTATACTGATAGGTTGAACATTTTTAAAGAATATGTCAAAGTTGCCAGACTGCTCAGGGGTTATGGTAGCCTTTTAAACGTCACCATAAACGAGGCACAAGTCAAAAGAGATAGTTGTGGCGCTAAGTTCCTGAGATGAAGCCACCTGAACTTGTCTGGTTTTGGAGATTGTTTTGGGCTTGATATAACAAGTGAGAGAAGGGGCTTGATCAAGTATAAAAACAGTTTTTGAACAAGATATCACAAATTTAAGTGTAAAGTGTGTTTTACCAAATGATTGAGAAAATCAGAGAAGCGTCTGTATTCATTTAGTAGAAAATAAAGACAGACGTTGTTGCCGATCAATGCTTCAGCCTGTGAGGTGTTATCAAAGTCAACCACTGACTTCGTTCTCTGTTTACATTCAGTGTACATATTTTCTCCATCTCTCCCTCCCTCTCTCTCCCAGTGAGCGGCTCATTGACTTACCAAGGGCTTCTTTCAGTATGTCTTTAGGTCTGTGGCTGTTTTAAGCAGCCTGAGTGTGGCCCTACAGAGGCAGTTTTCAAACTGGCCCTGACATTGATGAAACGCCTCCGGTAGCGTCCAGGAGCTGCAGTTAGACACACAGTGGCGAGAGTGTTGACTGAGTGTGTGTGTGTGTGTGTGTGTGTGTCTGTGTTCATGTGGAAGTAGTTTCTTCAAAAGTCAAACAACGAACAGAGGCCTATTTGATGTGTGACACTTTGAATTTCCACAAACATTTGAAGTTTCCTGGTAGCTGCTTAATACAGTTAGATACTCTGTACACAATGTACATTGCTGTTAACAACTGTATAATCTCTTACTAGAACAGCTTGATTGGGTTCAGTCAGATGTCTGAGAAGACCACTCTTTATTTCAGGATGATCTTTCATGCTTTTAGGTTGTAGAAAGTCCTCTTTACAAACATGTTATTTTGTATAAAGGGTTTGATTTGTACATTGAGAACAAAATGCAAAGTTCTTCTTAAAACTTAACAATAGAAATGCAAGGTTAGTCTAGAGTTAGAACTATTGGAATATCAGCTGAACACACTATGGACTGACAAATCATAGTTTAAACCTCTTCAATCTAACCACCGAGTAGACTGCAGAGGGCCCAAAGACAACAGACTGAGCCCAATTGCATTGTTGCGGTTCAATAATGATCGAGGACTACTTGTACTTTTCCAAACTGGAAACCAAATTCCAAATCCAAGTTCCAACAGTATTCTGTATACAAATACTGGAAGTATAAAAGTAAAAGAGTAGAGGAGGAGGGAAAGAGAAGAAAAGAGAGTGAGAGGAGGAGGGCTTGTGGATGGATGGTTGAAGGAGAAGAGAGATGGACTGAAAGAGGAGGTGGTGGTTTACTGTAACAGGTCTCATTAAGAGCTCAGGAAGAAGACGAGGCACAGGAAGTCAGAGTCCTGCTCTGCCCCGCTGCATGCCTTTTACTACTTTGTTATGGTCTGCTCTGTCTCAGCATGTGTGTGTGTGTGTGTGTGTGTGTGTGTGTGTGTGTGTGTGTGTGTGTGTGTGTGTGTGTGAGAGAGAGAGTGAATGAGCTACAAAAATATTTGGCTGTAGAGGGTGTGTGAGTTCGGAAAACTACAGATTAAGAGTGTGTTTTTGTGAAGAATTTGCGTAGTAGAGTACCCTGAACACACACATTCATATGCACTAGTAGGTCCAAAGCAGTAGTTTCCTGGTAGTGGAAGTGAATGTGACTATTACTGAGGTATTAATGTCTCCAGATTGCAGGCCTGTTCCTGCCCCCGCATCCGCCGGCACTCCTCCGTCCACAACCGTGAAATTGGGACCATGTGTTGCTGCTGTTGCACTCCTCTTCCTCCTCCTCTTCCTCCTCTTCCACCTCCGTCTCCTTTTCCTCCTCCTCCACTCCCTCTCCTCAGTCCCCTTCAATTGGCCAAAAGCAAGGTTTCTCAGCTTTCCTCCTTCTCTTTCCATCTCTATCCCACGTACAATAGTAATAATAGTGTTTTCTTATCCGCTACGAGGGTCTAAGTACAGAGGGTGTTGTATGCTGCTTGTAACGCCCCCTGAGGCAAATGTGTGACTCTTTAGTTTCTTTCTTCCTCCTCCTCCATGACGCTTCAAGGCTTCAGGATACTTCTTGTTGGCACAAAGTGACGTTGGGCTAAGGCAAAAATGTTCATTCTGAAGGACCACAATAGAAGGCACGGCGAAAAACTTATATCTTGCGCAGTCTTGACATTCATACAAGGGACGTAATGATACACAGAATCAGAATCAGTCATGGTTCATGGTGAGTTTGGTACAGCAGAAAGAAAAACAACCCAAAACAACTCAGATCTCTTTCTATTCACTTATTTTGAACAGAGAGTAGTGTGAGTGTCAAAGACAGAAACAATCCTGCTGCTGTGGACTGAAGGAGCATATTGCTCGCTGGCAACTTTGGTAAACCTTTTTCCTGTTAAAAATAATGCCAAACCTTGTGTATTACCCAGTGCAACACTGACAGGTAACAGGCAACAGGTCACAACAGGCTAGACAACTGAAAAACATCTCTTATGATGCCGCTGTGTTTCCATTCACGTTTCCCGACAACTGTGGATCAACACCGACACGCCGTCCTCATCTCATACACAACTCTCTCTCCGTTACTGTTGTAGCTGACTGGGAACTTACAGTCATAGTGTGACTCAGCTTGTTGTGC
Organism: Anarhichas minor; assembly: GCF_050575085.1. Classification (NCBI taxonomy): domain Eukaryota; kingdom Metazoa; phylum Chordata; class Actinopteri; order Perciformes; family Anarhichadidae; genus Anarhichas; species Anarhichas minor. Next base: position 19,803,949 of record NW_027466473.1, on the reverse strand, counting down.
TAACCTCAACGCATATCGCTGACAGTGTACGGCTAAATGTTTTCTGGGGGAACTCCTGCTTCGTTCCACATTACGTGCATCAATAACACAAACTGTTGCCACATTGTTGTGTGAAGACTGAAACAAGTTCAAATCCTTCATACTTTCAAAACTCTGGGAAACTGTTGCATGAGGGATTTCAGACAGTGTTAGACGATCTTAAAACTTCGTACCGCCTTCGAAAAATACCTGATGATTGCATTAGATGAAATGTGTCTCTAAGTGGTTGAAGTTCATCCTGAGGGGAACATGAAGGTGTGCAGTAAACGTTGTGCCTCTCCATCAAGCAGTAGTTGAGGTATATATCAGGGAAAGTTAAATTGATGAATTTTGACCTGCTGGTGGCTCTAGATAAAAAGCCAGGGGGTCATCAAACTCATTAATAGTCTTCCTCTGGGAACCATAAATGTTTGTACAGAATTACATAGCAACACATTGAGTTGTTGTTGAGGTATTTGAGTCCGGGCCTCAGTAGTGGACCGACCGCGCCACACACCACAACATGTCATTTGTCATTTCGGACATCAGGTCGAGACAAAGGAAAAGCCCGCTGAGGTTCAGGTGAAGCAGTCGAGAAATTCAATGGAGGAAGAAAGGAGGGTGGAAGGAAGGAATGAGAAGTGACAGTGTGTGTGTGTGTGTGTGTGTGTGTGTGTGTGTGTGTGTGTGTGTGTGTGTGTGTGTGTGTGTGTGTTTAGGGGTTGCTGAGGTGGGGAGGTCACCTCTCACCAGGATGTAGGGGTCAAGTTTATTTTTCCTGCCAGGGCAGATGCCGACAGAGCAGGAGGAGAGAGATGGAGGGATGAATGGAGGGGAAGAAGCCGAAAAGTGGAGCAAATGAGCAGCAGGCAAAACGAGGAAACAATTCTTAAAAGTTATTAATTTTCCACCACTTTTTAATCATTGTATTGTTTTTTTGGAAAATGCAAATAATAGAAAGAGAAATGTGTTATTTTACTGCCAGGATTACATGAAGAAGAGTATAAACTCCAAACCAAAATGATTGGTTGAAACAATCACTGACGTCCTCTTTGGTTCCTTTTAACTACATGGTGTCCTGTACACACACACACACACACTCATGCTATCAGTCTGCTGAAGTACTTCCTTCCACTCGAGCACGAAGAATCACTTGTCGAGAGTTTCAACTGGATGTTCTTTATCAGGATACTTCAATGGTGCATGCACAAAGTCAGACAGACACACACACACACACACACACTCACACACTCACACATACCTACACACACACACACACACTCACACACAAGACACAAGACAAACGGAGGCATCTTATTAGTATCAGGATGCACTGAAAAGCCTCCACACTCACCCCAGGTTCATCCCCCTCAGAGGTCACAGCATAACATCCTACAGGAAGCAAACACACACACACACACACCTTATCCCCCATGTCTTCCTCTTCTTCTTTCTCATATCATACTCAAATTTCACAGCATAACATCCTGTAGGAAGGAGTGTGTGTGTGCGTGTGTTGGAGTTACTCATTCATCAGCTGGCTTATAGAAACGTATGGGGATGAAATATCTCACAGTTTTAATGTGGTTTCTAGAATCAGAAGAATGATGGTCTCATCTCAAGAAATGTAAAATTTACATCTTTTTACGCAAACAACGACTTGCAGGTGACTTCCTCCTCCCCCCCAAAAAATCATAAATGGTCATTTTGGGACAGTTCTGTGTGTCGACCTCAGTCAACGTAGGATGCAAATCAATGGCGAGGTGGTCTGATCAAATGGAAACGGAACTCCCCCGGACCTGAACTCTGTTGTTTACGTGTGACATATTTCATCCTTCAAGGTGGAAGTAGAAAAACAAATAAGCATCAAGCAGCATACTGATGAAAGCAGCTGAAGATTGTAAAACATTATTAAACTATTAATACAATAAAATTCCGAATTCCAACTAAAATAAACGATATATGATATTCAGATTTGAATATATTCCTTTTTTTAATGCACGATAGTTATTCAGCTGATAGAGCATCACGGTGTCAGGCACCGGTTGTAAATATTGGTCCACCACTGCACCCCCATGATGTTGATGTTTTTATTTGAAGATAAATATCTTGATTGCCATGAAATCTGCTACATTTATTAAAGATCCCTTGAAGATAGACCAGAGCGTCATCCTTTCATCGAGGGGGGAAAGGATCGTGCTGTCACATAAGGAGAGGAACAGGAACATGTCGAGCAGGTATACAAGAACAATATACAAGAATCCATCATTTTGCCAGCAGTGTAAATTCCTTTTTTGATGACAATAAAAAAATAAAGTGCTCACCATTGTTTTTATTCAGTACATTATTTGGTCACGTCATCTTCTCAATGAAACAAGAAATAAACTTTAGCTAAAGTGATCTAATAATTTATATAACATTAGTAATACCACTACTACTCCTAATAATACGATTATTGATATACAGCTTAAAAAGACATAAAACCAAGAAATAACATAACAAATATTTCATTCTATCTGATCTTAGTTTGCTTACATGTGAATGGACACTGAAGATGAGGGTAGACTGATAAGGAATAAATTGTAAATTGTGTGTGTGTGTGTGTGTGTGTGTGTGTGTGTGAGGCTGAGTGGTCTATAACACAAAACAAAACAACATCCCTGAAGCTATTCCTGTAATCTTTCTCTCAGTTTCCCTCCCTCTCAATCACTCTTTTCTTTCTCAATCACTCTTTTTTTCCCTCCAGGAGTCACATCAAAGACCAAAATGTTATCAGCACTGTGAGCTGTGTGTGTGTGTGTGTGTGTGTGTGTGTGTGTGTGTGTGTGTGTGTGTGTGTGTGTTGGACATACCACGTCTTATCTGTGTGAGTAACAGACCTCCTGGCTTATCTCTCACAAGGCTGGCAGAGGTTTATCAATAGGAACCAACAGCGGAACCAGCAATGGTGGAATGTAACTAAGTACATTTAATCAAGTACTGTATTTAAGTACAAATGTAAGGTACTTGTACTTTACTTGAGCATTTCCGTTTTATGCAATTTTGTACATTTGTCTGCAGCTATAGTTTGTTTGGGATGAGTGTCCTCTTTCTTCAAACGGAGTGACTCTGATTATGTTGTCCCATCGTAACTCACAGCTGAGAGTACATTCTTTGGGCTCAGCATAAACATTCCTACACGTGAAAATGCTTTCCCTCTATGAAGGCTTCCTCGATGCTTTGGTGTATTGAAGTTTTGGCATGATTCAACAAAACTCCTGCTATAATCTTGTTTTATTGAGGAAACTAATTTCAGCACAAAGGCTCCTTGAAAAGCAACTCCAAACCCGACTTCCTCCCCTCCATCCACGCCTCCACACTCCCTGATAAAGCTGCCCACCTAAAGGGCGTCTTGGCTGGAGGCTGCATGGGGGTCGACTCTCCTCCCCTGATAGCGGCCTGGAGGGCCACATCACAGGAACACATGCGCCCTTTTTGATAAGCCTGTTGCAGCCACTGCAGACGATCGCTGACCGCAGGCAGCGCTGATAGCAGCAAAATACTACACTGTTAAAATAACAGGACGGACAGAAGAGAGCACCTGAAACACTGACATGTCAACAGCGGACATCACTGACATCATAACGGAAGGCAAGAGGTAGGATTTGTCAACACATAACAACAAGTGAGAAAATATCTGAGGGGACATTTGAAGCATCAATGAATGTAGAAACTGTGGATAATAATTTAGGTGTTTCCACTGAGACACAACAGCTGGCCCTGATTAGCAGCTGAAATACATAAATTGCATCAATAAATTACAGTTTTTTGTAATTGCAATTTTTTTTTCTGTCTCTCCACAATTGGCCTACATTGTTGTTCACACAAACGAGCAAATAATCCTGTTTATATTGTTCAAGTACTGACTAATTGGCTACAGGTGTTTTCACAGGTGCATTCTGGGTACAGGTGATTGATAGTTTATAGTGGTATTTCAATGGCAGTGTTAAGAAAACAACACACTGGCTTAAAGTTTTGATTGTCTAATGTAAATAACCATGTGTAGGTTTTTTGTAAAGCAGACCATGTGGTTTAGCATACGTGATCAATAAGGATATTATTGCCAGCATATCCATGAAAAGATCAACTATCTTTATATTGTCTTTTACAGTCTTATACCTTTTACTTGCAGTTTTGCTCCCTCTTTACATCTATGTTTACACATTTATTACTTTTCATCATGCACATTGACTACATTCCTGTTTACATTACAGTTCATTCACTTTGCAATTACTGTCTAGTATTTTGTATTTCATCCCTATATTTTAGCATGCAGTACTTTATGTGTTAGATTCTCATTTTTACTTGCATGTTTCTTTTCTTGTTATACATATTGAATGAGCATTGTTAGAGGGAGCTTTGACTGCTTCGCCGTAATTTTTTAGCATATGACAATAAATAACATAAAGCTTGAAAACAATACCAACAACGGCTACCTGACTACCCTGATCTACATGTCCTAAGACTTAAATCTTTAATAAACTGTCTTTTATTTGTAAAAAGGTTGAATCATTTCATAAAACTGCTGGCCACAGTAGCTTTTAGTAAGACAAGCACTGATAATACTTGTTCAGAGAATCATGTCCTAGTTGGCTTCTCATAGATTTTTTTGATAATTAGAAAAATACAAAACATCAGAGGAATCCTCAAAGACAACTTATTTTGTTTACCTTGCAGTTCACTGATTTGCTTCCAGGGTGGAAGTGCTGTTCCAGGCTGTTGGAGACTGAGTACACCTGTGAGGCTTCATGCTCCGTTAGCTGTGTATAGAGTGAAGAGAGAGAGAGAGAGACGGTTGGGAGAGACAGACAGAAGAAGAAAGGCAGAGAGAGCTTGTGATAGTTACGTTTACAAAAGATCAGGGGTCGACCTCATACTTTTAGCCAAAACCTCATGAAAGACAAACATGTTACTGCTCTTATTTTCTCAGCTCGTCATTACAAACTTAAACCCACTACGGTGCCCCGGAGGGTCAAAACACAACGACATTTCACAAAACACAACATGTCGTTGTGTAAGACAGAGCCAGGCTAGCTGTTTCCCCCTGTTTTCAGTCTTTGTGCTAAGCTAAGTTAGCCGGCTGTTGGCAGTCGCTTCATATTTAACGTACGATCAAGAGAGTGGTATCGATCCTCAAATCTAACTCTTGGCAAGAAAGTGAATATTTCACAAAATGTCAAACTATTCCTCTAAGCTAGAATCTGCTGCCTCCAAAAACATTTAGGAAAGCATTTTACCATTTGCATCAGTGTAAATAAACAAATGTCTGGCTGAAAAGTTGGAGCGAAGATTCATTTTTGGCCTGATACACCGTACTTTATAATCCCAGGGTTCAACTCTTGCCACTGTCCAGATCCAGATGTTTCGGGCCAAAGGAAGCCAGGAGGAATCATGAAAGCAGATCTGAAACCCACAAAGCGGACATGTTTTATGGACCATACAAGAAAAGCAACAAAATGTTTGTTTTGGAACTCCGGCTGCACACAGTTTGTTCTGGAACCCTGAAAATCATCCGAGCCTGCTGTCGGTTCATTACGTGGCAGATTTACTTTGGCAGAGACGGTGAGTGATGACATCACCTGTAACCTGTAGTGTTGTTCATCATGGCTGTTTATCATCCTCTATTTCAGGACCTCAGAGACTAAGAGACTAAGACACAGATAAACGCAATGAGAGTCCAGCGTTCTGGCTGAGCGGCCTGCAGGGAGACATAAAGAACCCAAACGTTTCCACCATGTTTTTGGGAGATTGACCTCTCGGTCGACTTCCGCATTAAGTCATCCGCTTGTTCGATGCAAAACTGACTCCTCTAAACCCAGAAAACGTGTGAGAAAACAAACCGATTTTACATGAACACATTTTCTCAGACATGTTAATCTCGATAGTTCTTGGGATGACAAGATCTATTGGTCCACTACTTTAGTGCGGACTGAAATATCCCAACCCATTTCTTCACCTTTATCTATTTAACACCTTTCTGTCCAGCCTGGTGACCTAAAAATTACGTTCCCATACTGGGAAACCACTTTATCGATTAAGATTTAAGGGAAACACATTTTCTCCTGAGTTACCTTTTGTTTTTGACGTATCACAGCTCACTTATCATAACTTAAATAACTTAACAAACATTTATTTTAAGCAAAACCACGATGTTTTGTTGCAAATCACAACTTTAACCACGTGTTTAAAATTGCAACCGTAATCTGGTCGAAAAAACATTTTCCTCAAAACGTAATTGTGAATGCAGTTCAGTTCAGTTCAGTTGTATATCAACGTGCTTTTTTAGGAGACAGGGTTGTTCTGGCACACGGTTCAAAGTGCTGTGAACGTACGACAAGTGTTGTTGTTTGCATGCTCATTACACAAAGCAACAATGGGCATTTGGGTTTTGAAAAGTCATTTACGACACATTCCTTAAGGTTTGAGGTTCAGATTTTGAACAATAGTTTTTTTTTAAAACGATTGCCAATAATCTGGAAAATATTTGACTACAAAAAAAAGAGGTTATCATCTTTTTTAAAACTCTCATCAGTATTAAGTTTCTTTACTTTTGAACATATAACAGTAGCTGTGACGTCCAATCGAAGACTAAGAAGTGAGAGAAGAAGTCAGTCGCGTGCAACAGATGTCTTTATTCAGGAAACAGAGGGAAACATGGAGAGAGAGACAGAAAGAGAGAGAGAGAGAGGACGCAGACGGGAATCAGCAGACCGTGACAAATATCTTCATCCTGTTGAGAAGAGAGAAACGCTGAGATAAACAAGATGGACAGAGAAGCAAGTGAAACAGAGAGGCATAAACTTCTCAAGCTGGGAACAAAAAGCACATTGATGGGAGGTGTCAGTCAGAGGAGGTGAATGAAAGATGGAGGAGGGAGGGGGGGAGAAAGTCCTGCCGTCTGGGCGGCAGGGAGGGAAGCAGCAAGAGGAAACAGGATTCAATCAAACTCTGTCAAGGTCAGTTTGCAGTGAATGGGCCTCTCCACCTGGCTGCTCTTTCACTGAGAGGATGCACGCTGCCAGGGGGCCTCACTGCACTGCATGCTGGGAGGGGCCCGTCCACTCCAAAGACAAAAGTATACTCCAGTATTATTATGTAAATTCAGAAGAGTGGATCATATCTTGAGAATTATGATGCCTTATCTACAAAGGACTCACTTGATGGAAGGGATGTGATGTTATAGTTGGTGGTATCATATTACTTTACACAAATGAATAAATACAAAGAATGATATTTTAATTCTTAAATCTGCCTAACTATGACAGAATCCAGGGATTTTATTGGTTAGTGGATCATTTTGGATGATACCATCTGTGTGTGTGTGTGTGTGTGTGTGTGTGTGTGTGTGTGTGTGTGTGTCCACAACACAAGTAGCTCCGGCCACAGTGTTGCTCCGTGTGTGGTCAGAGTATCACACACATATCTGCTGTTGGCTATTGTGTATAAATACTGTAATTGCTTGTGGTCATCTTCAAGTGTGTGTTTGTGTGTGTGTGTTTGTTTGTTCATGACTGAGTAAATTAAAGTGGTTTCGTGGGTTTGTGTGTGGTACAACATATTTTAGTCCAGTATGCCTTTCATGTCGCCGAATGTTTTAAAAAGTATTCAAAAGATTTCTTAAATTGAAACAAATGTTGCCCCCAATGGAGAGACGGTGGAAACGTTTCGTCCAGCTCTGACTCAACTCTGCTCTCCTTTAACCGGGATCCTGGCAGCTGAAGGGTGGCACGACACAATGTTCAGAGAGACGCAAGTAAAACCTGCAACTGTACAAATGTGGAGTGGAGAAAAAGGAATTTGAAAAGTAGAAACTTCACTTTATATTACAAAATGAAAATATGAGCTGAGCTGTCCTCTTGCAGTCACAATAAATCAATGTGAGATGTGTGTTAATGGGCTAAAATATGCATAAAGTATAAAAAGTATGCGAGCGTTGCCCTGGATATTTGGCCCGGTGGCTTGCTGCCAACCCAAATCGCCTGCTGGCAGCCTGAAAGCAACAGGCCTGCCTCTGCCTGAGAGCCATTTCACAGGTAATTAATAAACATAATGACTCCAATTCAAGGGGGAAAAGGGGAGCGTGGGTTTACTCTTATAAACGCACGAAAATAGTGATCCACACACAAAGGCGATTAAGCAGTTAAAGGCTGCATACGTTTAAATAATTCCTCCTACACACAGTGCAGAGTGTAGATGTGTTTACAGGTCTTAAAATGGGAAGAAATTAAGAAAACACAATATTTTCATCTTTAAAATCAGACAGATCCTCACTTGTACCCTCTGAAACACCTTCAGCTACAGTGCCTACAGATAGAGGTTTAATAACACGCACACGTCTGTCTGAAGGGTTTTCTTTGCGTCACGTCGCTACCACACGGGTCTGGAATCACTTATGTCGCCACACATCCATAAACCAACACAGGAAAGACGTGTGGCACCACGAAACTACACGGTTCACCACTCAGGCCAAGAGCTCAAAGTGCTTCCATACCGAGTTTTTTTACATGCCTGATTAAGCTGCCTGAGGTTTGGAGTTACCCGAGCTTCATGTACAGTATATGTGTGTGTAATGTGAGGTATTAATGTCACAGTTTTGTCCTTTTGTTTGATGTCAGCGTGGCTTCTCTGAGCACAGCGGTGCTCCTTTTTATTCTTTCATATATGAGGTGTGTTTATTTGTCCTAAATGATAGATGACAACCCAACACCGATGAAGCCAGCATTGTTACAGACTTTATATGAAAAGAGTTTAATTAAGCAGTTTGAATAGACAGTTTGGGCTTCAAGCAACCCCATCTCCTGCAAATTACTTTCCCGTACAACTAAACTGCATTCGCAATTACATTACAAAGAAAACCTATTTTCTCCCGGATTACACAAGACCAAAACACAACAAAACTACTTGGTATCGTTTAGTAAAACATCATTGTTGGAGACCGGGCTCCTTTAAAGTACTAGAAATGTTTCTTGTTATTTTCTGACATTTTAAACATCTCATTTTTAGTCCCATGATGCCACACTGTATGAATGCTTGTTTAAAGGGCTGTTAGTACTTATCAAAAACTAGAATGACACTCTAGAACTCTGCCAAGGCCATTTTCATGAGTGAAAACTTATAATCGTTCCGTGGTTCACTCCACTCAAAGGTTTCTTTATTGGCCCATGCTACACCCTTCCACCAATTTTTATAAAAATTCGGGCAAGTGTTTTTTTCCGTGTTGACAAACGAACCAAACCAAACACACACCTCCTTGGCCGATGTAATGTTAACCACTTATCATTGAGCACAATGATAGCATATTAGTCTTTAGCAGCCGATCCAAATTAAGAAATCCCTTTCTATTGCGAAGGCAAAAATGGTTTCTTTGATGACAGTTTAATTTTTCTAAGCCATAAATCCTGTTGCCTCCCGTCCCTGAAGGATGCCACTACTCATCTCCCAACTCTGCAAAGTAAAGAAAAAAAAAAAAAGCAAAAACGCAGAGAGCAGTGAGTGAGTGAGTGCTATGTGTGACCGGACAAAAAGACCCTCAGTTGTTCTCCCAAAGGACCAATCAGCCGCACTGCAGCTGTGGGTCTGTACACACTGATGACAGCATGTCAGTTACACAGACACACACACACTCACATCTACCTACGCCTACCTACGGACTACAATATGTGCACACACACGTGTGCAAACACATGCACACTGACACACTTTCACCCCTCTGACCTGAGATCTCTCCCAGGAGGGCTGAGCTGGACGGCTCTGACCACCTGCCCCGCGTTAGTGGCCCGACGACTACACACAAAACAAAACACTTTCACACGAGAATGTGACCAGAACCAGTTGAATTTGGAGAGAAATCCAGTAAACTCCAACTTGATCGGTTTGTTTCACTGGCTCCTCATCGAGCACATTCACACATCAGCCGGTTAACAGGACCTGGATTGTACTACTGTATATGTGAACAAAGTCTTTTGTGGCTCAAAACAAATTATTTCACTTTAGGAAAATGATTTATCTCATTTAGTTTTACAGCTCTCCTGCAGAGGAAACCACAAAAACACAATCAACAGGTATTAACCTTACATCATGAACTTTAAAAGACCTGATATCTGTCTTTGCAGCAGTCAAGGAAGAAGGATTGTTTTCCTCCGAGGTGAGTTTTAACTCAGAGCACCTTTGGGTGACAGGTGTGTGAGCAGTGTCACCTGAGGGTGACAGGTCAGTTGAGGCAGGGTGAGGTGAGTTTAGATAAGCAGAGGTCAGGGGAGACAACCTTTGCTCTGGAAGCTGCATTTTCAACATACCCAAAGACCACAATTTTAGAAATGATGACGAACCCAAGCTAACTCTGTTTATTAGTCAGCTAACATGCTAACTTAGCTTACCGTGTCGGCAATAAGTTCTTAAATGTCTGGAAGTAAAATATTTCACAGGTTATGTTTCAGTTTGCAGACACAAAACAAATCTTCATTTGTCTCATCAAGAAGCTCTAGTGTCTTGAAAATATGTCTAACAAGAAATATCATTGACTATTTAACAAGAATGACAAACCAAACGAGAAAATTAAAAGATTCTCTGTCTGTCTGTCCTCTGATTTTCTCAACAACCTTCCATCCGAACGTCTTCACACTTAACAGATATATTGCGAGTGTGAAGCTGTTTGGATGAACAGTTCTCCAGAATAACAGGAGGACACGCAATCGTCCCATTCCGAACAAGTGCTGCCCAAGTGGTTTTACATACTGGATGCTACGTCTGATTGGCAGCTGTGTGCATGTTTAGACAATACTGAAAAGAAACTCATGATGGTTTGGGGCCTTCTCGATTAGACTATTAATAGATTCAGTCGTTCGATGGAAAATAAAACAGCATTATGATAATTGGTTAATTGTTAGTTTTTTAAACATTAGCTTGCTCTACCTTCTCCAGTGTGAAGATTTATACTTACCTGAGTCAGGCAAAAGAAAAAAAAATATTAGGACTGGAAAGGTCAGATGATGTAATTTTGCATAATAATTAGCCATGTGCTTCGGTTTGTTGTCCAAAGAGTCCATTTTTCTCTCGTAGATGGCCGAAGTGACTTCTTGAATTCTGAGAGAAACCATCCCCTCTTGATGAACCTTAGTGCCACGATGCAGATCACAGTAAGAGACTGGAGGTAAAGGGAGGCAGACCAGAAACAATACGTGTAAATAGACTAAAACTCAGCACCACAAACATCACAACCTCAAATCCTTGTGTTTTCTGCAGCTCAGACCATCCTCCCTCTGATCCAGCTAGCCTCTTACCATAAACCAGCGACAAAATAGCAGCTCCTAATTGTTGAGTTTAACACCTGGTGATTACAGGGGCTCATAAAACTCCCCTCTGACTGAGAAGCCCCCCCCCTTCCCACCTCCAAGGCCACACAGGGCGCCAGTGCCAATCAGCAAGTCTCTTTTTCTGACACCATTCTTTCATTTTACAGCCCAAACAGGGAGGAGAAGTCTACTCTCATTTAGCTAACGGAGACCAATAAACGCTGAGAGATTTAGATTAATTGACCATTTACAACCAGGGGAGGAGGCAGGCTGGGTAAACTTTGGGCTGTCTGCTGTTTACATCCAAAATAACGTACATGTTGAAATACTTTATGTACGCCGAGACAGAAAGAAGTCAGAGGAATGGCGTCACAAATTGTGTTTCTGTCTGAAACCACAAATATACAGCAACCTCTATGGCTTTGAGGCTGAATTTATTAAGACAAGATAAAACTGAAAATCACGAAAACCATGAAAGAGTCAGTGAGTGCTGTGTCCTTTCTCAAGATTTCCACTAAATGTTTAAAATCAGTGATTATACCAGTTAATTTATCCTCTTTCTTGAAAGAAGAGCAGAGCATCTCTAGAGAAACAAAATCTGCTCCACATGTGATCATGATGGAGAACTTTCAAGGGATAATACTTTTATAATCTGATGCGTGCCTCTTTTTTTAGTCTTTATGGTTTTCCTGCACACATTCAGCACAGTTGCAGATTTCAGAGCTCATCTTCCCCCTGAAGAAGGTCATTTCATCTTGAAAAACAACTTCAGAAACAGATGCTCTATCAAAGTGAATATACAAACGTGTCTGTCCATTCATTTAGGGCCATCTTAGTTTCAAGTTCAGGTTAATTTTAAGCTCCATATGAAGTTGGTTTTGTGTTGAGTCACATTTTAAATAATCAAACTACAAAGAGCACACGCTACAAAATGAAAGGGGTGAACTGTTAGACGGAGCAGCTCAGAGTTTTAGTCTCTGCAGTATTTCATTTGCACTATGGAGAGTTACAAATGAAGTCATTTTCTAGATATTAAGGCAGCTGTAAAGTAAATTATATCAAGTAGACATTTTCAAGTCCCCATAACATAAACCATTGCATTTTAGGGTGAAGACTTGTTTAAGGTTAAGATAAAGGTTTAAGTTAAGATTAAGGTTTAGAATTAGTTAAGTAGGGGTTATGGTTAGGGTACATCTCAATTAAATGAATGTAAGTCAATGTAATGTCCTATAAAGTGATACACATTCGATTCTTGTGAGGCAGTTATTGACATTGACATTCCCTAGCTCCTAACCCTGACCGTAAGCACTGGGTTGTGCTATAAAATAAGTAATTCAGTGTCTGGTTATTCTCATTAAGTGACAGAAGTAATTCAATTTAGTAGAAGTAGGACAACTGTGAGTCAATGTCGGATTTGTTAATCGAGGAAAGCTACTTCTTTGTCGTCCTGAGGCAATTCGCAGTTCTGGCGGAGTATACCGGCGCCTTAACCATCACAAGTAACTGCTTAACTTCCTCCGGCTGAAACTTAGCTCGGTCTAAAAACTAAGTCTCAATCCTGAAACAGCCAAAAGTGTGGTCTGGCCAAAACGTCCTCACTTTTCAAAAAAGTCCTCACTCCCAAGTTCATTGGTTCTCTCAAAGATAGACGTACACACACACACACACACACACACACACACACACACACACACACACACACACACACACACACACACCTATACACAAAGGCTGTGGTGTAATGACAGAGCCATTGTCGTGCTGCTCTGACAGACAGCGTCAGTGAAACACAAGGAATTTAAACATACAGTATGCGTCTGTATATTTGTGCGCTTGAGTGCATCTCCTGTGTAATTTTCTGTTACATTTACACAAAAGGCTTCTCAGACTCCCGGGGAGGTGACCCGTAACAACAGGCTGCACACATGGGAAGGTTTTTTGCTAATTTGACTTTAGAAAAACAGAAAGCACCACAAGCTGCCGTTTAAAAGACAACATCGATGGTAGCACATTGTTGAGCCAGGTTTCCCCTCTTATTTTGGCGGCGGGTGATGTTTTCATTTTGTTTTGGTTCCATGTCCAGCCTCGTTTTATTTTCCAGTTTGCATACTCGTGCAGATTGGAGCACAATCATTTTCTGGATATAGGAATCACTACTTGCCTTAAAGTTTGAGGATTTTTCTTTCTGATCAACTCTGTTGTGCAGGGATGGCAGGTTTCTGCCTAATGGATTTGGAGGAAAACACTTGTGTAGTGGTTGTATAGCGTCTTTGTCAGTGGGGTCCTCGAGCCCTGGCTAAAGATGCCTTCTCATTAAGTCGGGGGGGTGCTGGGCCTTATTGTTGTGCTAATCAGCCACAGATGTGGACACCCCGACTCCAGAAAATCATCCAAGCAGTCTTGACAGCAGACGCCTCACAGGAGGGAGAGGGGGGTTGAAATCCTGGGGGGACCGTTATAATTGTTTTTGACAGGGATCCAATACAAATATGTACATGCGTGAAAATGAATCAAGCTTGAGCTGTCAACCTCTGAACTGAGATATTTATGATGGTGGTGTGGAGGGAAGAGACGGGTTTCTTTTGTCAGGGAAGGAGAGAAGCATAAACGGGGGGTGGGGGGAGATTGGCGACCACTGAAGTGCTCTTGAACAATGCATTTTCACACAATTTCCGATCATTTGTGTCTAATAAACACAATGCTGTCTATTCCTACAGTGGCCATCCGTGTATGGGGGCGCCCTCAGCCCCCTTGTGGTTTTAAAATTGTCTTTGGATGCAGTCTGGCTGTGCTCTGTTTAATTGTTCTGTGTCTTTATTGTCCCAGGCTGAACATTCTGTATATAATATAAATCCTTCCCCATTGGACAAAAAAACCCACTAACATTACAACCATAACTTTTGTCTTCAGTGGGTAAGGTTACAATCGGCATTCATTCCCTTTGACAAACGACTCTGCAGTAGTCAACACTATCTATCGGCTCCAGCTCCAATCGGCAGTGATGGAAAAATGAACACATTTTTGCTCTTTTTCCAGTGCGATGTTACGGCCTTTCCTCCCTGTCGGCAACTTCTGTGACTCTTTGTCATCTCAGCCACGAATTTTGTCCATCTCTGTCCGGTTAACGCTCGAACATCATTCCACATTAGTCGGCACCAAGTTTGAAAGAGGGACTGAACAGATATATATCAAAGAAGAAACCACCACGTAACATTTTCACTAGCCTTCACGCTGCTTTCTACCGCTTACTAAAACCCTGTTTTCCTGCACGTTCGTGGCGTCAAACGTGACACTACAGTAATAGAGCGGCATACAGTAGTCAATAGTATGTTTGAGCATGAAGGCGGCTGCATTTATGTATGCACATGCATGTGTACAGTACTCTCCCAGCCCCTACCCCTCAAAAATATGTCTCCCTTAAAGCTACTGTGTAATTCGAGCAGCGCTTATAAGACAGAGGTGAGCCTGATGGAGGCGCTGATACTCTCCCAGGTGTTCCCTCACTCTTGTGTTGTTGTTTTTTACCCTCGACTGAGCAGCAGAACCCAAACATCCACAGAAACCTCTCCAGGTTTTACCACCACCGCTGTTTGTCCTCTTCATTCACACATTTAGAGAAAGGTGTATTTCCTCCTCTGTCACCAACTCTCTGTGTCCGTCTATCACCGAGTGGGTGTCTTTAAAGAATTACACGGTAGTGATAGTGAGGTATGGACACACGGACACACACACACTCACACACACACACACACACACACACACACACACACACACACACGCACACACGCACACACACACACACAGGCTTTTAGTGTGAGGTATAATGCTGGACCATTGTGTCTCTGTGTGTGTGTAAGCAGGCTTTTTGTGCGAGACACACCTGCTGACAATGCGCGCACACACGCACACACACTCAGAGGGTATAGAATGATATAGTCATTAAAATGCTGTTGAAGATAGTTTTAGATTGAACAGTTTTAATTGCAGCAGTGGAATGAAGGGAAACACTGATTGGACACCCATTAAAGGTGGAGAATTTTCCCTCTGAGAAAACATTTGACTTGTTTGTCTAAACTTAAGTGTTTCCGTTTTATGCTACTTTATACTTCTAGTCTATACCTCAGAGTAAAAGACTCCACAACCTTTGTATGATAGCTTTAGTTACAGTTTTTAATCCCCTTTCTATGAATAAAATATGATCCAATAGAACATGATGCATTGCTATCGATTAAACTAATCAACAGTATATAAAGGAGTTAAAATAAGCACAACCTAAAACATCTACAGCAGTAATAATAATCTCGAAACATCATATATATTAGTAAAACACTGACAGGGAACATTTGACTGCACTATAAGCACTTTTGCTTTCAGTACATTTACTTAATTATGGTTTGAAATGCACAACTTTTACTTCCTTTTACTTTGAGAGATCTGAATCACTTAAGTGTTAGTTACATTCACCTCTGCAGGCTGTCATCTGATATTAAATAAAAGACCAATATGGACTGTCCTGATATTTATTCTTCAAACTCCACTGCTAAACTAAATCAACCCACGTGCTCTCATTACCAGCATGTACACACATTGTGTGACATTCCAGCCAAATCAAGTTGATTGACAACAACTCCTGAATTTCAGTGATCACTTCATGCATTCATCTGAAGCACATGGGCCTTCCTACACATATTCTTGACGCCTGACCAATCAACAACCACGATACACCACACTCACATTCCAGCTTGACCAGCTTTAATTAACCCTTTGTGTGTCCGGTGATGGTGAAGAGAGCCTGCTTCATGTCAGGGAATGAATGGGCTGATGCCGAAGAGACTCTGGGATTAAGAATATCCCCCTGGAGGATGATGGGACATGAAGGGAGGGGAGTCTGTCTGTTGAGATTAACACCTCGGTTTGCTTTTCCCATGTGGCATCTCAATCCCTCTGGAATGCTGCATCACTGTCCCTTCAAACTAACGTCTTTCTTTACAATCAAGGCTAATTAGAATATGAGTCGAGAGCCAGGGTCACGGGTTTGCTCCTGTTTCTACATGAAAACGAGATGTTTTTTGACAAGCAAAGGCAGCTGTTGCACTGGCAAATAAACACAAAATTATAATATTAACTGTATAGCTTGACACAGGGACTGTCTGGTTGTTAATTTAATAACTGTTGAGATTCCTGGCCTGCTCTTATTTCAAACGGCTAAAAAGAAAAGAAAAAGCACCACTTTGTTTTTTATACCACGTAAACATGTGTGGGAGACGTAGAAATTATATATATATAGATAAATCCATTTGTGAACTAAGGATATGATCAAAAGTTGGTATTCATGAAATGTTGACAGGATACTGACTGTGTCAGTGTGTGTGTGTGTGTGTGTGTGTGTGTGTGTTCATCATCATGTGATGCTTCAATGATGAATACATTAAATCCCTAGTGAATGTATTCACACATTTTAAAAAATATTTGGAGAATAAAAAAAACATGGTTAAGTTTACTGGAGACTAACTAAATTGCTCATAGTTGTGAGTGAGCATCAGCATAAACCAGGTGGTTCTCATACAGTGTTAGCAGCTATACCTATGAAAAGTAATGCACTAGAATATGTATAAATCTCATCCAACCTATTCACACAAAATCCAGGACAGGTGACGTAGTATAAAGAGCGTCAAAATCCATGTATGGATGAGGTCGGAGGGGGCGGGTGGATCTAAAAACACCAGACTTTTACCAAGGAGTGTTTGTGTTCCATTTTAAACCAGAAGCCATTGTTTACTTATTTGTTTTAAATCTGTAGTATATCACCTCAATGTATATTTCAGGAGACAGAGTTGCTCCAATGGTTGTTAAGTGTTGTTAGGTTGTTACTGTTGTGCCTGCTGAAAAGAAGATCAATAAAGTCAATAGATAGTTTATCACATAGAAAATTAAGTGAAAAATCTTCCCTCTGATCCTTAACAGTCTGCCAATACTTTCAACAAACTTGATTATTCTTTTTTCTAAAATCTAAAATGAAAAGTGTTGGGCCCAATACGAAACCTTGTGGAACTCCATAACAAAGCTGTTTGATTCTTCAGGGAAGTTCGGGGGAATAGTTGTGTTTTTCTGCTGCACTTTATTTATTCAAACATGACTAACATTTATTGGAAAGATACCAAGAGTGACTAAAAGAAAGAGAGGTAAGAATGATGAATACGAGGGAGCATTAACTGGCCATCTTTCCTGACAACATTCCTGTCTGCAATTTGAACGTTTTGATGTGATCAATCCCTTTATATTGAGATGTTGCCTTCAATGTCACTTCCCATCAAAAGATAGACTGGGACTACACCAAGTAGTGGACAAACGGACGGCCACAGGTCCTAAAAGTATGAGCTTAAGGTTTAAATCCCTCATCGTCTAACATCCCATTGTTCCCCCAAATCCAGCCTACCTTTAAAAGAAGCCTTCTCTGAGCCCTGCAACAATGTGACCCATAAGGCCCCCCCTGGACAAAAAGAAAGAAAAGATCCTCTCCTCCTTACCCTCGGCTCCCTTCTCCTTCACTCCCTGATCCTCCGGTGTGAGAAGCTCTTAATCAGGGGCCAAACAATGAGACCCCAGATCCCTGCTTTTTGACAGAGGGCCTGATCTAATAAGCAGAGGAGGACTGGGATGAAGGGGGGGCGGGTGGCCTGATCCTAGGGATTACTGGGAGAGATCTACACTGGAGAGGAGGCCTCCTTAAGGGGGAGGAGGGGGAGGAGGAGGGGAAGGAGGAGTAAAAAGCATAGGTACATGGGGATGGAAGGCAATGACGAGTTGAGTTGCAATATTACGAGTATCTAAGAATTTGAGCTTTGAGGCCCACAATGAATAGATGTTGTAATCAGGTACAATTTTACTATTAACTTTAAAACTAAACACTAAAAATCATTGTGTGAAGACCATGGGTAGAATCATCACCAAACAAACCGAAGATAACTGGTTTATTCAGTGTTATTAAAATATTACTGTTTTCCCAAACGGTAATAATCTGCTCTAGCAGCATTTTAGTTTGGGTAAATACTTCATTAATAATAACACTAAAGGCCTTTACTCACTTACTTTTTGTGTGCAATTAATTCACACATTTAAATATTTTTGAACAATGTTGTTTTTGTCACGAGTACTGACACACGGAACGCGAATGATAGGCAGCATGATTTTATTTCGTAGCATAACTTTCTGATACATAAAATTTCAGCTCATTGTTTAGCTCCAAAAAGCAGCAACAAGCCACTATTAAGCCTGTTAAGCCGCACTCAGCAGACAGACACAGTTGGAGACTAGCTGGTGAACATTTAGTGGATCATTTAACTGCCAAAGAGTCAAATATTTCCCTCTGGAGTCATGGAGACCAAAAACACGGCAATCACTTTTGAGATAGGGTTAACGTCATTCAACAAGTGCATACTGATCATTTTAATGTCCATGTTCTATGGATTGGGATATTAGCTATAGAGACCAAAACAGTTTTCTTTACCAGGCTGTACAATGTTTATATGTGCTGTAAATTTGGGCATTTTAACATTGGAGGTCCATGGAGATCGACTCGCTTTTGGAGCTGCAGTGATACCGGGAGAAGAAGAAACAAGTGGTGTTCATGGGAGATGGGCTCTTCGCTTTGAGAAATGAAAAAAACAGCAAACTGAGTGAGAGGTAAAGAAGGAGTAATGGATGGTGGCTGATGTTGCATTGGGTGAGGGGGTGGGAAGGCCTCCAGCTCCCCTTTTTTCTCCCCCTCAGCCTCTCCATCCAAAACCCTTCTTTCCTCCGCTGCTTAGCCACCTCTTAACCCAGCCGTCACCCTTAGGCCCCTTTACCTCTATCCACCACCACAATCCCCCCTTCTACATTCTATCATCCCCCTTTCCTCCCTGAAAGCCTCAATCACATGATTATCTATTCATAACACTGACCAACCAGGTGGGAAAAACGCTCATAACAAAGCAACTATGCTCGTGTAGAGAGAAAAACATGAACACAGCCTCAAACATTCAAGTTTGCCATTTTGTTTCTGTGGGCCATGTACACATTAAATACTTTTCTTCCAAAGATAGTTTCTGTAATTTTAGGTTGTTATTATCACACTGATGTATGTTCACACGTTCTTTTTTGGGGTTTTAATTAGTGCTAGAAAAAGAAGGTGAGGTGTCATGATCTGACGCTAACAAGCTGTGGCTGTGCTCGTCTCGCCATCGGTTTGGGCGGATGTACGGGCAGTAATGTTGATGCTGCAGCTCCACTGAATGCTGCTGCGCACGCTCTGGGTCCAAATGACGTCAAAAGCGCAAGGCGGCAGCATCCGTGTCTGGGATATTTTGGCTTCACTGCGGCAGGAATTGAGGACACATGTCCATCTATATACACAGTTAATGATGCAGACACTGATAGGATGTCTAAGGCTCATTATTTGTGTGTTTTTATCAGACAAAAATACTTCTTTTTTTAATTTAAAGTGGTTGGAAATTGATTCGAGAAAAATACTAAGTGTTTATTTTGCAAATGCTATTTTTAGAATTCAGTATACTTGTGTATTACATATTTTAGACACTTTGTAGATAATATTAGAGATAAACTACTGAATATCAAGAACTTATAGGTTGAGGCTTTAAATTAATGCAGACCGACAAGAGACTACATGGTGTGCGAGGTTCATTCATTTGAGAGCTGGAGTACGTGGCTCTTAATGTGAAGGGAGGAGGTGTCTTGCATCCTGCCCCAATGGAGAGGGCGGATCCATTAGCAAAAGCTACTGTGACACCGGGCGCTCGAGACCTTTGATGTGTTCACAGCAGCAGCAGGCTGCAGGGCAGAGGAGCGAAGACCTGAGGGCTTTCAGAGAGAGGAGACCTGGTGGGTCCAGATGGAGGCTCCAGCCATTCACAGGAATGAGAGGAGTTTGTTCTTGTTGGGCGATAACAATAAATAGAATGTCAACTTGTCAAATGTACAGGTTTGTTTTTAATTGAATGAGTTTGACTCTGTTTATTTGATGCAAATTTTCCAACTGTGTTCTAAGGCTGAAAATGTGGTTCATGCAGGTTCAACTGAATAAATTCTCATTGTTTTCACACAGTCGTCACACTGAAATCACCTTCTGCAAAACATTTAGTACCAGAACAGAGGAGAAATCTGTTTCTCGGCTCATCTTACTGTGTGAAAATGTACAGAGGAGCCAAACTTTTGACTCCATGAGCAGTACGAGTGCACGTACGGGGGCACACCTGGTTGGTCACCTATTGTGTTTGCTGAGAAGAACAGAGGCAGAGAGAGTAGGAATACAGCTGTGATCAGTGGTTGTCTGAGGGGCAAATAAAAAGGTCACCAGCTGTAATACTAGCCTGCAGAGGGTTTTCTAGGGCAGCCTATATGGTACTTTATCACGAAAAGCCCCACGGAGGACACTTGCAAATTGGGCCACTTTAGAGGGCACTTTGTCATGTTATATTCTCCATAGGGGAATCCAAGAGGGCAGGGTTGTTTTTCGATTATGGGAGCACCAGGTGGGGGGCGGTCATGAAAGATCTTGAGACCTTTTTTTTCCTCCAAATACTATCACAAGAGACAAGATTGTCAGATAAAATACGTAAGTTATCTAAGGCTTTTGGTAAGAGAGAACAGCCTGGTCCCCTAATATTTACGTCCCCGTAAAAAGAACCTGCGTTATCAATTACATTTTAAGGGAACTGTATTTTCCCCCAGATTACATTTGTTTTTGACATAACCTGATACTTTTCGAATCATAGTCTACGGAAGTCGATGTACGGAGGACAATGGACGGGACAAACGCACAGAACCGAGCATTAAAAAGTCAACGTCGACTCATTTTAATTTCTTTCTGTAAGCAAAACACATTTCAGGAGATGTTCAAGTTCTACAAAAGACAAGAAAAACATGTTACTGTCAAACAGTTTTTAGCTGATATCAGAAAGATCTCTAAGAAGACATATCCGAAGAGGAGGGAAGAAAAAAGGAAGAAAAAACAGGAAGCAAGTGGAGAGAAGACAAGAGAGTCAGACCACAGATCACTTTCCATCCTCTCTTTCTGTTTATTGAACTGTAATCATGAATAATACCCCCCCCCATATCAAACAGGTTACCGGATTTCCTCCAGAATACTGCAGCCGGGAGTCTGCGTTCGCTCAAGCCCCTGCAGCATTGAGGTTAACCAAACACGTGTCGGCATGAACATCCTGGGTATATCACACAGTGTGTTTGGACAGCAGCGATCCCTCTGTTGCCAGCCAGCTGTGAATAAACTGCATCAAAATATGCTTTTACTTAACATGAACACATATTTCACTTACACTTCTTTCTGTCTTCTGTTCCCTAAAATTAAAACACAGAAAAGCACTCAGCAAGTGGAACCTCTCAGGCTGGTCTCATCCAGCATTCGTAGCTACACCTACGAAAAATAATGTAAAGTGTAATGACCGCAAAAGTACACACAGGGCGGGACAGAGGGGTCCAACAAACAGAGATCTTTCCTCCGAGAGACCGCTGTTCGTTTCCCATGTGAAACAAAAAGTTGTTAATCTAATCTATTTGTCAAGTAACTTGCGTAATTCAGTGACGGCACTGAAGTGACTACAACGATGTTTTCATAATCGGCCTAACTAAGTAGTTTTCTTACCAAAAACTAACAGAGTTGTTTCCTGTGGCGACGGACGTTTATTTTCAAGACACTGTATGCATGAGGTGTAACTTTTCATAAGACATCAAGCTAACCGTTGTATGAGGATATGTTTATCATGGAGGTCGTTGTGCTATATCCCAATCACAAAATCTAAGAAATGCTTAGGTTTTGACTTGATGATGGCGCCAGAGGAAAAATCAAAGAATCCCCAAAGTCAGCAGGCTTCATCCTCTGAAAACCATGAAAGTATGTACAAAATTTCGAAACAATGAATAGTTCTTGAGATATTTTACTACAAACCAAAAACATTAATCTCATGGCGGCATTAACTGCAATCCTGTGAGCCTTGGCACTAGTGTGGCTGAAACGGGATGTTCTTGTGTCATCACAAATTTAATATACGAGGACAAGTCTTGGGTTTTCTTGCCAGCAAATAGATGCTCTCTAAATACTAAAAGAGAAACAACAAAAGCACAGCATCGCCTATCTTCTGTTAATTATATGTTGGTGATCCAAGAATCATCCTGAAACATCACTTCACATTTCTCTCTCTCTCCACAGATAAAACAATAAACAAGCGACGTCACAGAGAAGAAAAAGAGGGAATCCTCGTCGTCTTTTGCTCGAGGTTATCATGAGTGCCGGGGTTGTTTCAGCCGTGGCATACGTCCCAAATACTTCAAAGAGGGACATGTTCACACACACACACACACACACACACACACACACACACACACACACACACACACACACACACACACACACACACACACACACACACACACACACACACACAGGCAGTCAGCCAGCCAAACAAATAATTAACAAAGTCAGTGAGATTAATTAAAGCAGCAGGGTTCAGGGAGGGTTCAGCCTTCTGTGTGTGTGAGGGCGGAACAGGGACTCCCTTGCTGGATGTGATTAGGGAACCAAAAAAGAAAGGGAGAAGAGGCGAGGGAAAACAGTGGCTGTCATTGATATCCATCTTCATGTAAACAGCTGGGTGTGTGTAGGTGACCGTCTGCATGTGTGTGTGTGTGTGTGGGCGTAACTTCATGTCCTACTGATCTTCGAATAAGAGTTTAGTGACAAAAAATTACATTAATACAGTCAGTGGTGGAAGAAGTATTCTGATCATTTACTTCAGGATAAGCGTGAATACCACACTGAAAATATTATTTTACAAGTTAAAGTCCTGCATTCAAAACTTTACTGAAGTAAAAGTATGTATCCGCCAAATACACTTAAAGTAAAAGTAGTCATGATGCAGAATGGCACATTTCAGAATTATATTATATTACTGAATTATAACTAGTGATGCATCACTTTAATGTTTTAACATTTTAATTACTTTATATACTTCTCCGTAGTTTAATTATTAACAGTTTGACCTAATTTACTAGTTGATTTATATTTTGTAATAATCTTAATCAGCAAAGCGACTGAAGCTGTCAGATAAATGTAGTTGGGTAGAAGTATAACGTAGCATAACATGGAAACAGTCAACTAAAGTACATGTACCTGTTAAATTTACTGAAGTAGAGTACTTGAGTAAAGGTACTTGGTTACTTTCTACCACTGTATATTGGAATTATATCCATATTGAATCGATTTACATCCAGTGCCAACGTCCGGTGCTAATACAGGAAGTCAATGGATGTCTTTTTGCGCAATTTCATACAAATTTCCACAAACTTCATCCTGACATATTTGGTATTTTTAGAAAGTTTGGGATCTCTGCTACAACTCAAAGAAAAGTTATGTGGGTTTGAACAAAGTTTGGCTTCACAGCATGCGTTTGTACTGACAGGACCACCTGTCAGCTGGTCTCCTGCTCCGGGACCCTTCCTCCCTACCCTCTCTGTTCCTTTCTGTCTCCCTCCCTCCACCCCACTCTGGGCTCTGTCCCTCTTTCAGCTCAGTGTTTTGGCAGCAGCGCTCCCCTGCATCACAAAGCCCGTACTCCCAGC
Source organism: Anarhichas minor (assembly GCF_050575085.1). Classification (NCBI taxonomy): domain Eukaryota; kingdom Metazoa; phylum Chordata; class Actinopteri; order Perciformes; family Anarhichadidae; genus Anarhichas; species Anarhichas minor. The sequence goes on along the minus strand of NW_027466473.1, from coordinate 19,779,968 downwards.
TTGTCCCATTGTGTTGCGAACATTGCAGGTAATGATTAACACAAACACACAACAATGGGAGCTTTAGCAACCCAGCCAGCGTGGGAGTCGATGGCCTTTAAGGTTCGGGATGAGCAGACAACGTTACCGACCTGAAGTCACAGGATGCCACGAATACTGGATGATTTTAGCTTCATAGTTGACCTTTTTCCTTCACCGTGTTGTTCACCTGCACGTGTTTCAATGTATTTTTGTTGTGAAATCATCAGGGGTGGAATGACGCCTTACAAAGAGACTTAAAAGTCAGCATATCTGTTAAATGCTTATTGATGTTTGGTCTGATTTGCAATTACCAAAGCCACCACACTCAAAAAAGTCAACAGGCTGCTGGAGACTAAATAATTGTGTGAATGAAAAAGAAAACAAAGCATTTGCACATTTATCTCCATTGTAAACACTCGGTTTATTGTCTGAGCCTTTGGTCTAACAGACCTGATGCTCTGATAGAAATCAGTTTGACCTAAAGCTCAGACAATAAATTGTTTGTTTGCAATAAATGTGCTTTGATTCCTTTTCATTTAACGCAACAGAATCTACGACACAGCCATGCACAAGCTCTGCAGTGATTGGCCTGATAATGGAGAGATGGGGAAATGGCCAGTGGCTAAAACACGCCTCAAATTCTGACCTCCATATTTTTTCCTGAAGCGATTTCCTATAAAAACAGTATAAACACATGTGCCTTCAAATTAAGATGCACTATTGTTGACATCTCGGAGAGGAGCATTCGTTAAACAGTCTGAAATTTAAATTTAAATGGGACCTGATGTTTTCCATAATGTGTCCCTGCTGGGAAGTGGACTAATGAGCGACCAGCCACACCTCACACATTCCTCCTGACCTTTATTCCACCTCACTTTCCCTCCACTCACGCACCCTCCTAACCTCACATCACCCCAATGATTATCATTCAACCCCAACATCACCCCCTCCTCCTCCCCAATCTGTTATCAGCTGTCAGGCACCAACCAGCCCTGGTATTCCCCATTAGCATTAACATCAGTATGCAGCAGGCTATCAATGCTATCTGGACCTGGAGGCACCGGGAGGGACCCGCCATATCACTGATGTCACCAGATAAAGATGTGAGAGGGATGGAGGGTCTGGTGCAGGGGGGATCTCAAGTTGAGGTATTTGATTCTGTAGAAGTCGTAGTATTTGGCATTTTTATACAGGTTGGATAAGACTCATATAACAAATGATCTGTGACGTTGTATTTGTTGTAATCTACCATCTTTGTCTTAACTTTACCTTTGCTTCAGTTGGTGATTGTCCTGCAACAGGCAGGAATAGTTCAACATTTTTGGAATGAACTTATGTTTACTCTTAAGTAGTTAAAATTACGTGTTTTCAGGAATTCATGTTTTTAGTTCTTCTGAATGGCCAAACTGGAAGACATAAAGCCAGCAGTCATAGTGAGTTTATAAACAAAGGACAACACAGCTAGCTGGCTCAGTAATGGCTTGGAGCTCACTACCTCCTCATATAACTTCTAAAGGTTACAAACTGTTATTTAAAAAACGATTAAAGGCTCACCTGAGGCCCCTGGCCATATGACTAGAACGTCATCGCCTTTGAAGACTCCTAATCCTTCTTTGAAGAAGTTATTAATGCAATGACCAACGTGTAATGTATATGGTCTGAACTGATACTATACATCCTAGTTTCTGACTGTACTTTGTACCTGACTGTACTATCTGAACTGTTCTGACTCTACTGTTTTAACTGTATGTTCTACGTCATGTATTGTATGTATTTTTTTTTGTCTTTTTTCTGTGGACCCCAGGAAGATTAGTGGTCGCCAAGGCGTCAGCTAATGGGAATCCATTTAATAAACAATAAACGCAACACATTTTTAGACAGCCTCTCCTAGAAAGCATTCAGAATGTTGCACGTGGTTGTTCACATAAAAAGTGACATACATTGTTTGTAAAGAAGGCTAAAAGAGAGCTAAAGATATGAGTTCAAACCCTCCTTGAGCTACCACTCATGTCTGTGTGCGAGCGTGAAGCTAAAAGCTAAGTCATTATCTTGGAAGCTGAGCGAAACAGCAACTGTGATTTTGAAAAACATATTTACTTGCACGTTCGTTTTTCTCTTTAATATTTATTTAATGAACAGTTTTTGGATTAAGCCTGAGGGCCAAGAATGTCATATGCCAATGACTGTCATGACTCGTCCACTAATACCCATTTCCCATCAAAATTTGCACGTAAATGCAGGTTTTTTAAAATATGGGTAAACGAGCTCAAAGTAGGCGATAGAGTCCTTTCCCATTGTGACTATGTCATGCCGTTGCACTGGCATTTCTGTTTTTTTTCTCAGGTGTTTCTCGTTCGACGTCAGTGATGTGCCGGCTGGCACCAGAAGCATGGTTAGTAAACAGGGAAAATGTTACTGTGGTTACTTCTTTTTTAATATTTGTTCCATATTCAGTCTCTCTTTCAAACTCTTAAACCAGAGTTGGTGATCGTTGGAACAGTGGAAATACTTACAAAGACTTGCTTATGTATCATTTGACATCGCTTAATAAGTTTTAGCTTCAGAGCTGTTTCGTTCTTTTATGAGAGATAATGATCACTGTGAGATAGCATTGTGCTAAAGTGTTAGCATGAAGCATCTAAGGGATCTCTTTGTTGTCTATAATTTATTACATGAGCCTTTGGTACGATGGCTCCCAAAAACGTGTTGAATTTTTTGTAAATGCTTTATTTTTGGTGTGTCAATAGGTTTTGACTGTGTGTGTGTGTGTGTGTGTGAGTGTGTCTGTATATGTGTGTGTGTGAAGCAAGCAATTGAGGTGGCTGTAATCCCACCTGTGTCTCATTAGCACAACAACAAGATGCAATAACATTAACACTGCTGTCCCCTCCCCAAAACACAGGTATGTTAATATATTTATCAGGCTAAAAACACACAGTTGTGATTTCATGACTTTTGAAAACATCACATCGATTTACATTCATTTCCTGGAGACTTACCCTAACCCTAACTATTACTGCTACTAGCCTAATCCTAACCGTACCCTAAATTTAGACCAAAAGCTAATGCTGTTATGGGGATATGCATTTGTCCCCAAAAGAAGGTGAGTCCCCACAATGTGACTCTGTCATCAGTCCCCACAAGATGGGTAAAACACACTCTAACCCCAACACACACACATGTAAACCTATTTTAACCTCAACTAGGTCTGAACCCTCAAAAAGGCCTGTGAAGAAGTGAGGACCTGTCAAAATGTCCTCACTCTGAAGGTCTAAAACTCTACAAGTCCTCACAAAGATAGATGTACAAGTTCACACACACACACACACACACAGACTCAGGTATGACACACATGTATAGAGGCTGGCCGAGCAGTCCACCACATAGTGCCGGCTGGCAATAGCACAGCTCTTATCTACTTTATGACTTCCACTCGGCCTCCTTTATTTGTGTACTTTGACTTTCGCTGTAAAGCTCCGTCTGACCCGCAGTAGCACCACAAAGTGTCAAAGGTCAAATCTGGAATTTATTTCAACACATAAATTTCATGTAAACACACTCAAGCTGCGGTCGCTGGAGGAGTCTGACCCAACAGATAAAAGTCAACAGAGTGTGCAGCTTCTCTTCGTGATGATGCAGTGTCCCAGTGGCTGGTTAGGCTAAAGCAGGTATCACGTAACCATGTTTGAATCCGGGCCGGGACCTTTGTAGCTTGTGATTGCTTTCTCTCTCATCAGCACTTCATGTCTCTCTTCATAATAAAAAAACTATCCTGCAGAAGCAAAAACAATAATCTTGCAGGATTTGTCAGAGGCTTAAATAAATGTACCACCGCTCTGGACACAAGTTAGTTATGCAAAACTGAATAGCTTCGAACCAATATATTAAATAATTTGACTGAATCTATAAATCCACCAAAACCAATACTGAGAAAATGTTGTTGTCAAAGAGACATATGCTTATTGCAAATCTTTCCTGTAACATCAATTTCTCTTTCCACAATTTTTGATAAGCTACATGGCCAGAATTGTATGAACAGCCACCCAAATGTGATAGATGCACATGTATTTCCAAAACCACGGGGCATTAATCTGCTGCTTTAACAGCCTCCACTCTTCTGGTTTAAGAAACTCAGCCAGATTTTGGGAGCTCGCCGCAGGGATTTGCTCCTATTTAGCCACAAGGCATGATCAGTTCATCCCAAAGGAGTCGAATGTGGTTGAGGTCAAGTCTCTGTGCAGACCAGTCAGTGTCCTTGGATCTGGTTTTGTGCATGAGGGCTTCTTCCAACTGTTGCCACAATGTTGGAAGCGCATTATTGTTTAAAATATGATTGTATGCTGCAGCATTAAGATTTCGTTTCACTGGAACTATGATGGTGTGTGACCATGTTGTCTAATCATCTTCTGAATATGTCCCTAAATAATATGTCTTCGGTTATGTCCTCGGTTATGTAATGATGATGAATGCATACATCAAATCCTCCAAATGCCAGGATTTAAAAAGGGAGACACTTAAATGGAAGAATGAAAGAAAATGTCCAAAACGTATCCTGACGTTTTCCTGAACTAAAGTCATAGCTGATAGATCAGAGGTATTCAATTAGAATTCACGAGGTCCATTTCGAGAGAATTTCCTCACGCAAAGGTCCGTAACATCACAATAACGTCTAACTTGCGTGATGATTTAGGACCATATGTATTGAAGTAGCCGAACAGTTGAATTAACGTCTGTATGTACTGACTGTCAAATCAAATATAGAAAGTGCAATTGAATAATATACAAACAATATTTATTGTCAGTTTTAAAATTGAACTGGATGACTTATAATTAATAATCAAATACATGAATTTAAATAAATTAAAATATGGACTGGATTAAAAAACTAAAATACATGACAGAAAGCTTTTAAAAATTGTGCATCTTAAAATAAAGTACTTCATTTTAGAAATTAACTGAATTGACCTGCAGCTTTAACATAAAGCTGATAAAAACAGGGCCTGGCTGCAGCTTTTAATGGGATTACGCGATCCTCTTCTTTCACTGATGCAATTAAAAACTCACTAAAGCAACTGAATGCGAGGTCTTAATGCTCTGTTTGCATAAAGGACAATTAGCCCGCAATAAATTATGAGAAGTGATTTATGTGGTTAATTTGGCACGCGCTCGGTCACTGTAGGAGACGGCATAAAAAGTGCAGTTTGCTCACAAAATATTAAAACTTCTGATTCTGGTGCGTTAGCGAGCTGTGCACCGTGGAGAGGAGGGGGGAGGCAGATGAGGGTCTTGGGTTTTATTTGCCAGCTCTCTGGAGGGATGGGGGCTTTTAGTGTGGGGGTAACAGAAGCGCACCCCTCCCTTTCTCTCTCCCCCCCCCCCCCCCCTTCTCCTACTCCCCTGGCCGCTCACAGACCATTGTTGTTGTGACTGCCGTCCGGAGAGCAGCGGAGTGCTGTAGGAGTGCTGGTGTGTGGAGGACGCAGTCTCTCTCTCTCTCTCTCTGCGGTAGAAGGAAAACCAACTGAGGAGGCTGAGCTACACATTTGAGCGGCAGACCTCAGATCTGATCGGGATACACTCACACACAGGAGAGGAGAGCTCGCAGAAGCGCTGCGTAAAGACGCACGTAAAGAGTTATCCAAGACTGCAGTTCATCAGAGAGAGGACTCTAAACTACGGGGCACGTTTTATCAACCTCTATTAATCTCTTAGTCTCGCCACTTTGGATCTTTTTCAATATTTTCTAAGCGAGAAGGGACAGTTTTATTACACGCGCAAAATCCACTTTCTGGCTCCGTGTTTGGTTTTCTTTCTCTCCATGGATTTAGCCTTGTGAGCGGCCGGTTGCAGTGGACTTTGCCCAGGGGGATCACAGCTCCTTCCACCGGTCACCAGCAGAGCCCGGCAGCTGTCGTTCATGTTCCAAGGGGCTGTTTGTAATGGATTTATAAGATTGACTTTGTTTTTAGCTGGATACACAAGAGCCGCTCACGAACTGCTTTTGGGGAAGGTACAGTGGCGACAACGGAGCTCCAAATGAGGATTTCAATATTCACTCGTATCGAACGGGACAAGGAGTGATTTACCCCCTGGTGCCAGTCATCCCTGCGCCGACAGACCGGGAGGAAAGGTGGGTGAATACAGACCGAGACAGCTGGAGATGTGTTGTTTCATTCATTTCAGCAGCAGTTGTGTTGGTTAAATCACGACTAAAAGCATCATAAGCAATTACTTACAACCTCAGATACAGTTATTAGAGTGAGTTTATTCTACTTTTTCCATTTGTTTTCATAAAACAAGTGTACTGAAATAAGGCACAATAATGTTTTTTTTCTCCATCGCTCATTTGCATTGTAAATCCACGTTGACAGTGGACTCAACGTAGAAATATGGATTTGGGGAAATCATTTGTGGCTTTTATATGAGGCGAAGAAGTGTGTTGTGTTTTGCAACGCGCACAGATCCAAACAAGTCACTTTGCCTGTTAGACATTGAACCTTCCAAACGGACTATTTGTTTGGAGGAAAGACTACAGAAAAAAAAATCCCGCACATTAAATTGAATGCTATTTCACCCTCATGAAGTGGATAAATTGACACCGTGCACGGTGACAGTCATGATCAGACACTTCTGCAGGAAAATCCTTCAGGGGTCATTTGAAATCAAGATTTTATTTATAAAGCGATTATTTTTCTTTGATTTCTTTGATTGATCCCGGATTTGCAGACACTTGATCAAATTGATTGACTGACAGCATTACACGATTGACTCTGTTAATACTAACAGTGCATATGACTGATTTATTAAGTGTGATTTGTGTGGCAGAAAGATGCAGTACATTCAGAATAAAAACCTACAAAGTGACGTCTCTCTCTCTCTGAGTAGAAACAGTAGAATGCAGTAGAAGTATTTTGGCTGCAGCGGCGAGGCAGCGTGCCAGCGGAATTAGCAGCAGCAGGAGAAAAAAGCTTTTTTTCCAGTACTTAATTGAGAAAGAATACGTTTCATTCAGCAGGCTGGTTCTTTACACGGTGTGTGTGTGTGTGTGTGTGGGCGCGGCCTGCGTGCATGGGGCGCACACACCAGGGTCTGGCGCCTATGCGCAGTTGGTCCGACTCGCAGCAGAAAAAATCACTGCATTATTCCTTTCGTGTTCTTGTTGTAGGCTGTTAGTGTTTATAGTTTGTCTGCAGTATGAGTTCATGGTGACAGCGTTGTACTTAAATTAGTTGTTTTTTTAAAGGTTTTTATGAATATTAGTTAAGTATTAATAATTGTATTTTCGCATGGAATTGAGGTATTTGTTGTACCATGTATAATTTATACAGAGATGCACATTTGTGGAAGTTTTCTTATTAACTTTGCTCCTAATTCTATTAGAGGGCTTAAATATTTGAATACCATTGATGCATTCAGTAGTTAAGCACATTTTTGTAAAACAGGTTTAAGTATTTTGAGAAATTAATTCAGTCATTTTCAGACAAGAATGCAAAATATATATTCATCCTAAACTTAGTGGCAACTTCACAATTGTGAGTATGTTGTTGCTTCTCTGTCTAATGTGTGATAATAATTAAAACTTTGGGCTTTTGCACACTTTGATTTATTCTACTGTTCTCTGACAAAGTTTGGACCAAACGTTTACTCGATTAAATGAGAATATCATCGCCAGGAAGTGAAATTATGAGTTATTTTGTGATGTAAAATGCTCAAATTTGAGGTATCACATGAGCCCTCTGCAGTCAGATTGATGCTCCAGTGAGCAGTCACCTGTTTCCACCTGAAGTTTCATGCCAGCTGCCAGTCGAGTCTCTCTGCTGCTCCTTCAGATTCTGTAGCTTCCTGGCAAGTTTCAAGTGTTTTCCCAGTAAGGGCCCATTATCCCGGGGCAGACTGAGCCGGGCCATCCATTGACAAACAACAGGCGGTAACAGCCCTGCTCCTTATTCATGACGCAGAAGAGCCTGGACAATGTAAGGCCGACGAGCGGACAGTTAGCAGGACGTCTGGTTAAGAATACAGCTGCTCACAGTCAAAACAGCGTTTTTTACTATTTGTCTGAACAATTGTTTGTGTTTTTTTTTTGCCACCTGGTCTAAAACGGAACAGAGAAGTTTGTGTCTTTAGCTGCTCTCCAGATAGATCTCTGATCAGCTGATAACCGTCTCCCATTGTTTGCATCTGCAGGATCCGGATTAAGAGGCTTTGTGGGTTTCTGAAGTTTCCAATGCCAGGGACCGGAGTGTGAGGCCAACTCCAGGCTTCCAGCGTATATTTCTGCCTTTTTAACCAGAAGACAAGCATGAAGAAGATGGAGAAGATCTGCACGTTCTGCGTTCTCCTGCTCTGCTTGATGGACAGAGTCTCGGCCAGGGCCATCAACGAAGGCAGGACTAAAGGTAAGACCTGAACTGCTTTTTTTACCCTGCAGGTGATGATGCCTGAAACTATCAAATGTTGTCAAAACTGAAACCACATAATTTTAAGAGGCTTCACAGATGGTTTCTTTCCTCACTATTGGGGCTTTGTGCTGCATAAAAGTAAGATAGGTGTGTGATTGAAAGGTCATGGATGCTTTACAAACAGAAGCCAATGCAAAATGTCAGCAATTGTCAGATTGTTTCCACTGGGTTACGGTGCAATCAGTAAACTTGTCCAATACAATCAGTCGAATCAGTTGCTTCTCCTTTGCCGTGAAGTAGATGATGTTGTTACGTCAAATTAAAGGACTAGGGGACATTTTTGTGTGTAGATTGATGAAAGACAAAGTGGGTTGTTGCCCCGGAGCCATCGAGCACAGAAGCTGTCTCCTCTGCATCTTTGTACTTCTGGGCCCCCGCGAGGCCAGCCGAGGCTTGCTGGCTCAGAGGACAACATGCAAAAGAAAAAACTCTGTGGTTTATTTAAGAAGGATGAGTTAAGAGTTGAACCGGGATCATACAGAGATCTTCAGGTCGTAAAACATGCAGGTTGCAGCTTTGAAGGCAGCGTTGCAACTTTTATCTTGGTCCTTTTGGAGTTTCTGTGATTTTAGAAGAGACTCAAATCAAAGTGGAAGATTGCTTCTTTTCTGCACAGAAACAAGCCACCGGGCGTTTTCTGTCATGTTGCTAAATATAATTACACATCTAATGTTACTGACCACATGCTGCTAAATGCAGGGATCTGACTTGTCCAATGTCCCCCCCCCCCCCCCGCCGAAAAACTTATTTTCAGTGGTGTTTTCTGCCACATCATTACAGATTATAGAAAAGTCTGAGTATAGCCTTTGTCTGTACATATCTGCCAAGCTTAAATAGATTTTGGCTGCTCTCTATTCAAACATCAACGCCAACATAAAAACAGGAAATATACAGAGATGATGTCAAAATTTGGCTGGCAGCTAAAATCCTTGCTTGGTTTAATCCTGTTTTTTTAAGAGAAAGAAAAAAAGTTTTTCCTCAAATGGATGTGTAGCATATTGTAATTGTTTAACTACACAACATTAAGGAGAACAGATTGTCCCAAAGAACGTCCTCTTTTGCTTTGTTCTCTGCATAAGTTGGTTGGCATTTATTTGTTTTAGGAGGGCATCTGCTGAACAGGCCAGAGCTGCCTGAGGAAGTGTTTATTATAACTTCTCATACATCAGGCACCTGTGACTGCGTCAAAAACAGGTAATGAACGATTGTTAGCGAAGTATGTAATCATATCTAATGCTATACGATGACGCAAAAGAGCAGATGCTTTCATTAGCTTTTCATACAAATCTGAGATGTTGAAGTCGCAGGTTCATTTATGACCTCAGAAACAATAGTGGGACTCAAGGTCCACTTACTAGAATTCTTCAGGAGCTGTCCGTTGCATCTGTTGGGAGAATTGTATTGTTCGGAGAGTGGAGAAGAACTGTTCCCAGGAAGATCATATTTATGAGTATAAGTAGATCGATTCATATTATAGCAACTGTGTTATATGATATTGTCAACCATGCAATATCTGTTTATATATACATCAATAAACACTTTAAAAAGTGCTCATAGTCACTTCCTATAGATAGTATTTATGATGTTAAAATAAAGAGTTAACTCCTTAGAATTAAAGCTGATTGGATCAAACTTCAGCATTTCTCCTCTAGAACAAAACGAAAGGGTTTTGAGGTGTTCTGTAGCTTTGCAGAGATAAAACGGACCCATAGCTCTGCTGCTCTACTCCCGGGTCAGGGCATGAGACTCCTCATTGTCCCAACTGGTTTCCACAGAGAGCTCTGCGCTGCCAGCCCAGCCGACCGGCCGGCTGGCTGATGGCTTGCTTGCACCGGCCGAGCGGTTTGTTTGTGTTGTGTTGTGTTTTGTTTGCCCCCTCGCCTCTGGGTGACAATTCACACTCTCCTGCGAGTTCAACTCCAGGGCACCGTCCCCTTCTCTGCAAGTTCATTACCACGGCTGTAAGTGTGTGTGTGTGTGTGTGTGTGTGTGTGTGTGTGTGTGTGTGTTCATCTCTGTGAGTGTTTTACTGTGTTTGCTCCATTAGATGAAGATGCTTGTTGGGATCTCTTATTCTTAATATTTTGACCCAGTTAGTGTGTGTGTAATGTGTTCACATTAAAACTATCCATCACCACAGCTCTTTTAATTTGTTTTCCTTATGGCTGCTTTGACCAATCAGCGTGTCTGATTTCCCACTCACAAAGGTTGTAGCCGTGTGTGTGTGTTCCTGAAAGCACTTCACTCCGACAAGGGAACAGATTGCCTTTTCACTAAGCGCTCGCAGGAAGCAATCAGACAGAAAATTGCCCTGGAAAATTGCTCGTTCTGAGTGACTGAGCAGCGAGCGAGGTCCCCAGCCAGCACATATGCTCCAACAAGTGAGTGGGCGAGCACACGAATGGGCGAGTGACCCGGTGAATGGAGGGCACTGTGGCTGATGGTTACACGATGGTAGCTGGGTTATCAGGGCACTCTATCACCGGTTCCTGGTAGCATTAAATGACAGCGGCTGTTAAGGTACATGGTGTACTTCTGTTGCCGGACCTTTCAGAGGTAAACTGAAACCTCTAGGGTCTGTTTTTTGTCTTGTTCACTCGAGAACTTGTTCAGACCAAGGAGGTTTGAGGCAGTTTGTTCAAAACACTGGACTCTTTTATCCTGTGACTTCACCATAACATGATACCTGGAATCTGGTATTTTAGGAGTAAATAAAATTGTTCAGATTGTTCAAAATTGTTCAAGCTAGAAATGCAAGTGGAGGTGAAATGCCTCCCCAATATCTAAAATTAAGACTCATTTTCTATATGTATCTCCTTTTTGTTATCCAGATCTTCGGGTCTCCAGGCCTCTGATCGTGCCAGGTTACCCAGAAAACACCACGGGGTTGGTGGGTGGTCAGGCAAAGCTGGTGTGTAAAGTCCACCGGTCGGCGTCCACCAAGGTGCAGTGGCTGAAGACGGAGGTCAGCCAGGGAGGACCGCCTCGCCTCAGGGCTCTGACGGTGAGAACAGATCCGCCGACAGATACAAACAAACAATTTTATGTTTTGATTCAGTCCTCATCATATTAGATGATTATTAGATTATATAGATTATAGATTATAATATTATAATATATAAATATTAGAGGTTTAAATGATCACTCCTCCACGCAGGCCCTGCAGAGCAACGCGTCCAAGGTGAACACTTTGCATCTGTCCAACATTAGTCTGGAGGATGGTGGAGAGTACATCTGCATGGCCGAGAGCACCCACGAAGGACAGGCAGTTCAGGCCATACAGTCGGCGTGGCTGGAGGTCCTGCCTGGTAAGACACTCTTATCATCACACCAACATTTTGGGCAAATTTTGCTAGTTTTGGTGTCAACTTCATACAATGAGTCCAGACTTTTAGCCAAATTATACTTCAATGTAGCATCTGTCAAGACGATGTATTACGTTATATTCTAACCTCAACTTTTTACTCCCAACAGGTCCCATCATTTCTCGAGATGTGGACCTGACTGCTGCAGAGATCCCATCAGGTAAACTAATTATCATGCTGGAAAATGTTCAATCCAACAATATACACTGTCAAATCCCAAAGTGTTTTAGTTTGAATCCTTTTATTACGATGCAGTCCCTTTAAATATTGATGATGCGGGAGTTTAAGCTGTTAAGAATAAGTTTGTAAAACCCCAAAAAGACAGCACAGTAAGTGCTACATTGGTCTTGACAATTTAGCATCTGTCAAGACCAAGTATTACGTTATATTCTAACCTCAACTTTTTACTCCCAACAGGTCCCATCATTTCTCGAAACGTGGACCTGACTGCTGCAATAATCACATCAGGTAACCTAGTTCTCATGCTGGAAAATGTTAAATCCAAAATAAACATTGTCAAATCCCAAAGTGTTATAGTTTGAATCCTTTTCTGACATTGCAATTTCTTTAAATATTAACAATGCGCGAGTTTAAGCTGTTCAGAATAAGTTTGTAAAACCCAGAAAAGACAGCACAGACTCTTGAAGATAGTATGGCGGCCATCTGTGCGGGCTCGTCTTCCCCAGGCTGGAATGAACTTCTCTCCTCCCGTCGCTCACTTAGATCTCCAGTGAACCTTCACCGCCCCTCAGATTTACTCTCCGTCCACTGTCACGCTGCAACACGTTCATTAGCTTCAGCTTCTCTTCTTCCTTCTCTTTTTCTTTCTGTTTTGGGGGGGAGTTTGCAGTGTTAGCTAGATTGCTCTCAGTCCCACAATAATCCACAGGAGAACAAAAAGATGAAGAGGAGGAGAAGGGGGTGTGTGGAGGAGGGTTGGCCTCCTGGTCTCCATGGCAATTTCATTGTGTGTTTGTTGGTAGAGGAGATAATGGAGTTGAAGTGTTGAAGGTCAGAGTTGAGGGGACGGCCACTTACTTCAGAGAGGAGAAGAAGAAATAACCTGCTGACATGTGCGAGAAAGAGTAGAATATAGAAAATGAGGGAAAGAAACGAAACGAGGGGCACAGACTCAATTTTGTGCCGATTTTCAATTTCTTTCAACAGATGTTATTGACGACCTGAGTGAGGACACCACGGAGCGTCTTCTGCTGGAGCCGGGCAACGTCCTGAAACTGCGCTGCGACCCGAGCACCCGGCCCGGCATGGCGGTGAACTGGTACAAGGAGGGGCACCGGGTTCTGCCCACGCCCCGCATCCAGATCCGCGGCGCCATCATGGAGATCACAGATGTGACATACGAGGACTCTGGCGTTTATGTGTGTGTTCTGCGGGGAACCAAAGAGCCTGTGAGGAACTTCACCATCACTGTGGCAGGTAAGGACACCAACACTGTTAACTAACAGTTGTTTTAGGGATTTAAAATTGGTGTTGCATTTCACGGTTGTACCTAATGTTGCCAAGTTAACATTATTTACTTGTACAAAACAACCACCTGTTCACAGACACTCTTGCTGCGCACATTATGTTACATTACATTTGAGATGACACAAGTAGATTAATCGGTCGACAAAATTTGCCGGTGCTATTGGATTGCAATGAGCATTTTGACCTCTGACATTTTATAAACCAAACAAAGATCGAGAAAAGTGTTATTTCATGTTACCTGTATTTGTTTCCAGACTCATTGGGGTCGGGGGACGATGATGAGGACAACGGCTTGGAGGACTCATCGGCTGAGATCGAAAACGACCAGGTTTACTTCTCCAGAGGTACGTCGATGCTGTTGTTCCTTTGGGAACTAGTACAACTCAACCTCCAGGCTTCATCAGAGCCCTCTCTGACTAACGTGTCATTGGTTGGTCTCTGTCCATACAGGTCCTTACTGGACCCACACTCAGCGTATGGAGAAGAAGCTGTATGCTGTTCCTGCAGGCAACACGGTGAAGTTCCGTTGCCCGGCCATGGGCAGCCCCATGCCGAGCATCCGCTGGCTAAAAAATGGACGTGAATTCAGAGGAGAGCACCGCATCGGGGGCATCAAGGTGAGGATGGGTTCCATCTCCTGAATTCTAAATAAAGCTGAATCACAGCTGGTTTCACTCAGATGATCCGGCAGAGTTTACAGTGATATATGAGTTTTATAAAGCTCAGTGAGTGTCTATCCATGCTGATGTATTTTTTGTGCGTGTTTCTTTGGCTAGCTGAGACACCAGCACTGGAGCCTGGTGATGGAGAGCGTCGTGCCTTCAGACAGAGGAAACTACACCTGCCTGGTGGAGAACAAATATGGCTCAATCGCTCACAGCTACGTCCTCGATGTCCTGGGTAAGAAACGGATGATCCAGTGCTGTCTGGACACATTTTCAAGAGTGTGTGAAAATTAAAAAGGTTTTGGTTTAATTTTCAGAATTCAGGTAAACAGACGTAAGAGATTATTCTTTAAATCTCAGTTTCAACACTTTGTGATCTGGCTGACAGTATTTACGGCAGCGATAGCAACAGTCATTAGTCAGCACTTGTGGAAAAAGCATGCCTCCAGTCTGAGGGAGGGGATAAGCCGGTGGGGTGAGCAGAAGGGGAAAGGGGCGCCTGGGCAGGATGTGGACGATCAGGCGTCCACACCAGTTTTCTACCTGACCTGTGACAGGAGATCGAGGAGGGCTGCGGTTTGTTTGTTCATTTGTTCGCTGCCCGTCCACCGCGGGGTCAGTTTCTGTCCTCGCCGACGGGGGGAGAAGACTAACGAGACAACTAACGAGATCAGAGAGCGAGAGTAACCACAGATCAAAGAGAGCCCCGGCGACCAGCTGAAAAAGAGCCATGCTAGTGGAACCAATTTCCATCCAAAAAATGACATTTCCTGCTCTGGTATGCCAGCATGGAAACACATTATATGTGACTGTGACAACTGCTTGGCAATTGCAGACATTTGTTTAGAAAGCAGACATCTTTGGCGGCTGTGAAACGGCTAAATATCGGGATTTCTTTAGCCCCAGCTCCCTATGATTCCAGTTTCCTGTATGCGTCTTCCCTGCCTTCTGAGACCAAGCTTGGCAGATCAGTTAAATTTCCTTCTCCATGTCCCCAAATTATCTTTGAACTGCTGCCCCGAATAGACAGATATCCTTTAAGCTTTGACTGGTTTCTCTTTCATCTTTGCCCACTTTGCTCATCTCTTCTTTGATTTCTTCCCAACACAGAGCGTTCCCCACACAGGCCCATCCTGCAGGCCGGTCTACCAGCCAACATCACAGCAGTGGTGGGCAGCGACGTCCAGTTCCACTGTAAGGTCTACAGCGACGCCCAGCCTCACATTCAGTGGCTCAAACACATAGAAAGGAACGGCAGCCGCTACGGCTCTGATGGGACGCCCTACGTTCGGGTCCTCAAGGTTAGTCAAACTTTAGCCAAAGTATGCTCAAGTTCTTATCGCTGTTCTGATATCCAAAAGACTGGAACCTGCTTTATCTTTTACCTTTATCTCCTCCAATTTGCTTTACTACGGTTATGATTTCTTGACGTACAAGTGCCAAAAACAAGTAGCATTAGTTTGCTCAACAATAGTTAAAGCCTCGAGTGGAACTTTTAAAAGAAGTTGTATCGTGATGATTGTTGAATATCTGTTAATGTCACTTTTTCTGCAATCGTGTTGTGCAGACCGGCAGTCTGAACATGTCAGAGGTGGAGGTGCTCTACTTGTCCAAAGTGACCATGGAGGATGCAGGAGAGTACACCTGTCTGGCTGGAAATTCAATTGGATTTGCGCACCAGTCCGCCTGGCTCTCCGTCCTCTCAGGTAAAGAACGAACCGAAGGCGACATGAATCAGAGCTGAAAAGAATTTACTTAATTGCTAGAATTATTTAAAATTTTAATTCTTCCAAAAATGCTTGCATTGCTGCCAAATACTGCACCAAGCTGACAAACTAAAATAGATATTTTAATAAATATAAAGCTGCACCGCATAAAAAACAATGTGTGGCAGCAAAAGATTCAGCGAGTGATATCTTCTTTTTTTTAATTGTCCCTTTATTCCTATAGAGGAGGAAGCAGCAGACGCTATTGAGACCTTGGAGACAAAGTATACTGACATCATCATCTACGCCTGTGGTTTCCTGGCTCTGATCATGGCCATCGTCATCGTGGTGTTGTGTCGAATGCAGGTCCACCCCAGAAGGGAGCCGTTTGACGCCCTGCCAGTCCAGAAGCTCTCCAAGTTTCCTCTTCGCAGACAGGTACAGGGCGCTATGCATTATGGGAACTTCCAAGTCTGTCTTCTCTAACTTTAAAAAGTAGTCGACAATGACTAAAGCCCCAGGGTATGCTTGAGTTTGCAGGAAGCATGTTTATAGTGCTTTCGAGCCGCCCACACTTGAGACCTTCCTGTATGTTCATGTTAACAACATTTTCTGTACCTCTTCCTTCAGTACTCGGTGGAGTCCAACTCGTCAGGGAAGTCCAGTGCGTCGCTTATGAGGGTGGCTCGCCTCTCGTCCAGCTGCTCTCCCATGCTGGCTGGAGTCATGGAGTTTGAATTGCCCTACGACCCGGACTGGGAGTTCCCCAGAGAGAAGTAAGTTATCTGCAAGTTAGAATCGCTTCCGCCATCATCTGCAAAGAAATTACACTCTGCTGTCACGTTTGAAAGAAATGTGTCTTCAGAGTTTCTTCGCTAAGTTTAGTTTGGCTTTTGGGACTCATTTGTGGGACCAAAAAAGAAACGAGCCTGCAGCCAGCTTTTGGCCCTACCCAGCCTTTGCTTTAGGAAGCCAGAGCCCCAAATTATGGATTTGTACAGTTGTCATTTGTGCATGCTTATTTTCGCTAACTTTCGCTCTTTCTCTCTCTAGTTTAACGTTGGGCAAACCTCTAGGAGAAGGCTGCTTTGGTCAGGTGGTCAGAGCCGATGCCTACAGCATCAACAAGGACTCTCCAGATCCGGCCTCCACTGTGGCGGTTAAGATGCTCAAAGGTAGGAAAGAAATAATACAAACACAAAAATGCCTCTCGATATCAGCCTAAGTCTTCTGTCTTCTAAACAAAATGTATTTTTCCCTAAAGATGACGCCACAGACAAAGATCTGGCAGACCTCATCTCGGAGATGGAGCTGATGAAGGTCATGGACAAACACAAGAACATCATAAACCTGCTTGGGGTTTGCACACAGGATGGTGAGTATCTAACTAAACTGGTTCATTTCTGCTTCAACTGAAGGTGCTTATTATTGTAAATCTCAAGAAACAACTAATTTAGTTAGTTTTTCAACGATGGTGATCCCAAGCCTCAAGGCTAAAACAACAATAGAAACAGCTCCGTCCTTCATCCTGTTTGTGTTCCCCCCTCAGGGCCTCTGTATGTGCTGGTGGAGTACGCCTCCAAAGGCAGTCTGAGGGAGTATCTGCGGGCCCGGAGACCCCCAGGCATGGACTACACCTTTGATGTGACCAAGGTGCCTGAAGAGCAGCTCACCTTCAAAGACCTGCTGTCCTGCGCCTACCAGGTGGCCCGAGGGATGGAGTACCTGGCCTCCAAAAGGGTACGCTCACTTTAAAGAGTCTTGTAGTAGAAGAAAAAGAGTCTGTGTTGGCTGTAAATATTTTCTTCATATGTTTCATGGAAGCAAGAGGCCATTTTTTCAACACTTATATATGATAATACATTTGATGTACATTTCTTTTTTTGGGCACTTTGTTTTTTTTGTGTGAGTTTTTGTAATTTTCACCGGCAGTTAAGAAGCTTGTCAGGAAACTTAAGTGCAGAAAAGATTATATTATTCGACCAACAGACTGACTGGTAATTAATTGACTATATTAATATTTGTTTAATCATATAAGCAGCTTGACAAATAAAAAAAAAAGCCAAAGATATTTGAAGACATCATCTTAGATTCTGGGAATTTATGATGTTTTCTTTCCCCTTAATGGACAAAACTTTATTGAAAAAAGAACCCAGAGGCGACTAAGCGTGTTATACATTGCTGTTGTTTCAATATGAACTAAAACCATGTAGTTTTCTTTGCTAATTTTAGTAGACACTATCCATATGCTTAGGTAGCCCCAACAGATATATTCAGCACTCAAATGTAACTTGAGACTTCTAATACGTAGTACTTTTGGTGTGAGCCAGACGATTGATTATGGTTTTAGGTGATCTTAAGGGACTTAAGAGGGATGTTTAGGAATCAGACAACAATTCAGTAAAATGTATCCACATCCCTGGGCGGGAAATGGAGCCACAAAAGGAAAGCAGGATAGTAAAATGCTTTGTAGTATCAGAAGTTTGGAATTAGGATTAGGATTGAGTTCTCGTGTAATTCTGTGTTTTGGGATTGGGGCACTTGGCCTTCAGATAGATCTGTCTTTGCATCTGTCTGCCCCTTTCTTTCTTTCTTTCTTTCTTTCTTTCTTTCTTTCTTCCCATCCCAACCCCCTCATGTTTCTATTCCTTTCATTTTCCCAGCATGCACTCTGTCTGTGTGCTTCTTATCAACACGTCTCTTTGTCTGCCAGCCGGTGTCTCAGACAGGCATTCCTAAGCAGAAAGCTGCCGCAGCTTCAGTCCTGTTTACTCTTCTCCATCCATCTGTCCGTCCCCTCCATCGCAGGGCTTTGTCCCTTTTAGCGCTGCCATAAATCTGTTAGCAAATAGGCAGCAGAGCCGTCGTCTGGGTGCAGGCATCAGGTTTCTGGCTCTACGGCCTCCTAAGAATGCAGGAGCCTGAAACTAACCCTCCATTATGGGGACACCCACAAACCAACCCTGGTTCATTTTGCACGTCCCCACAAATCCCACATCTATTTCGAATGA
Organism: Anarhichas minor; assembly: GCF_050575085.1. NCBI lineage: Eukaryota > Metazoa > Chordata > Actinopteri > Perciformes > Anarhichadidae > Anarhichas > Anarhichas minor. The sequence goes on along the minus strand of NW_027466473.1, from coordinate 19,761,250 downwards.
AAACCAAAATAAACTTAATGATATCCATTCAATGTGGGCAAACAGTGCCTTTCTTTTTTTCCCTGACAAGGGGTTTGTTTTTTCTTCAAACTCCCAGGTTTCTATATAAAGACATTTTAAATTTGATGCGTTCACTAAAATGAGCCGCTGTGTGTTGACTTTAGACTCCTGAGTCTTTTCATTTTTGGAGAAAATGTGCAGTGAATCATTTCTACCTCCTGTAACTCCATGTTTTTACATGAATACTCCTAACCGCGACTTGGAACAGAAGAGAAAGTGTCGCGCCACAAGTCTCACTTCAAAAAGTGCATTTCATGAATGTATAAACTTGATAATAAAGTTTTGTTCGACCCTCTTGTTGGGCCAGGACTGTAAATTTATACTTTTGACAAAGGGGGAGCGCTTTAAAAATACTGGCAACATACTCATAAAAATCCCTGATGCATTCAGCCCACTTTCCAAATTCAACATTCAATCTCTTAGCATATCAACCAGGGCCATTTAAACTTTATGCTAATCTTCTAATCTGGAGACCCAGCTGTTGGCCTTAAGCTCACTTTAGAGTTTTGTGTCGGTCTTTAATTCTCTCTCTTCTCTCTCCGCAGTGCATCCACAGAGATCTGGCAGCCAGAAACGTTCTGGTGACGGAGGACAACGTGATGAAGATCGCTGACTTCGGCCTGGCTAGAGGAGTCCACCAGATCGACTACTACAAGAAAACCACAAATGTGAGTGACAGTTTGTCGTGGAATGTATTTAGAAATCACTCCTGTATAGCTTTGCAGTGAGGAAACTTGCTTTCCAGTAGGGAGAGTAAGAGTACATCTAAATTGCTGCTCTCCTTTTAATGTTACACAGCTGAGAAGCTAAAATGTGCTTCTATTTGACCTCTGACCCTGTAAAGTAACAGGAATATTTCCCCTAAAAAGTACCATGTTGAGATCATCCAATAATACAAATTAAATATCTTCAGGTCAAGATATTTAAATTGTTAAGAGGTGAAAGCGGAAGCTGGTTGTTTGTAAAAAAGAAAAAGAAAAGAAAGGCTGCTTGTAAACATGTCTGCCCCTCAGCCAGGTTCCTTTCACGGCTTTAATACTCCTCAAGACAGATGTCTGATGTTTCCCACTGATTGGCAGCAGGCTTAATGGGACTTAATTAGAAAAGAGGGTAGACGAGGAGGGAGGAGAGGGAGGATTGTGAACGAAGAAAAGAGAAAAACATTTTAGAAACAGAAGAACGTGTGAGTTGTTGTGATAAATGAATATGAGTCTCTAACTTGTCCGTGTTCGCTCTGCAGGGACGGCTGCCGGTGAAGTGGATGGCACCAGAGGCTTTGTTTGACAGAGTCTACACGCACCAGAGCGACGTGTAAGTCCAACTTCTCGTACCTGCAGTGAAAAACCTAGTTCTTTATAACAAAGACAATTATTTTTCCATTACCTGTCTTGTCAAAGCATCACGTAACTGTACTCATCAACTCTGAACGACCAAAAAACTTAATTGACCTTTCGCATTGGTCAACACCGACCAGGGTCAGGAGCGTAGCGAAGGGTCAATTGTATCGTATCTTCAAGCGCTCTGTCTTTGTCGAACATCGTTGTACACCACTGTAAACAAAAGTAGACGTGTCCTGATCCCCTCGTCTCTGCTCAGGTGGTCGTTTGGTGTACTGATGTGGGAGATCTTCACGCTGGGCGGCTCCCCGTACCCTGGTATCCCCGTCGAGGAGCTCTTCAAGCTGCTGAAGGAAGGACACCGCATGGACAAACCCTCCAACTGCACACATGAACTGTAAGCCAGAGTGTCTTACTCATGATGCTTTTAGTATGTTTTTGGCTGTAACACCCCTCCCTATATGTATATATATATATATATATATATACACAGGGTTTGTACAGCCTGGAGAAGTTTTGGAAAAATAAATATACAATATATTATAAATATAGGAAGAGTCATGAAATAGGCTTCCCAAATACCTGTGTAAAAGAACAAATGTGGCTCAATTAAGATCAACTGACAGAATCTGTATTATTTGAACAATACTTTAATGTTCGGCAGATCAGTTTTGTCGCGTTACATTGTTCTCTGTGTGGGATAACGTCAGACTCGGATCATTTATCCTTTTTTTTTATTCAAACAAAGAAGTTTGTATGATCATGAAAATGTGCTTCAGAGATATTGAAAAGTCTTTACAGATGTGTATGAACCCTGTATGTAGTATATATATATATATATATATATATATATATATATAACATAAGCATTGCATCCATCAACTAAACTTAAACTTTGCAAAGCTGATAATGTTCTCATAGATTTTCTAAATGGTCGAAATAATTTTTGCTGTGGGTTTTTTCTCTCCTCTGTAGCTACATGATGATGCGTGAGTGCTGGCACGCTGTTCCCACCCAGAGGCCGACGTTCAAGCAGCTGGTGGAGGAGCTGGACAAAGTGCTGCTGTCAATCTCTGACGAGGTGGGTTTCAAACACACATCCATGCACCTACTCCCCCCCCCCCTCCCCCAATGAAACTGCACATACACATGCACACAGCCTAACGTATGCACTCGTGGAAATGAACACAAACATCCTCTCTTTCACAATCTGCAGTCCAGATGTATTTAGTTCCCGAGAGTTAATGCACAGCGAGCAGAATCCGGGGCTTAGAGGCTCCAAACAACAAAAATGTAATGTTCGGCTGCAGCGTCCAAAGAGCGGAAACGTCAGAGCAGCCTGCAGATTGGTCAATATTTCATGTGAAGGATTTTTTGGTTCTTACATGCATCAAAAGACATATTTCTAGCTTTTAATTTGTCTCGGTAATGGTTTCGGTGGTCCTGAAACAACTAAAAGCGAATTCACTCGCAGTCCGAAAGCCTTTTTTTTTAACAAACATCTTGATGTTTCTTGAGACGCCAACATTTCTCTAATGTCTGAACTCCCTCTCATCCCTCAGTACTTGGACCTGTCGACGCCCTTCGAGCAGTACTCCCCGTCGTGCGAGGACACGTCCAGCTCCTGCTCCTCTGACAACGACTCTGTTTTTACCCACGATGCCTTGTCCACCGACCCCTGCCTCCTGGGCTACCAGGACGTGCGCTCCAGGGTAGACATGAAGACGGCGCTCCGATAGACTCACAACGGACGGCACCCACACGTTTACAGACATGAACACATGTAACACATCCACTGGCGGCCATATTGGTGGTCCGCAGAAGCATTTCGTCAAGTTAAAGTTGGACCTCCATTATGGCACCAGACGAAGCCCTTAGATATAGGTGGGCATTCACAGTACACACACACACATATAAACACATGTATGCACATGGAGCACTGAGGCCAGTGGGCTTCATCACATGGTGAAGGTTTGAGGAAAAACATTTCACCGTGGGCATCGGAAAAGAGGACAAACACAAATGCGGTACTTTGGACTATCAGCTCTGGTGCTGTGTCCAAGAACAGTTGGAAACGTTGGAAAACTGCGGCACTAAACAGAACAGGAGAAGATCCTGGTACACATAAAGGCCTCCAAATGCTTTCTTTGAAGGACAATGATCTCCTCACACAACCCAGAACCAGGGCGAGAAACCTCGGTGATAAAGACAATTTTAACAAAAACAAAAAGATTTATTTTGCTATGATAAAAAAAGAAGAAACTGATAGTTAAATAGAAATCTCTCTATATAAGATTATTTTACTTTTGTGTTGCTTATTTAAAAAAGAAAAAACGGTCTTAAATCTCAGGATCTCGTGTGCTAAGAAGTGGCTGTAGTGGCAGCAAAGTGCCTGAATTTGCGATTTCCTGTGAATATATTAGAATATTAAAATATTGTATGTACATATCAACAGCAGAAAGACGATTGCCTTTATAAATTATTCTGAATGACACAAAAATGAAGGTTATTGGAGGCGAAAGGAGAGAGGAATTTAATCAAGTGTTTCAAGTGCCAAACCTGTCGCAGCTGTCACATTGTATTCATGTTCGGGTTTTATTCCAAAATATTACATTTCGAGGGAACGTTTGAACCCAATGATCCCCCAAAATGAAACACAAAACATTGAAATCACCCCCAAATCATAAACAAACAGTAGATGCTGTTAAAAATTGGTTTACATCAGCAGCTTTTGCAAAAAAAATGTAAAAAACCAACCAGTATTTTGACTAACCGAGAAAAACAAAATCCGACGCCTGAAACCCGCCATTTGTCATTTTGTAGTAAGCTGCTTCGACCTCCAGCCCAATCAAACAATTTGTGGTTGAATACCAGAAGGAGTTCCAGTTCTTGTTGCTGTTGTTGGATGAAAACCCACCAATTTTTTCGCTCGGATGCATTTCTTAAGTTATAAAACGAGTTTTGAAACGGTCATGAGACTCATTTACATGTACAAACAAGCGTGTATAGTTTGAGACAACGGTACATGGTCTTCCTCCAACAACAGCTTCAGTATTTCAGTCTACATTGTCAGAGACAGTGTGTGTCCAGGGTGGGACTCGACTCTGAAAGGAGTACTGACGATTCAGCACTGGGGACTATGCTGGGGAGCTGGCCCAAGCCCACTGTCACTGTTGACAAGGGAGGGGGGCACTGCATGTGAAAGCCAGTGTGATTGATTTCAAATAGAGGAGAGGGGGGGAGGGAGCCTCCTTTGTCTGGCTGTAACCCTTCACCCAGCCCAATCTGTTGCCGAGGGGTCTTCAGGTCCGCAGCCCGGCCGGACAATGAAGGCTTTGCAGGCTTAATGGGTGTGACTACGGACCAGAGGGAGTTCTGCGGGGGTGGGGGTGGTGGTGTGGGGATAGCTTGGCCTTGTGTGCAAATGAAGAGGCTCTTATTATGTTGATGTGTCCTCTTCTCTCCCATACGCCCCTATCTTTATCCCCACAGCCGCCATCTTTTAAATTTACAAATCTTAATTCAGATTGTCCACCGGGACCAGCTGCAGAGAACTCCCCCGTGTCCTCGGCCCACCTCCTGAATCAGACCGCAGACGCAAACAAAGCAACCATTTTGACAGTTGTATGGAAATACGCTTGTCAAAATTCACCAAAGTTCACCAAACTGACTCCATGGAACTTAATTGATTTAGGTTTGAAACATATGTGTCTGTCTTGGCTGATACCTGCATCACCAGCTGTGTTGCTAGATTGCTCTCTGGTCTTTTTTGTTTCAAGTGAAAAATGAAGGGTTTGATTTCAAAATGAAGTGTAACCAGCCAACCGTTTAGTCAATGAAGGATTCGCATGTCTTCTCTCCCTCATTTGTTTGCTTTCCACGCTGTCAATCATCTGGTGACAGTTGGTGTCTCATTTTAGAATGAAGCTCTTCACATTTAAATGCAAACGTAGGCAAAGTGTCCGGATACATATGCATCTTTACATTCCAGTTATCTGCTCTTCTCCCAGATACAAACTGTAAACAATCACCGCGTTCTTAAACATTTCCTCCAGATAATTATTTTAGAAATATCTAATTTATTTGTTTATTGTTTTGTTTTTATATGAAATAAAGTATAATTTAAAATAAAGCAGATCTGTGTCTTTTTCTCTGTCTTTGCATTAAAACAATGGAAATATTGGCTAAACGGATGCTTTCACTGGAAACCTACAAACCCAGACGTGATTTTAACGCGTCGCCCCTCCAGCTGTGTGTAATGAGCTCGTTGGCTCATCTAGCTCATTTGGCTGCAGCTCCCTGCAGACGCATGCATTGCAGTGACCCTCCAATTTTCTTTTTTTGTTTTTCTTAATTGTGATTTTTGAGTGGTACGATACTGAAGGATGTATTCAGTGAATAATTATAGATAGTTAATATTAACATGATTAAGAAGGGGATTCCATTGTTAATAGTCTTTAAATATTAGTCTTAATGAATATGAATATGAATATTGTCTCTAATTCAAAGGAACACTTACCTGGTTGCTTTTTTAGGGGATTCAGTGTATTAGAATCCTCAACTAGTATCCGTGTAAAGTTGCCTTCCTGAGCCAATTTGTTCCCAATGGAAAGGAAACTTGCAGGTTATTACATCCTGAGCCTTATTTTTGTAGTTTTGTCGATCATTCTTATCAGTCATGATGAACAAATGAACAGCTGAGATCTGGTATTATGATGACATTGCTACAGCGATGTTCAGAGGGGGAGTTCAGATAATCAGGTTGTAAACGAGCCTCCAGCTTATCTAGATGATATAAACCACTTTATTTAGAGGTTTGTCTTTGTTTTGTCCTCCACAGAAGATTAGTTCACCTGATGGTTAGTTTCCAAACTTATATTTTCTATATCTTCTCTACCTGTGGCCATCAAACTATATAACTCCTCCCTCTTCTGCAGGAACACACAACAATAATATCCACATCAGGTGCGATAGCACTTTTTTAAACATCGTACGTTATTACATTTCAATTTCATGTGCAATATTATTTTCATTAATCTGTGCAATATAACTTTCGACAATTCTTTCAATATCATTGAAAATATCTCTCAATATCATGCTTAATATGAGTTTAATTAAATTTACTTTAATTTGACTTTACTTTATTTATTTACCTTAATCAGACTTAGTCCGTAGCTCAGCATTTAACTTAGATAAATGCCTTTTATGACCAAAATGAGGAAACTAGAACTTCCCACAAAATCTGCACTAGAAAAGACAAAGAGCCAGCGACAGACAGAGAGAAAAATGTGAGTAAGATGAAAGACAGAGACAGCGAGACGAGAGAATCAAGAGATGGAGGTTAGGGGTCAAGAGGAGGGAGGAGAGGGCAGCAGTGATCCCAGCCAGCACAGGCTTTTGAAGTGTGTGTGTGTGCATGATGATGTGTCAGTGTGTGTGTGTTATCTCCTGTGTACACGGTGTGTGGTCTATACATATGTGAGTGTGTCTCTTATCTCCCATGTACAATAAATCTTTCTCACCCAGAGCGTCTCTCTCTCTCTCTCTCTCTGAGCTCCCCTCCTGCATGAGCTGATAAAAGTCTCAGTCTGGGTGTTTGGAGGCGTGTATGTGTGTGTGTGTGTGTGCGGGTGTGTGTGTGTGTGTGTGCGTGTGTGTAACATTAATTACAACCAGTATTATTAATTATTTTAAAGTGCTATTTTAGACGTGCATGTTGAGGTCAAGGCATGTCCGGTGGAAAGAAGAGATTTGAAGTAGCTCAGCACTGATCTACTGTGCTAACAAACCCCTTCTCCTCCAATTCCTTGTGAAATACTTTTTAAACGTCTCTATTTTTGTGGACTTGATTCAACATATTCTGCGTGTTCTTCTCGGCCTAGATGTCAAACAAACATTGGACATCTGCAGAAGTCCAACACAGGTCCGAGATGTCTCGAAAGCGGAATTGGACTGGTTGTTAGTCCGCACCAGAGTGTGATTACTGGCTTGAACATCAGAAATCTTCTGTTCAAGGCATCCTGTTGCCGTTATTTGGTGCCATGTGAGTTCACGTGGCATTTTTCTTCCACCTGCAAAAAAATATGCCAAACAAAGAGGCAAAAGTCCAGAGTTTGAGTGAACTACAGGTCATGGTAACTGACTGCTGGAAGGTTTGAATCCACATCCTCAGCCACACAGACTGCCAGCTTTGATCAGAGAGAGCCAGACATATTCCAGATCCATGCTCAGTAAATTCCGGCCTGTATTTGTTTAATCAACTGCAGTTATCATCACTTGGCAAGTTTCAACAATCAAAGGATCATATTTGTTTTGAAGGCACTGAGACAAGACTTTTGCATCCTTAAAAAGGCAATAAAAATGTCTCTCAGAGGCAAATTAAACTGCACTGCTGACAATATCTGTGGCTTCTTTCTTGACTCGTCATCCTTATAACATCATAGAAACTCCAACATCTCCAGCAGCCTAAATATTTAAGGTTTGCTGTGCCAAATATTGTATCGTATCAACTCCAAACAGCCTCCCAGTTCTCAAAGTCCCCGGTTACCTGGAGGCTAGAAACTCATAATGGGATAAAGAGTTTAGTTTGGGAGATAGAATGAAAGAAAGCAGACTCATGAGACAAAGACAGAAATAAATAAAATAAAAACTAGAAAAAGATCTTCATGCATTCAACACCGACTATTTTATGTGTACTGAAAAGTCTGTGTTTTGGTTTTATTAATAAGAGTATTCACACTTTTATAGAGCAATCAAGATGTTGGTCAGCTTGATTTTAGATATTTCTGTAGTTAGTTTTGAATAAGGGATCCGGAACGAGTCTGGGCCAAATGAGCCGCTTAATGAACGGGGCCAAATCGGCGGATTCGGAGCGGAGTCAGTTTGCTATCAGCACACACTTCTTGTTACAATATAGTGGGTACAGTGACATTTTCCGAACACATCGGTTAGTCCTCATATTCAAATCTTTTTCTCTTGTAACAGTAAATGAAATATCATCATTGTTGGCGCCACGTATGGCCTAAATGTCACATTTAAGGCTGTGGGTTCATAATTGTCATAGGATACAGCCCCGGTCTGGTCTGTTTACCAAAGAAACATAAACCATTGCCTTGAAATGGAATGTTTTTGTTTCTTTGTGGTACCAGGCTGAATATTCTCTGTAAGATTGGAAAAATAGGGCTCCTCCAAAAGCCACGGTGTAATTTGACCACTGGTCCCTGTGCTGTTCAGCCAACAGGGTTAGAGGCGACAGCTATTGCATAATGCTAGTTTTTGTAGTTTTGTATATAGTTTGTAGTACTTTGTGGTCCTTTGTAGTCTTCTCTCTCTAATGTCGTCACACTCCTGAAGACTCAGCTCTATGTAGGACAAAACTTGGACTGCTTTATGGGACATTTTGTCTTTTTACAATCTAATCAGCCAGTAAACAGAATGAGGAGATGGACTCGGACATGTAGCAACTCTGTTTATCCCTGTTTAAAGTTTAACCACTTTGCTGCAGCACACTGAACCCTGGACCATAAGCACAAACACTGTTTACAGCCCTGTACTGTGTGTGTGTGTGTGTGTGTGTGTGTGTGTGTGTGTGTGTGTGTGTGTGTGTGTGTGTGTGTGTGTGTCAGGTTTAGTGTAATGTTTGTTGGTCTACTTTATCTACTGACCTCCGGAAGTATTTGTGATTCTGTCTGCACACAGTGCGTGATAAGGCCAGGAAGAGAGTGTGGACACAGGATGTTGAGTTAACACTGGGACAACATGAGAGCAGCTTATCACACAGAGGACCAGCCATAACACAACTGGCAGCCACGTGGATCCATACGGGTGTCTGCTGACACGGCCTGCTGCTGGAGAGAGGAAACCAGTAACATCAGAGAGTCGTAAAATATTAAAATTACCTGCCAGCACATGGAGAGCCAGTCTGAGCCGGTGGCTAACAGCAAATTTTGCCAACAGCGCTAACAGTGGCAACAGTGCTGACAACAGGAAATCAGAGAGTCGATGTTGCGCTTCCGCGACGCAATGTAAATAAGGATAAAAATATGAATTTTACTGCATTGATTCAGTATCCCACTTGAATGTAGGTAGGTTATATAAGCTCATACGATGTTACAGAAATGTCACTGACCAACGATCATTTGTGCTGCATTCATGGGGTGTCAGAATAATCAGAAAAAATGAGTCCCAATCATATTTCATGGGTCACCTGATTCTTTTCCTTTGCTCTTTGCTGTCATGCTAATACTGGAAACGGCTATCAGCGCGTTGTTTAAACACTGAGCAATGAAATACAACACACCTTCTTTGTAGCGTCCACATTGTCTTTCCGCAGTATGACTTCGCTCATGAACCCACCGAAGTAGGAAGAACGACTTCTCAACTCTGGAAAGAGGACCATCCGAGGAGCGTGTTGATGCAACATTAAACTGTCATGCCGTCTGTCTCAACTCTAGTCTTGGCCCTCCATGTTCATTCAGTGTTGACTACAGTTACTTTACTGATTTTTTTTATCGCAGTTAGGGAAGGTCTCATTTTTTAAGTTACGTCACAATCCGTTCGCCCGTTGGCAATAAAACAACAATTAATACATGTAAAAGAAATGACACGCAGAACCCTTAAAATGTGTCAGACCTGTAACAGTATTATATAAAGGTTCAAATCATTCACACGTCACATAGAGAAATACTGGTTTTGCTTTTGTAGATGAACACATCATAATTGAAAACGTATCTCCGTGTCTGTGTGTGTAATAGAGACAGCATGATGCTTTGACTGGGACAGTCTGCAACAGGACGGATCAGGTAACATCAGAAGACAACCCAAGGTCACAGGTGATGCAGCAAACCCCCCCCCCCCCCCCCCCCCCCCCCCCCCCCCCGCCTGGCGTCTATGGTTACCCACAGTTACCCACAGGGCCAGAAGACAGAATGGAGCTCATGGTAATATCTATACATTTATTGAGGAAATCTGTTTCTTCTTCTCTTACTGTAAATCATCATTCCATCGCTGAAAACAGTGCACAAGTTAAACGGTCATTAGTCGCTCATCTTTCTCTCCTTACACCAAATACTTCATTCTGTAAACATCATGCAGTGAAGCACGTAAAAAGGAGATATTGTGATATTGTTGGAGGTCGGAGGCCCCGGCATCCTACGCTGCACATGCAGACAGGAGGGGCCCCATAACTCTGGCTTCCTCTTCGCCCGTCTCCGCTGCTGCCGACTGGCCCTCGTTATTTATTGCTCTGTAATTCCTGCAGACTAATTGATTTGGCTCGGCTTTCAGGCAGCAGGGAGACAGGAAGTCAGGCAACCGAGGGGTTAAGAGGGAGGAAAGTGTGTTTCTCTGTGTGTGTGTTTCACATGCTGGTTTGTGTTCGTCTACTGGCAAATAAAGCAAAACATTTATTTAGATCTCACACCTCAAATGTCTGCACGCGTGCTGCTGTGAATATAAACTTTTTGTCAATATTTTTGGGAGATATAAAGTAGGGATGGAGGTATTTAGTATTCTATAGAATATCGATACCGATCCTGCTTATCAGCGGTGGAAAGTCATGCATTCAAAACCGTACTTAAGTAAAAGTATCATCAGTAAAATGTACTTAAAGTATGAAAAGTAAAAGTATTCATTGTGCAATAAATGTTCCCCGTCAGTGTATATGATGTTTTGGAATGAATTTTACTGCTGCATTAATGTGTCAGTTGCATTTTACTGCTGTAGTAGTTTACGGTCGTACTAATTTAAACTCCTTTATTTACTGTTGGCTAGTTTCATCTAGAGCAATGCATCGTATTCTATGAGATCATCATATGTTTGTAGCGTTTGTCAAAACCACGTATCTTTCAAAAGTCATCTTTTCACGAGTTCAGAAAAACAGGCTTGTTATTATAAATGACACACTCAAGCAAAGTACAAGTACCTTGAATTTGTACTTCAGTATAGTTATGTTCCACCACAACAGCGCATAACATGGCTGTCCTCGGAAATTTAGCAAAATCCATTTGACAAATTCTTACAAACATTTTCATACGTAGAAACGTTGATTATTAGAGAATTCCTAGTTAATCAGATTTTGAAAACCATTTCATGAACCCTTTAAAATGAGTTTCTGATGGACAAAACTATACCAACATGCCAGATCCCAGATGTAATTAACTGCAGTTCTGTAACCAAGTGGTAGTATTACCTGAACTCAAGCACGATTCAGTCTGCAAACTGATCTTTATCATGTAATGAAATGAAATGAAAACAACAGCAATCTGAATACACATTCAAAACAACCCCAAAGCACCACAGTCTGCTTTAGAAAATGGTGAGCAGGAATTCAAATTAAACATTAAGTATATGTAATTAGTAGTAAATGGGGTGAAACATACAAAGACACAAGTATGGTCCTTTAAGCCAAACCAAGCAGCATTTTAGCTGTGGCAATCAGTCAGCATTAGATTTCTACTATTTATGGCCCCATGCTAAGAGGTTTCAGGTCCCCAAATTAGGGTTCAATTAGATTATCCCCCCAAGACAACACTTAGTGAAGGTCAGCAGCTCGCTGAGATCAGCCTGCTCAATGTAAAGAGCACCAATGAACTGCTGTCCAGCTGTTCTCTCAACAGAAGGCTTTCACGGGACACTCGCGCCCTGCAGCCTTAAATGTCCCCCCAGGCCTCATTTTAGAGCCTCGATGGACGGCAGGTGGAAGAGGACAGGAGTGGTCAAGACTGGTTTCCTAACCTTCCTATAAAACTGCAATCTGTTGTTTTTACACTTGGATGTATGTACGGATTAAACAAACAAGACAGATAGAAGATTTTAGGTTGATTTCTCTGTACATTTGGACAGAGCCAGGCTGGCCTTTTCTCCGTTTCGAGTACTAAGTTTGGCTAACCATCTCAGCTACATATTTAATGGTCCGATATGAGCTTCATTTTTTAATCTAACTCCCAGCAAGAAAGCAAATCGGCATATTTCCCAAAAAAATGTTTAAATGTTTCTTTTACATAACAAATCTCTCTGCAAACATCCCACGGGAGTGAAACTGTTTACCTTTGAGCTGTTGCGGAGCTGGATTTGATTTAAAAAGCAAAGCTTCTAAGCTTTATGTGTCCCAGGAGCTTTGACATGTATTTCCTAATGAGAGAAGTCGCTGATGCTACGTTGTCAAGTGTCGGCGAAGAGGTCACGCAAAACCTTTCTAAAACTGAGTCAAGAGTCTCAGCAACTGTTGCGTGTGTGTGTCGTGTTACAGATGTCGGGACGACGTGCATGAAGAGAAAGTGAGGGAGGCCATTTATAACAGAGGGGAGAGAGGAGGGAAAAAAAGTCTCTGAGAAGGAGGCAGAAAAATGTGTGAATAATCCAATCCAACCCAAAACTACACGGCTGCCTCTTTTTAATGGGGAGAGATTTCTGGATCTGAACCCCGGACACGCTGGTGCTGGCCAGACTTCTCCAACAGTCGAGCCAACGTCTCTTTAGGTAAAAAAAAAAAAAATAAGGATTTAACAGCATAAGTGAGAACCGCTTGGCTAAGTAATGTGTTTTGTGAATGAAAGCTCTGACTCTGGAGCCGTGAAACTACTACATGGTTATGATTTGAAGAGCTGTGTGGAAATCAAAATCATTATTTTTCATGGGAAATAACATAATATGTTGTTTTTTTTAAACATAAACTACTTTGCTTCCAGACAAAACAATAGGAGTTACTGAAGCAGTAGCAAGGGCATGATCCCCCACTGGCTTCCCAACCAATAATACAGCCAATTCTATTCATTGGATTGCACAACCATGCCTGAGTTCAGGGGCCTCACTCTGTTTCTCTAACTTTCTAAAACCGACAATCTGTCATTCAAGTCGTAATCGTCTTAGAAGGTGAGGGACTAGCCAGGGTTTCAACTTCTCTCTTCAGCTTTCTTTTTTTCTGTCTTTACACAAATGTTTCTGCTTCTTTTCATGTAAATAACCGAGTGCAATGCTCTGAATGCCTCGCAAGAGAGCTGCTCTGAGACACATATTTAAAACGATATGTGGCCGTTCGGTTCAGGTATAAATACTTTTGATTTCTTTTTAATCCAACAACTCGTCACATGAAACACTTTTCTCGTACAAGGCATCGGTATGTGACAATTTCTCTAACTTTCTGAAACCAACAAAACAACAATCACACCTACTTCATGCAGTGACTGGCCAGCTATGCGGAGGTATGAAAGAAGGCCCAGTTTTAGCTTTCTTCACATGGGGACTGTGCAAAAGTGTGTAACTCTAATGATTTCAATAATTACTGCATCTCGCCCCTCACTAGCACTTATTTCACCCGCTTTCAACAGGAGCCATATAAAACAGCTATAAACACCTTTGCCTTTCGACTTGGTTGGACGACGCTTTGTAACACGGCTCTATGTGGTGGGGGCCGAGTCTTTTGACCCCCAAAAACTCTTATTTTCAAGAAGTGGGTAAAACATGCAGTGCACTACCAAAGAAAGGCAAACATCTTTATCAAGAAATCATCACGTGTCAACACTGTGACCCCAGATCTGGTCAACTCCAAAGGGAGTTGCATGATCAGATCGTCTTGTGTTGTTTGAGAAACTTCCACCTCCCCTTTTGGTTAAGTAGCCTTTTAACTGAGTGAAGTAAAATCCTGTTCGGGAGGTTTTTCAGCTGACAGCCATGTGTAAAGTAGTGGCAGAGACGGAGTAGACGGAGAGGAAGACAGCAGCGATGCCCTTTCTCAAAGGTGTGAAAGAAAAACAGATGGCAGATGTCATCCAGGCAGGGGGTCCGTCTCATCCCTCCCCATCCAGATGACTCATTACCTCTCACTGTGTCGGTCTCTTTCCTCATGCTGACTGTGTCCACTACAAGTTGTGGATCACATGGAAGCTTCTGGTGTTTTTATTTCGTTTTCACCAAAAAAAGCCAAGAAAAACCAGGTGTTTAGAGATCAGATAGGATTTAGGCTCCAAAGTAAATTCTGTCAAATCGGTCTACATCCTGTCTTTGTCACAAACATCCTGTCGTCATCGACAAGGTCCCGTTGACGTTTACTATGTCCAATCGTCATTGCCTCGTCATCGCCTCGTCACTAGTCGTTGCCTAAGTCTGTCGTCGTCACCAACGTCCTGTCGCCATGGCCTCTGTCTCGTCCTCGTCAACTACGTGCCATAGTCATCACCTATGTCACGTAGTCATCAGCTAGGTCCCGTCGTCGTCACGTAGTTCCTGTTGCATCGTCACTCAAGTCCTGTCGTCGTCACCGATGTCCCAGTGCATCATAATCATCACAGGAGAAATATGTGGCTTATGAAGCAGGTGGAGAATTTGAACTGGAAACATGACACATATCATCATGCTGCTGGTGTTGTTGCTTTATTCGGGTCTGTTTGGGCCATCCTAGTTCCTCTGGTATTATTATTATTATGGGTCAAAGGTTTTCTTTAATACATTGTGTCACCCATACCTGTGTGGTGCAGCCGACACTGATCCACAGTTTTTTTAGTGAAGAAAGCACCAGGGTTTTCATATAAATGCACTAGACTGCCTTTTATTATCACTGCAAATAATAAGAGGAAAATATATTTTTCCGTTGTTACCTCAAAGTTGCCGTGACAGGTTTTGAATTTTGAATTTTTCAACCCAAAACATATAATTAATAATCTGACATTGAATGCTTCCGTTTAATGGTTGTTGAATAACTCTTGACAGTTAATTCTATATTTGTGTATGACATGCTTTTACCAGTGACTGCTGGTTTCTTCTATTCAACTGTTGCTCAGATGGATCTTTGTCTCTTTCTGCCCTTCCAATAGCCAGTCAGGTTGAACTATTGTACAGCGTTTTGTTCTCAATATACGAAGAGACTAAAGAGGAGACTTGTGGTAATAAATTGGTTGATTCACACATGGCCCTTTGGTCTGCTGCACCATCGCGACGCCCTCGCTCTGTGTTAGTGCTTCAGCGACCACATCACAGGTCGATCCACACATGGCGGAGAGGTTTTAGAGCAGCGGCCATGTGTGAGCTGCAATAATTGGTGGTGGGTGGTAATTGGCCAGGCGTCACCAAGCGGGCGTGTTTGTATGTATATAAGATTTGTGTGTGTGTGTGTGTGTGTGTGTGTGTGTGTGTGTGTCTACTGTGTCTCCACAGAGTCTCGAGCTCTCTGGTCTGTCTAAGCTGCTGACAGTTCACCATTAGACACTTCATTACTGTCAAGCAGAAACAAACCATCCAGCACTCGCCTTTTACCTTCCCTCTCTCTCTCTTTCTCTCCTTCCCTCACAAGTGGACATCTTTAGTGGGATTGTAGTTTCATGAAGACATCATTGGGAGGAAGGCATCCTGTGTGGTCACTGTCGACGCAAACGCGATCACAGATCAAAACATCTACTTTAACACGCACGTATCATCTACATTAATACATGCTGTATATTCTGTATATAGACATGTTCACGTGCACATACTGTACCTATCCACCCAGTCAATAATTATGAATTAGCATTATTTATATTGTTTACAACTTCAGTAATAGTATGTAAGTAGAATCAGGACCATGTACTTAAAGTATTAGAAGTAGAAAAATGTCCCTTCTGATTGTTATACTATTATTTGGTATATCATTCAAATTCTTATGACTCGTGCATTAAATATGACTTGAACCATTTAAAAAATATTTGCCAATACATTTTCTGTCAATCGACTAATCGTTTCAGCTGTACCCGAGATGAGGTGAAGTAGAAAGTAGCATAAAAAGAAAAAAGCAAAGAACATAAAATTAGTAGGTCTAGTATCTTAAATTGTACTTAACTACAGTAGTTGACTAAATATACTTGTATCACAGAGCACATGTAATGTAATGTTGAAATTAAGTACAGAAATACTTTCATTAGCGTCTTTATAACGACATCCAACCTCAGCGAGTTTACTAAATCTCTGAAAAATAAATCAAAGACTGAGATCTGTCATGAACTGATCAGTTTAGTTCCAGTTATTGTTTTTCTGTATCGCTGTGTGTGTGTGTTGACCATATCTCCTACTTTCTGCCAAAAGTGAAAACAAAGATACGATCTTGCCAATATTTGAATGCATCAACTCACAATCACACAACCGTCTTCATGGGAAGCACAGCGGGTGAGGAGGTTGTGGTGGACGGATATTTTAGCATTCGGGAAATCCAAAACCGCAAGTGATTTGCTCGTCAGTCGGATCACGCAAGGTCCAAGTCATTTATGCAATAAATATGTTTCTGTGACTTATTTCATACATACTTCAATCCCTCACGAGCATTTTTAGTTATTGAGGAAACCGATCTGATTGCTGGTATTTCCTTTCATCGTTTCTAACTCAATAGACAGATAGATCAATAACATTTAGAGTTGCTGCTGCATTGTGCCAAAATACTTTCTGGATTTCAAGGGAAGAAATAAGACAATGCTCTTAGGTTACCTCGAGGTTTATAACCTTTGCCGCATTTAATCACACAAGGTTTCGCTGTATAAAAGTCATTATTTCCAACAACACTATCAGATTTAGATACATGTTACTTTGCAGATTGAGATTATTAATACAAAATATAAATCAACTAAATTATGATGTATTCATTTAGATTATATATCAAAGTAAATAAGCCATTCTGCATAATGAATACTTTGGGTATTTTCAGTATATTTTGATACTTTTGTAAGTTTACTTAGGTAAGATTTTCAATGCAGGACTTTTAGTATTTCTACACTGTGTTATTACTAAGTCTATCTGAGTACTTCCACCACCTCTGTCCGGTAATTGGCAACCCTATTACCAGACAAGAGCGTCGATATGAGACGTCGATATGAGACGTCTAATAGGACGTTTTAAAGTAAATTCTCACTTTCCACTATATCTGTGTATGGCAAGCACAACATGGTTAAAGTTAGAGAAAGATTGTGTTCACAGTCAATAAAAACACAAACAGCTGTAGAGCTTTGACAGCACAAGATTAGCTAGCGACTTGGAGGAAGAAAGATAAAAGAGAATAAAAGATCTTTAACTGTAGTGTTTTTTTACAGTTCATTTGAAATTTCAGCATCTACGATGATCTCTTTTGGGGAATTGTTGTTTAGAACAAACAGTCGCCTCTCCGTGTCATTGCGTCACATACAACAAAAACCACGGCCGAAGCTGCCAGCAGCTCCTCACCGGACGGATTGGTCCGGTCACTGTCTGGCCGGACGCAAACGCATTACTTGAAGCCTGACAAGATGGATTTTCGTGTGATGTTGTGATATTGCGAGAATCCAGCTGCCATGCCATGAGCATTGCCTGGGTCCAGACATTTGAATCCCACTCGACCGAGTTAAACAAGTTAACAATTCTGTCTGATTTCAGGCATGGGTGGATTATAAGACGATGGTCCCAAGGGCACAGACAATTCTTTCAGAGGAGCAAGACACACAGACTTTATAGTGTTTAGCCTCTTTTTGTAGTTGTTGTTTTGTGACTCTTTGTAATTGTTTTGTGTTCCTTTATATTTCCCTCTGGATTAATAAATCTTATCTTAAATTGGAAGTGTTCCATGTGTCAAAATCAACAGCACTCCTACTCTGTGAATAGGGTTAGTAAAAAATGAAAAGGTTTCCCAGTGCGACATGTTCTTTTACTTTTTCCTCGCTCCCTTGCAGGTAAACTGAGTGCGACTGTTATCGGGCTAATTATCAGATGGGCTCTTCCTCTCCGCCTCACTTCTTCTCCTGTAGGAAAACAGGAAGGCAGGATTAGAGCGACGCGCTGCGCTGAGATCCGGAGAGGCCGGGTGAGTCGCAGGGTGGAATGCACACACACACACACACACACACACACACACACACACACACACACACAACCACACATTCTCTGAATATCTACCACACATCCCCATTAAATCCATTAAGTGATCATGAGCAAACAAACAGCTCGGGGAAAACTTCTCGGATTGAGTATCTAATAAAAAGTCACGGGGCGAGGACGGCAAGGAGAGAGCCAAGAAACAATGAGGGCCTCAGACTGCAGCAACGTTTACGACCTGCATCGTGAGGAAGAGGTGCTCATTATAGCCTTTTATGGGAGGAAACAAATAAGTCTCCTGTGACTCACATTTTAGTGTAAATGCAAAGATGCAAAACAAAGTGTTAAAAAAAATACACATATATATATATATATATATATACATTCATAGAGGAAATCATGGCTGCAGTTAGCCGAGAAAACCTGCAAAAAGTATCTTGGACAGATATCTGTGACCTTGAGAGGCAGTAATTGAGCGGAAAGGGGATGTAAAACATCCGCTGGTGGGGTTTACTGTGACTGTGTACACACACACACACACACACACACACACACACACACACACACACACACACACACACACACACACACACACACACACACACACACACACACACACACACACACACACACAGCAGCAGCAGCAGCAGCAGCAGCAGCAGCAGCAGTGGCAGCAGTGTTAGTCCCAGGCTGGCCTCTCTCTGGCATTATCTCATAGCCTGAGCACTCCCGCTGCCTCTGAGGCCGGCCAGCTCCGCACACAGAAGCATTACGTGCATCTGCCTCGCATTAATCGGCAAATTATGGAAAAACTGCGCGTCAAAAGACATTACTGAGGGTGGTGGGATCCACTCACACAATAACACAACCCCACACAATAATAACTGTAGCGTACTTCCTCCTTATTATGTGCATTCATTACAGCGAAAGCTGTATTTTTTTGTTGTGTTTTATTATTTTTGTTCTTTTATATTATTTGTTTTGTTACAGTTTTCATATTTTTTTCATTTCTCTGCAGGCAGACAATCGAACACAATGTCCTAAATTTGCTTATTTCTGTATGATTTATTCTACGACAACACATCTGATAAATAAGCAGCCTATAAATAGGTCACAAGGGCCCCACTTAAGCCTACTACCTACTTTGCTGGGGGCCCCCGCTCCATGACGCTTGTCGCCATTGTTACCATTCAAAGCTACAACCACCACCATCCACAGGGCCAATAATAAATTCACATGACCTCATCCCAGTGCAGGTGGTTTCTGTGCCATTTTTCTTTTCTTTTTACAGCAACTGCAGAGTGAAGCTTCAGATTAGTGCAAACTAAAGATAACAGATCAATTCATTCCTGCACGCTGAACCAAGTGATTCCAAATTCACGAACAACGCACCCTGTACTCTGCAAAAACACAAACAAATCTAACCTTACTACAGCCAATTTATGGTGGAAATGTCTTTGTTTATGGATAGGAAAACATAAAAGTCAGGCAGCTGATGATGAAATATAATGCAGTAAGGCTCTCAAGCATTCTGTATTGCTTTCAAATACGTATTCTCCAGTCGATCAACATCTCTCATTTAATGCTATGCTGATTTTCTCTTCGCATTGCTTCGTCCAGGAGTCGTGGTTCGTCAAAATAAAAGTCAAGTTTTAAATGCTTCGGGCAAATGACCGTGTTCTAAATATTGAAGGAGACAAAACCTTCAACTATGAGTGAACCACATTTTTGTATATTTACTGGAAAAATCATTTTCAAGTAGTATCAACGCAATTATCACAATAAGTAAACTGCTGCATGATTTCATAAATTATCATCTTAATTATCCTTCAGCTAAATAATATTTTGGAAGATAATACAGCATAGACCAGCCCTGTGCCCTCTTTGATGTATTAAATATTGACCAGGGGAGAAAGATTGATATATTTACCGGTCCAGACCCGGTAGTTCAACGTAAGATAACATTTACGGTTTCCAGCACTATTCCTCTCATTGGGATGTGCCCCCAACCTGAGTTTCACTTTCTGGGTTCCTCACTACGCCCCTCCTGGCCCATCCTTGACCCCCATTTCATCCCACCTCTTCACCCCATTCTTCCTTAATATTTGCATACGTAAATCTTTGTTTAAGTGTAACTTCGCCACCAAATCTAAGCTTAACTCCACCCACTGCATAATTTTGTAGTCTCTGAGTGGCAACACAACGTTTCCTGACCTGGATAAGTCCCAACCGGTCAACTCTGAGTCAGCAGTGACCTTGCAGGGTTCAGGGCTGATTTAAAACAGTAGACGAATTGTCTACTGTAAAAAAACGTCAATATGAACATTAGCATCGATGTGTTTCATCACAGTGTCATTTAGTTTACAGCTCAAAAACTTTTTTCAGTGTGCACTACCTCTTTAATGATTTTTTGGGAAGCTGTAGGAGGCTTGCGCT
This sequence comes from Anarhichas minor, assembly GCF_050575085.1. Taxonomy (NCBI): domain Eukaryota; kingdom Metazoa; phylum Chordata; class Actinopteri; order Perciformes; family Anarhichadidae; genus Anarhichas; species Anarhichas minor. The sequence continues at coordinate 19,740,620 of NW_027466473.1, read as the reverse complement.
TTCTGACCTGATCAATGTTGATCTTGTCATATTTCTACAAGTTTTTATTCTCTGCAGTTTTTGTCAGAGGTCTGTATTTTTCAGCCTTTTATTCTAGCTTGTGATTTGACATTCTGGCAGCAGGACTCGTATCAGCTCTGCACAAACCAGCAACAGGACAAACATCCAGTGTCTCTGACTAACCGCTGAATGTTCTCCGTGGTCAGACCCCCTCCCCTCCCATCCATCAGATATTTCAGTAATGAATAAACTTCCTCGCCTCTGACATTGACTGTCAACGATTTTGTGTTAGTCAGCACTTACGGTTTACCCAGCGTCCCCCGGGGGCCGTGACTCTTTCCTCTGACTCCCGTTTAGGTCTGAAAGTGTCACATTGTTGCAAAATATTTCAGATGACACTGATTGACCCGAGAGAGACGCCACATAGCTTGTTTGTGTGCTGCTTCATCAGTGTGTCACATTCTATCAATCAGTAATCAGAGTTGTAATCGCCAGAGATAAAAAGCTAGGCCACAATCGAACAACACCATGGTCACATGACTTCACGTCACCACCACAAAGCTGAAGGTGGCTGACGTATTTTATGTCGTAGAAAAAATCATTAAAATCTCTTAAGCTTCTGTTAACTACAGTCTCTTATTTCAGGCATCTCACAAAAACCCATTTAAAAAACCTATTGACTTTGAGACCAGGGAACCGGAGGTGCAAAAATGCCGACTAATTTTCATGTTTTAGGACTCACTCCGCCTGCTTACCCTGTTCCCACCTTCTCCATCAGCCCACTGAGGCACTTCTCAAATTGATCGGACTGATCCCCACAGAAAAAAAAGATGACTCTTCATTCACCTCCTTTATTACCATTTCTATACTGTGTGTGTATAAGTGTACCATGAGAAATGCCTTGATACATTAATCAAAAGGCAGTGCAGAAATGAGTTTTGTGTCTAAGTATTTTGTTTGTTTTCTTTGAGCAATCACAGTAATTATGTTAATAAATAAATCAGACGATGCACAGGCAGTTTAGTTATATTCTAGCAGTTGTAGTCTTGAAATAAATCCTTTGTCCTCTTTGTCTCAGACCGAGACAAAACCTGATAAAAATGGGTCAGATTCTGAGACGAGGCAGAGACCTTCAAAAAGCAGTCTTGAGACCAACAACCAACTCCGAGTGCTACAACACTTATAAGAACTTTACAGCAACATGATGGGAATGTCAGCTTTGTATCATAAATAACAAACTAAGCCGGAGTTGTCAGCCCTTTTTAGTTTTCCTGTTTAGTGTTTCAGACACACGGCTGATTTGTTTCTGAATTTTTTTAACCTTAATATAAACTTCCAGGTTGTAGCAGCAGAGCCGCGGGATCTCAGCCAACAGTGTGCGGTTAGGCTCTAGTTTTATTACGTTGCAGCCCAAACAATATAAACTGACCGTCTCCGTCTCCTCAAATCTCTGAGGGTTATAAATCCGTCTTGGCTTCGTCTCTCACAATCTCATTTACTCCCCAACAACACGACTCTCGTTGCTCATTTCCTGCGGAACTAAAAAGCACAATTTAATTTGCCTTGTGAGGGCTAAATGTGGAATGTATGCAATGTGTGAGTTTATGTGTGGTTTTCATGCCATCCCAGGACCACAATGAACACAAGCGGCAATAATAAGAGAGAGACAGACAGACGGATGTGGAGTGAGACAGAAAGCGAGACACAGAGTTGGAGAACATTTGATTCAACCAAAAAGAAATATAGATTGTACTCACCTATGGTCCCAATAATACGTTTTTTATTGAATGGCGTTAAGGAGAGCAGAGCGGGCAAAAACATGAAAGCACATCGGCGCAAATAGAATTCAAAGTACATATTTAAGTACAAGTCCACGAGCCACCAAACTCTCAAATTCACAAAAATATAAAGTAATGTAATAAATACAATAAAAACAATGTTGTCAACCATCTCTGGCATCATAATTTAACTCTTTATATATTCAGATTTATAATCCTTAAATCAAAAAAAGTGTTAAAGTCTGTTCGTGACTGGTTGGACTGGACCACTCGAGAGTTTTGTACAGAGAAAATTGTTGCAATGAATGCACACACACACACACACACACACACACACATACACATACACACATACACACATACACATACACACAGTATCTTGCATTTCAGTAAATACATCTATATCAAATCTTTTTTACTCAGTTTTTTCTGCATGCAGAGACACACACACACACACACACACACACACACATACACATACACACAGTATCTTGCATTTCAGTAAATACATCTATATCAAATCTTTTTTAGTCAGTTTTTTCTGCATGCAGAGACACACACACACATACACACACACAGACACCATCTTTCATGGCAGAATCGTCTGGTGCTGTAAACTGATTCACACAGATACAGTCGGCCTTTCAGCTACGCAGAAGGAATCTGACGGGAGCGTGAAAGTGGCAGTGTGAGGTTTAACGTCGGATGAAGAAGATTACTCAGGGGGAAAGAATTAAATAAGCACTGAAACACACAGTGTGTGTCAAGTGTGTGTGTGTGTGTGTTTTGTTAGAAAAGAGCAAACATTTGCTTCTCAGTTTTCTTTCTAATAAGCTATTTTAAGACATCAGTTTGGACTCCACTGACATTTTTAAGACCAACGACTACTCAATGGATTAATTGATGCTGTGTGTGTGTGTGTGTGTGTGTGTGTGTGTGTGTGTGTGTGTGTGTGCGTGTGTGTGTGTGTGTGTGTCAATAGCAATGCATCATATTCTATAAAATCAGCATATGTTTTTGGCGTCTCTGTTTTGTGAGAACCACGTATCTCTAAAAAGTCTAAGTTTATGTTAAGAAGTAGGAGACTTTTATCAACACATAAAGGACGACTTCATCCTTCAGTTTATCACAAACAGTCAACAGCTACACATCTGGAGACATGTGATAATCACAGGACTGGAAGGGGATGAAAAACTGTAATCTAAAATGTAACTAAAGCTGTCAGACCTCTGAGATGTCCTGGAGTAGAAAGAAAAAGTAGCAGAAAATGGAAAAACTCCATAAAGTACAAGTACCTTACATTTGTAAATGCACAGAACTTGATTAAATGTACTTATTTACATTCCACCACTGTGTGTGTGTGTGTGTGTGTGTGTGTGTGTGTGTGTGTGTGTGTGTGTGTGTGTGTGAATAAGAACAGATGTCCCTCATTTCAGAGATTAACTGTTGAATCAATTGCTTTCTCAGCCGATGAGAATCTTTATAAATGCAGTTTAATTATGAGTGCACACATGCATCCTTTATATCTGAATCTCTGTGTTGCGGGTTGGACTGAAATAAGCTTGACTCAACTTGTCTCTGAAGGTTTAATTGTGCTTTGACTGCTTTATTACCTCCTGAGCTCCAGGTACTTGGCTCCCCTTAATTCTCTCAAGTGGTGTGTTGACAGTGAAAACAAGCCGGGGGAACAAACGCCAGGAGGGATCCAAGGATCTGATTGCACCGCCTCAAGCCCCCTACTCTGCTCGGGCTACAATGAGGGTTTGGAGGGAAAGATGGACGGTCATACAAAGAGTTTGGAGTTTTGCCAATGTGCAAGTGCGCCTGAGGTTTCTTTAAATATGCCTGCTGGAATGTCACCGCAGTGAGAGCATTTTCACTTTTATGAGGAAGCGTGGTTTGATTTTCTTCCAAATGAGAAGTCAAAGGAGGAATGAATGGAGTTAGGTCTTGTGCTAGAGTGAAAGTTATACACTTTTAAATCTGAAATGATTCATAATTTGATATCCATGCACAGAAACTCACACACACATGTCACATGGGGGATATGGGGGGGACATGGGGGATAACTAAAGGTAATATTCAATATTTTTGTTATCATCAACAAATCCAATGAAACCACCAAAACCACTACTACTTGATTATTTCAGTTTTTTGTTTCTTTCTACTTCTCCTCCACTACATCTCAGACGTAAATATTGTACTTTTCACTTGTCTGACAGCTGTAGTTAGTTTTTCATCCTCTTCCTGTCCAGTGAAAACCACGTATCTCCAGATATGTTGATGTTGAATGTTTGTGATAAACTGAAGGATGAAGCGTTCCTTTAAGTACGGAGAAAATTCTCCTACTTCTTGAGATAAATAAACTATTTAAAAAGCTTCTTGGATCAGCTGATATGAGCTCATGAAAAGTAGACTTTTTAGAGATACGTGGTTCACACAGGGCAGCTATGCTACAAACATGTGATGCTTTTATATAGTATGATGCATTGCTGTAGATAAAATTACCCAAGAGTAAATGGAGTTAAAATTAGCACCTAAATCCAGGTCAATACAACAACAGATGTGCATTGACATTTATTAGTGATCACATTGGAGGGTTAGATATGACAGAAAGACTTCTTTGCATTGCTTCCACACTGTATTTTGGGCTGAGTTCCGTTAAAAGCTCTGAGCTCTGTTTTTCCCATATGCATTGAAACACCAAGTCAGTGTTTTAATGCTGTAAATACTTACTAGACCACCAAAAGTATATTCATCCACCTGTGAAAATAGCCTCCAACAAATGCACTGTTTACTCCTGTTGTGTGTCCAGCTGTTTACTGAGCTTTCTTTTTTTATTCAAGGAAGCTATTATTTGTTGGCCGTTGTTCAAGACTTAGCTCTTCAGGAGGATCTAATAGGCTTTGGACTGAAAGTTATATAGACGTAGGTTGGAAGAGACAGCTCTGATATTTTTTTGGGATTTGTTGACAGTAATAAAGTTGATTGTCTGCCTCAATTTGTGATGATTTCTCTAACACCCCTTGTCTTCTTTTTGACAAATGAAATTCTCAAAGAGAAACTGATATTTTTTTAAGTATAATATCCACTGATGTGTGGTCTTGAGAAATAAAAAACCTCACCACTCCAACATTTTCATGAGTGTGATAATGCCAAGTGAACCCGGGTCAGAACAAGGTCACATTTTTACCGGTTGCATCATCTTGTGATATACTCTAAAGTACCGTGAAACACAACCCAGATGGAGGACCGGTGACGCCAAGACCGGAAATCGAATGATCACTTAGCAAAGACATTTTATTTTGACAGAGGGGAAGCTAGACACACGGAAGGAGGGGTTAGGGAGAAGGGGAGGGAACGGGTGAGGTACATTGAAGGTTAGGGTGGAGGTAGAGAGGGGGATAGAAGGCGAGATAGAGAAGTGGTAGAGGGGAGGTAATAGGGGAATAAAAAGGGAAGGGGGAGAAGCCCAAAGTTCGGAACAAAGAGGCACTTATACAACCAGCAGCAACAGCTGAAAACATCTTTAAGCTGGTTGGCTGAGAGTTTAGTGTTCTTCTGTGTGTGTGTGTGTGTGTGTGTGTGTGTGTGTGTGTGTGTGTCTCTCTCTTTACTGGTCATGCACTTTTTTTTATTAATTTGTCAAATACACAGAAATGTAATATGTGTCTATGAAACATACATATTTTTGCACCATTGAATGTGATTATTCGTCTGAAAATCCGATTTTTATTTTGTCTTGAATCAAGTTGTAAATGTTTCAAAATAATTATATTATATTTAGAAATGTTTCATCCTGCCGGGAGCGAGAGCTTGCTCAGAAAGTTTTAATGACAATCTTCCTGTTATGATATAAAATATCTTGTGTGCAGTTTGACCTGATGGTGCTGAAGGAAAACTCATAAAGTGCCCAAAATGGAAATCCTCTGGGGAGCATGAATGCGTCAAAGCAAATGTCATGACAGACTTCTTGTTTTTGGGCACTTTGGCCTGATGGTGTTGCAATAGTAAATGTCCTGGGGTAATAAGACAAACACTACCATGAACATTCATGTCAGCACGACTGGTGGGGAATATTTATGCAAAAATCTTTGCAATTAGAGATCTCACTGGCTTCATCTGCACCTCCATCCCACCACTCTGCCTCTCCTATCTACTTCCCTCCTTCACTTCTTCACACTCCCTTCCTCTCCTCCTCCCATCCTGCCCTCCCTTATCTCCCACCCTTCCTCCATACCAGCTGTTGTTTTGAAGGGTCTGCAGGTCAAGACACTGGCAGGACCTCTACAGTCCTCAGCCCAGATAAATGCAGGCATTGTGAAGTGAGGAGAAAGATCATTTGTGTTTCATATTATTATTATTATTATATGCTGATATTTCCACAGTGTTTCTGGTTTATTAATTTTTGGCGCTCTGTTAAGAGGGACTGGAAGAACTAGAGAACTAAAGAAGAAAGAAATGCACGTCTTCAGCTCCAGTTTATGCTAAATTTTTTGTTGTTGTTCTGCTTCAGTTCGATAAGATTTGGAGGTTCAGTAAAGAAAAGATGGTCGCCACATTAAAATGTTGCCTCTTTATCATTGATGGTGTATCTGACGTTCTTGTACCTCTTGTTTTTGGTCCAGCACCTGCCTTCAACGTTTTTTTTTTTTTTTGGGTGTGCACGACCGACCATTCCACGTTGCATCAAGTGACAGAAATTCCTTGTTCCTTGTCACCATCATGAACACAACTCTTTGTATTTATTTTGCACTAGCCAAAGAGTGACTAACTTGTTCACCAATCAGCTACCTCAGCACATGTTGCTAACGGCGTACGGGTTAAAGTTTCCAGGTGAAACTCACGCTTGTGAACTTTGGGTGTCAAAGTACATACTGTGTATGTACCATGCAGCTGTGTGCACCGGACTGTGACGTTTTGGTGCAAATCCACAATCTGTTACAGCGCTAAAAGGGGCCTTTAGAGAGATCGAGTTGAAGGTGACGTTCCATCTTCGTTTTTGAGATATGACCGAGGCCAGCTGAAACATTCTGGTCGTCTGGCGGGAAGGACAGATAGGGGTATCATCAGCATAGCAGTGGTAAGAGCAGCAGTTCTCTGTCCGTTCTAAAAACATACGGTTTGTTTTCTTAAGCCGAAGCAGAGTTGCCCTGACAGACTATCACTAAATCCTGGAGAGACGCATTCAGCTTAAAGGGCCTTGACTCAATGTGAGCTTTGTCCTCAGCATCAGGGAGGGGAAGGTGAGTCTGGGCTGTCTGAACTTTGACTTTTGAACCTGGAGGTCACATGTCCCTGGAAGATATTTCCCACAACTCCACAGGGCAGCCGGGAGGTCTCCATCTCAAACAGAAAGTACAGAATTGTTACAACAGCTCAATGTTTTAGTTTTTCATGGTCCAAAAATTCCCGTCCATCGATCCTCTGCTCCATGTTTTAGTCTTCTTTCTTTTTACTGATGAGACCGTGGCAATACAAAAATACACCACCAGAAATGCAAGATTTTAATGTAAAATGGTGGTTTTTCCATTTATTTTTTGAAGACTTCATCTAAATTAAATATCTTCACATCCACTGCATGGATTGGAACATTTTGCACAGACATTCATGACAGATGATGAATCCTAATAACTTGGTGATTTCAGAAGTAAATAAAACATTTGGTGGCTGAACTATATTTTATCTCTGTTAAAGTATGTTAAGTGAAGGAAAGTAGAAGAACATCAAATTTATCAAAAGTAGAAATCTTTAAGTTTTACCAGTGTTGCCTCTCCTCTTCTTGCTGTGGAAGCTTGTGTCCCCGCTGAGCAGAGAAAGGTGAGTTTGGTGTGTTTGACCTTTGACATACACAGAGGTCATATGTCCCCAGAGGCCCAGAGCTGAGCAGTGCAAGTGAAGGGACCTGACTCAGGATCAGGTTTTTGTACAACAGATAAAGATATATTTGGTCCCCTCATCTTTTCTGTATGTGAACATTAGATGTTGTATCATCCATTGAAGCATGATATGTGCATCCATGTGATTGTCTGACTTTTGGAAAAAACAAAACAATAGGTCCCATGCATGAACCGATCGTACAAACAGACTTGTTCTTAAGCACCACGGTTTGGTCTCATGATTAGAATTTTCTCTTAGGCAGGAATGAAAACCACAGATGGTCTGTCTCTCTCCGCAGGAGATATAACATATAATGCTTTAATCTGAATGGCTTTGGAGAAAGAGGTTCCATCCCAACAGTTTTTTTTTTTTTATTCACTTTGCCCACAAACAAAGCGGAAGAGGCTGCCTTAATTTGGGGGCTAATTATGTTAATAGTCAAACGCTCCGCTGCTCATGAACAGGTGTCACACATCAAGTCGAAATGAGCAGTCAACTGCAGGTTTGTGCAGTTGAGGGCGTGAGCCGAGTCTTCTGACATACAAAACCAGTGTGGAAAGTGTACATACAGACTGCATGTCTGTATTATTTACAACTGCTAGGGTTGTAAATAATACAAACTCGAACAACCTATATTCTTTGAGATTTGATTCATGTGTCGCATGTGTTTGTTTACCCGAGTCTTGCTTCGGAAGTGAACTGGCTTCAACAAATCCGGCCTTCATTTTGTCTATTTGCTCTGGTGCAATAGTGTAGGTAAATACTACTGTCTCGAGTAAAAGTCCTGCATTCAAAACCTTGCTGAAGTAAAAGTCAGCTAAATGTATTTAAAGTACTTAAAGTAACAGTACTCATCGTGGATTATAATGTTCTCCAGTTTTACTATTATATATGATGACCACTGCCCGTCAGTCAGAGCTAAACCTTGACTTTTAACTCTTATCTTAGACAGAACTCACTTGTATTCATAAGCTAATGTCTGCCCAAAAAGATTTACTCGTGCCTGCATCTGGAAAAATTTGTTTGAATTCATGTTCACTTAGAAAAAATAACTTAAATGGAGAGCCGAAGGGGTTTCACCTCTGAGCTGGTGCTAATTTCATACTCTTGTAATTGAGACATCCTACACATTCTAACTAGTGTGATTTAATTTCTTCATTTTAACTTATAAGACCTGTTACTTCAGTCATTCTTTCGCATAAAAAACAACAGATTTTTTTTCCTCTTTAGTTATTAAAGAGACTCAATTTGACAGATTTACACCCAGAGCTGCCCACTGAGATTGTCCTTTGTATGGTTACATGCCAAGCGGCCTCTTGCAGTTGTGTGGATAGTCGGTGTCCTCTCTTAGTAGCGAAGGCAGACGTTACATTGAACGTTTTCCAACAAATTGTCAGCGCTGCTTTCTCTTAACCCCGTCGTTTTTAAAAGCCAAATTTAGCTAAACTTTGTTGTTATGGAATGAGGACTTGTTGGTCTCACTGTTTGTCATGTAAATAGCCAGGAATGCTCAACGGAACGTTAACATTAACTTTATCAGTTGCGCAAAAACCTTTGAGTTTTGAGGCCTGCTTGGAGCAGAAATGACACAACACAACAGATCTGATGTCTGGGTGGTCGAGGCATCACAGGTACGAAGTGACCAGCAGCTCAGCGACAAAGTTCAACTCAAGCAGTTAAGTCGAGCCACGGGGCTCTAAGTGAACAATGAACAAAGCAAAATCCCTCACAGATCCTCATAATGTTTCACTTCTGTGATGTAACCTTTCCTTTCCTATTGGCCTTTCAGTCAGGATATGGCCAAGTCAAGCAGCAAAGTCACACCACTGTGCCCAGTGAGTTAAGTCTAAGCCCCATTGAGGAACTCTCAGTCTGTAGGCACAAAAGTCTGAGATAGAAACTTCGTCTCTCTTTGCAACTGTGTACTAAAAGAGTTAAAGCTGCTTCTCACCAAGCACAGATTTTGGTCTAAAAAAACTGATTTTGCGGGATGTAACGAATGCTTGCACATCGACCTGCGCTAATATGTTTGACCAATGACATCCTTTGTTCCAACGTATGTCATGAAAAATATCACCATCTCTCTGCATTATAAAAAGACATGTGTTTCTGTTTGTTGCACACAGAATGGGTATTCTTCTTTCAGAACAATGGGCAGTCCCATTGTCAACACTCAATAATGTACGACAAACACCGAAATGACGACCTTAACAACCAAACAAAGGACGATATATGACAATATATGCATGTTGGTCATGAAACGGGGCCAACCAAATACAGCTAACATTGCCTTAAGCATCAAATTTGGGGTCGCTGTTGGAAACGTAACTAGTTTTCAATACAAGCAAATAGAACAAGGAAGTTTCATTTTCGAGCGGCATCTAGAGCCACTCACTGGCTATCCAGAGAACTTTGAAGTGAAATAGCAGCTTGTTGTTCTTACTACCACCAACTACATCACCAGAGCCAGGAATAACTTCCCAAAAACACATGCAACAACCACAGGTGATTTTCACACTATATTCTTAACTCAATGGACAGAGAAAATGTTGGAAATCAGCGAATATTCCCTTTAAAGTAGAGCCTGTAGAGGATATGGTCAGCAATACGACACAATTATCAGTGAGGTGAGGTGCCTGCGCAGAGCCCAAAGGATACTAAAAGACAACACCCACCCCAGCCATTTGGAGGATTATACCATTTATTGTATCTCTGTTAAAAAAGTTATTATTGAAGGCAAGAAGAAAAACATCAAAATAAAAGCTGATTCCTACCTTTGGACCGGTAGTGTAATGGTTTCACATCTTGAATCCTGTGGTTTTCTCAGTATATCCGATATACTTTCACCTCATTTTTTTCCGGCCGTACAAACACTCTTGAGGCACGTCAGCTTCTTGCTGATGACCATGAAACCAGTATAGACGTGGCTCACGCTCAAACACAAGGCTGACATCCTGCTGTGAATAATGTGCTAATTAGATTTAGCCTGTGGTTTTTGCCATAATCAAATCTATCCGGTGCTGCAGGCCGAGAGGCTGAAACCTGATCTGAAATCCAAAATATGCAATCTGGTTCCTCTCAAGTCCTGGCACGCTGCGCTGTCTGTGCACCAAGAGTGTGTGTGTGTGTGTGTGTGTGTGTGTATGTAGTGTACATGTGTATTTATTATTGTGGGCCTATGGGTCTGTGCACCTCCTACTGTGTTCTATTCTACTATATACCTCACAGCTGAACTCTAACCACTCAGTTTCACTCTGCTCTAATTTGTTCTTATACACTGCTCTATTTTACTAAAAGTGCCACTAAATTCATTTATAAGCTACTTTTCTGGTCTGCTTGGCTTTAGTCACTTTCATTCTCCTCTAGTCTACTCTACTAAGCCTTACGCTACTACTCTACTCTGATATAGGTGGGTAGTAGAGAACACTTTTTCAAGTAGAAATAAGCCTAACAGAAATATTTATTTATTTATTGTTATTTTCCAAAACAACAGAACAGAGTAGAGCGAGAGCTCAGTGAGAAAAGTAAAGAAGAGGGAAGCAGAGTAGAGTTGAATAGAGAAGGCAGTGGTGGAGGAAGTACTCGGATCTTTTACTTAACTAAAAGTAGCATAGCAATGCAGAACAAGTAAGTAGATGCAGAATGTCGCATTGCAGAATAATTATTATTATTGTATTATAATGATTTATGCATTACCTGTGCGTATCACCTTAAGTTTGCAGCTTGTCAAGGTGGAGCTTACTTTAATTATTTTGTATTTTGTTTTAATAACGTGAATCTACAAAGTAACTAAATCTGTCAGATACATGTAGTGCAGTATAATGTGCAATATTGGCTTCCAAAATGTAGAAGTAAAAAGAACAGTAAAACAAAGTAGAGATGAGAATACCAGAGTAAAATAGAGTACAGTACACTGCTCTACTCTTCTCTATTCCCATGCATTCAGACTGTATCACAGCCTCCAGCTGACTGTGTTGTGGATTCACCTGTTCCTTGTGCTCAGAGCTGCTTCCTGATCCGGATGTGGGAACGTGAGAATATGGATGACTCTGCAAGGAAAACAAGTCAAGTTTCTTTTTTTTTTTTTTCGTATTGGAAGAGTCGGCCTCATTATCCTCTGGATGGGTTTCGTGGTGGAATGTGGCAGAGCTGAAATATCCCGGAACAAAGGATGTGCTCACTTTCCGTGTTTTTGTTGGCTTCATTTTCTGGTGTTTTGCTGTTTAAATGTGGTTAAGGGTCTTCGAGCTTGGTGGGCGCGCAAACTAAGACAAAAAGAAAACAGAAGAAGAAGCATTCCTTTCCTCTGCTGTTGCACCATTGTTAGGGCTGTGGTCGGTTAATGTTACAGAAGTGGCCTCATTCAGTGTTTTCAATGGCGGAAAACACAAACCAAGCAGGCTGTTGTTGAGCAAATTGTTTGTAAAGCTACATGGAAACCTTCCAATGATGAATTAAATGGATCTATAAAATAAGTGAAATAAGATAAGATCAAACTTTATTCATCCCGAGGACAATTGCTGTGCAGCAGTTGCAATATAAAGTGGGAAGAGTGCAAAAATAAAAGTCTAAGATAACAATTAGAGTAAGGTGCAAATGCAGAATATGTACAATAGCAACATCACGTTTGCTAAAGCAATTGAGATACATTTATGTCGTACAAAATTATAATATGAATACAAGTTCAAAAGGAGAAGATGGAGAATCAAAAGCTCAGCTCTGTAAAGACTGCTCTGAAGGCGACCCAGCAGGAGCTGAACACTGAACGTGACCAGTGGCCGAAAGCCAGGTCGACCCACCTGGAGATGCAGAAAAAGGAGAACAAGAAGTTTGCAGCTGACCGTCTCCAGTGGGACCAGGAGAAAGCCTCCTTGCTGAAGGAGACCAGAGCCTCCTGTGTGGCTGAACTTGAACAGCAAAAGATGAAGAATGAAAAGCTCCAGACTGCTCTTATGGCAACCGACTGAACGTGACCAGTGGGAGCAGGAGAAAGCCTCCTGTGTGGCTGAACTTGAACAGCAGAAGATGGAGAATCAAAAGCTCAACTCTGTAAAGACTGCTCTGAAGGCGACCCAGCAGGAGCAGGAGTTTGCTTTGGACCAACTGCTACCATGCTAAAAAGGTCTAGACTCAACAGACTACCTGCAAATAAAGTGGTTTTAAAAAATCTGGATAAACTGCTGTCTTCTTTACAACTTGTCTGATCACCTGGCCTCTCTGGCTTGTTGTTCCTAGATCTTAACAGTTACTTTGGTGAATACAACGGTTTCATAACGGACAGTAAACCCGAATGATCCTCATTATCCAACCAGGTAGTCGACTGTAAAGATGCTGTATAAGATGTGCATATGATGAGTCTTTAGTGATAAGTTGGAAATGCTCAATCAAGAGCCATGATATTTGGACGTACAGAGAGGGCTGGAGAGGGAGTGGTGTTACTGTTTTCTGCACTGGGGTTGGTGGTGGTGGTGGTGGAGGGAGGAGGAACAGATTCTGCAGAAAACCACTTCCAGCGGAAGTGTGTTTTAATGCTGACAGCGTTCCTGTGGAGGCTTTTATGCTAATCTGCCCCCCTAGAACGTCAGCAGTGGAAGAGTGGGAATACACGATGAAAAGCTACAGCTCTGGCCTGCCGAGTGGGGGAGAGAGGGAGGGAGAGCGGGCGGGAGGATACAGTGCAAAGGAAGGACACAGGAAGCAAACACGGCAGGGTTTTTTTATCCCTCCAATGCCAACGCTGCTTCACTTTCCCTCCACTCTTGACATCTTGTTTTCAGAGTGTACTGAATCCACCTCCACCCGCACACACCCACACAAACACACACACACACACACACACACACATTTCAGCACCACACCAGATTTTACAGCTGGATGAAGAGCATCAATAGGAGCAGTGAGCGAGCGGCCAGACAATGGACACGGCGTCCAGGCCGGCACGCCAACCCAGGATTTCCTGGCTTACACCACAAAAAAAAAAAAAATGTCAGACCCTTCCGGCTGCACAATAAAGAATGAAAGTCTTGTATGTACCCCCAAAAAAAAGAGCATGTTGGGTAATCTCACCATCCAGACAAGTGGTGTTCGTATCAGTTGGTGGACGGATATCAGGTGGTTTGTCTTTGGCTGTCAGTGTGAGTTACCGGCAGGGTCCGCCTGCTGGGCAGCTCGGCCTGTAGGACACAACACAGCTTAAAAAAGCAAACAGAGACAAAATGAGCGGTGCCTTCAAACGGGAGCACCACCCCGACATCAAACACTCTGAGACTGACCCGATCCTCCCTTTCACTGTCGCATGAGCCTGCATGGAAGCTGTCAGGCCTCGTTAGCGGAGAGACGCCCACCGCCAGCCTGTCTGCCGTCCCAACCGTCCGACCGTCTGACAGTCGGCTGGTCTGTACAGCTTTCCGTCTGACATCTCAACCCTCTGTCTGACTGTGTGTCGCCGGCTTTCTTTTCGTCTGTTTGTCCCCTAGGTTTTGAAGGAGTGGGGCAAAGAGGGCATAAATGTTGGCTCAAGGGTTTACGTGGAGTTCGGCTCCATTGAAAGGGACATGAGCTCCCCAGAAAGCCTCAATTTAGATATTTAAGGAGAGCTCTAAAATATCCTCCTTTTCGGTGACACCATTTTTTCTGCATGAATGTTTATTTTCCTGTTTATGTAGCTTCCTGAAATACATAATAGGCTAATAGTAAAGCACTTGTCATCGTACGGTTTGTCAACACAAACCTTTGTCGGACACTGTGCATTGGCATTGTTATTGTGTCTCGGCAGAGAACACTTAAAGAGTCGCTATTGCAGATGAAAGGTTGATATTATTATGCATCACAGGTGCACCACGCTGTTTTGCCCAAAGCACGTTTTTGGAAGTGGCCTCACCTGTAACTACTGATCTCGGTGTGAATGTTCTCTAAGAGTGTTAGCATGCGAACATAAATAGCATCCAACACAAAGTACAGCGGAGGCTGACGGGAATGTCATTAGTTTTGCAGGAATTTGGTCCTAAACCAAAGTATTGGGCACATTAAAATGTTGACATGATGATGGCGCTCGAAGAAAAGCCAGAGGATCACCAAAGTTATTACAATTTATCCTCAGGGGAACATGAATCTGTATCAAATTTCATGACAATCCATCCAATAGTTGTTGAGACATTTCACTGAAAACCATAAATATCGAACTCGTTGCGCTAGAGGAAAAAGTCAGTAGGATTCATCCTCTGTGCACCATGAATGTGTGAACTAAATATCATGGCAATCCATCCAATAGTAGTGGAGGTATTTCAGTCCAAAGTTGTGAACCAGCCGACATGGAGCTGCTTGCGTGGCTGAAACATACTTTTTCTTAGTAAGTGGAGTTTGTGTGTGTTTTTCTTAATGTCTGCGACACCTATTCAAGTGCTGCTCTATATACATTATTCATTAAACTGTGACATATAATACAAAAAGTCACCATTGCACCCACCTTTGATTTCCTGTAAACCCACTCTGAGTCCTGTGATCTCCTGAGGAGCAGAGCATCAGGGATTCCCTCATCCTTCCTGCCCTCCCTTCCTCTCTTCGTCCCATCATCCTTTACTTCCTCCTCCTCTTTGCAGGGGCACATAAGCCTCTTATCGGCAGGCTTCAGGGAAGCTGAGTGGCTCACAAACTGTTTGAAATGCATTGCTTTTACAATGGTCTTCGTAGGAATGTGTGAAATCTTTCCCTCAAATGTTGAGAATCATAGCTACAGTGCAACCTGACTTCAGATCACTAAGAACAAGAGGATCCTTGAAAACTACACTTTTCTTTTCACATTACCTCAGATCATATCAAAGGAACCTCAAGGACAGCTGACCATCAATGCTGGTGAAGTTGAAAGGAAAGCATAAATCTCAATCTCACCCCAGGAAGGGGAAAACTCTCCCTCGGAGAGTAATGGAGGCAGACAGAGGAGGTTTTTGTGCCGAAGGGAAACGAGAGAAGTCGACGATTATCAGCACCAAAGGCAAAAAGATCCCTTCATTGTTAAAACTCCCCCGAGCAAGGCTCTGAAGCCGAACATGCTCTTTTGTCGCTCCTGATTTGAAACACAAAAGATCCTCATGAGTGTGACTCTGAGGAAGAGGTGGAGACAATCTTAAATCTGTCTCTAATTTGCTCAAAGAACAAAAACTAAATTGTTCCAACTAATGCTGTCAAATACTTTCACAAAAGCAGTACCAACAACACAAACCATCATTAGCTTAGAAGAATTTCATTCTTCCTGAAAAACTGAGATAAAGACGCAGGACGTGAAACCTTCTTTGTTTGCTACATTCACAGAGACTTGATTTTCAAGTCTAAACACAAGATAATTAAACAAGATATTCAATATCTGTCAAAGAAGATAAAGGCAACCCCTTTTTTTCATTCCTGGATTTTCCAGCGAATGAACTTGCATCTCATTTTCACAATACCAGCAACACTTCTTATTCAATATTCTTCTATCTTCTATCTGTCCCATGACTGCTTACCTTTATAATGGCCTACAACTCAAACGTTCTGCTTTGTAAGATGCAATGAAAACACGAGGATAAATGTGTACCAAAACCTTCTTCAAAGTTCAGCTAACGAGAAGCCCCACGTTACAGTTGCAGTGTAAGAGGGCTATGTGTGGCTGCTAGAGACCACCAGGGGGCCCCCAAACAAGCACATTGAAAATGACTGTTGCCAGGTAAAACATGTTACAGTTAGTAAAAGCTGACTTTTCTTTATCCTAAATAATTGCAGGTTTTGCTTGTGTTTTCTCAAGGCATTCATCAAACTGTGTAATGCTGCATCTTGGTACACTCCCCCCCCCCCCCCCCCCCCCCCCCCCAGCTGTGGAAGAGATGCCCGCCACAGCGAGCGGACATCCGCAGACTGTCATCCTGCGAGAGGTGTGTGTGTGTGTGTGGGGGGGGGGGGGGCACTGACCCGTGGCTCCTTAAACACATAGAGGTCAGCCAAAAACAGAGCTGTTGGATTCAGACGGAGCGTCAACCTGCAGCCTCCTGAAAGGAAGTCATTGTGCTGTATGTCTCTGGAAACCTCCCTCCATCTCCATCGTTTTCACTTTCACTCCAGGCTAATTGTCTTGAAGGAAAAAAAGCTGTCAATTTATACTGCAGATTGAGCAAAGGCTGAAACGTACATTTTAGAATAAATGTATTTATTGTGTGTTTTGTTTTTTTGTTCAGTTTAAGGTTTTGACAGTTTAAGAGAGACTTGCAAGCAACGTGTAGTGTTTTATTTCCAGTGTATTGAAGAAAGGCCGGCATCAAAAAGTTCGTTTTTATGGTGTCAAATGTGCTGCAGCTGACAAATTAACTTTCAACCCTGCAAACTGACATACATGAGAGGAGCAGTGCAGTAGATGTAGCAGTATCACAATGTAAAAGTACTACATTACAAGTCCTAGCAAAAGTACAAAATTCACAACTAAATGTACGTAAACCTTTGTATATACAGTTTATGGGGCGAACTTGAGGCTTCAAACCCGTAGTCCATAAACCAATGAATGACGTTGTATACTTATATATTACCTACAGTCTATGACTTAAACTTACAATAACTCATTTCTTGTTGACTTGTTCGCAGCAGAAACAAGTTGTGAACACAACACTGACACTTTTTAAGTTGATATGTCGAACTTGTGATCAAACAGCTGCCTATTTTCATATACGGCAGTTACAGAGCAACATGATGATTCATCTTAATTTGTGTTTGTGTCCACCTGATGAATGTCAGTCCGATATTCTCTCTCTCTTAGCTCTGTTTTTGGTCTCCACCAACCCCTGAGAGAAATATCCGACTCTTTAGCTGCTAAATGCTGCACTTTCTTCACCAGCTAGTCTCTCCCTGTGTCTGTCTGCTGTTTGCTGCTGATTTTTTTACACCTTCTTTTAGAAAACGACACTATGAGAGCAGTGAGAGTGAACCACAAATGCAAACTTGTGGGCCAGACAGATAAACAATGAGCTGAAACTCGCTATAAAGCTGCAGATTCAGCTGATCGTTCCTCTGGAGGTTCATCACCACCAGAGACACACAACACATTGTCACAATGTTATTCGAGAAATATTGAGCTGCTTTTAAGTTCCAAAAGTAAAAGTACTCATTATGCAGAATGACTCTGAATCTGCTAAGTACAGCTGCCATATACACTATATAGTGGAGTAAAAACTACAATAATCTGAGCAGAAGTATAATTGAGTGAACATGGAAATACTCAAGTAAAGTACCTGTAGCACGTAGAGTAAATGTACTGTTGATGAAGTCAGCACCTCCGCTCCACCCATCCAAAGACACTCATAAACTCTCATAAACTCTCCCTCTCTCCTGCTGTCTCCTGTGAGCCTCGCTGGTCGTATTAACTGCCGCTCTGCTTCACATTGAGAGGATCAAAGCCTGGAGGCTGGGCTGTGAGGCAGTAATGTGTTTCCACAGGGGAGTCCTCTCCCTGGGAAAGTGCAATAGGTTAGAATATCAATGAGACGTGCCTGAGAGCGTAACCGCTCACCTGTTGTCTGACTGTGGCTCTAGCTCTAGCTCTGGCTCTGTGCGATGAGGAGGCTGCCTCGGCTTCCTCTGTTTCCCAGCAAACATTTTGACACCGAATAAATCAAGACAACAGTACAGTACAGCAAGTCTGCAGGCAGGACGGCTGTAAGAAAGCTCAGACACGTTGTCATCACTGTTTCACATTTAGGTAGCGCCGGAGGAAGTATTCAGATCCTTTACTGCGGTAAAAGTACTGTGAAAATACTTCATTAAAAGTATGTTTAAGTACAAGCATTCAAATGTGCTTAAAGCATTAAAAGTATAAATGTGTCTGCTGTGACTGTTATGCTATTATATATTCTATCATTATATTATTGTTACTCATGCATTCGTGTAAAAGCAGGAGGCAGGAGGATAAAAATGAGGAAACCCGTCACAATTACCCAGCGCCCAAAGTGACACCTTCACAAAGTTAGTTTTGTTATAAACACAAAGACATTCATGTCTATGACAGAAAAAGTGAGAAAATCTGCAGTTTACTGCTCTGCGTTGTTTTTTTTATACTGAATAAATGTATAATTAAATGCGGGAATAAATTAAGAAACAAATGCTGAAGTAAATACAGAAATAGAGCAATGAACAAATAAATGCTGAATAATAAAATAAATTCTGATAATTTAACAAGACATTAACAAATAAATTAAAGTTATTTCTCTAATTTTGTTCACCTGCATTTATAATTTACATTTTTAGATTTCTGTGTCTATGTTCACGAGGTAGGTGGTCCTTACCTCAGTCTAATTTATATTTATGTATTTAATTATGTATTTCAGCATTTATGTATTATTTTGTTTATTTATCTCTGTATATATTTATACATTACCAGATGCAGAGAGCACTCAGAACCCTTTACCGTCACAAAACATCACGTGTTAGTTTTAACCAAGCTATAGTTGGTTAAAAATTGGGTGAAAACTTTTGCTCCCATTTGTCCCATTATTCAGCCTAATAATCTTTGAAATATTCAACAGCAGTTAGATAAACTGTAATATGTCACTATAACATTATTTTCTGGACTTTTCCCTTAAAATTAATTTAATGACATCGTGCCGGCTCGATATAATACATCTCTAATCTTTTCTTCTGTTGTGCCAACCAAACCAAACTACCATTTTAGTGGCTGTGAAATGAAAATTAATCACTGCACAGTCAGAGTTAATCATCTACAATTTGTGTTAAAGTGTTACAGATTGGCCATTTAAGACTCCTGGGTCTCTGCTCGAAACAAATCTGCGACAGGAAACAGAAAACGGAAACATTCAGTTGATCCAGCTGTTTTCTCCCTTTCTCCCCTTCCTACTCTATCTGTGCCTGTCCCCCTTTCTCTCTCTCCCTCTCCCACATATCAAGTGTCCGGGGGAGTAGAGAGGGGGGAGGAGGAGGAGGAGGAGGAGGAGGAAGGGGTTCAAACAGGTGTCTGACTGTCCCAGAAGTCTGTTGGTTGGTCTGCTGCAGGTTTTACCTCGTGCTCCCAGCTGCTCTCTCTCACACACACACACACACACACACACACACACACCCCAATACCACCATGTCCATCTGTCACAAGAATTAGAAGTAATCCATAGGAATTTTCAGATGTCATGGAAGGAGAGGTGTGTGTGTGGTGTGTGCGTGCGTGTCTGTGTGTGTGTGTGTGTTTGTACACTTTCACATGGGGTTGTAACCCGACCGCCTGGCCACCTGCAGCAGACGGCTGAGAAGCCCAAAGAAAAAGAGGACACGCACTTTCTCTCTCTCTGTGTTATTGACATGTCTACCAAAGCAATGTACAGAATGATCAGCGGTTGGACAAAATAATGTAAACGCCTCATGGGAAAAGACTTACACTGACATAACTTCTCGTCAGATAAATGCACTGATGTTGAAACATTAGCAATAAGCTGTTGTGTTGGTGTTTCTATTCGTTCTTTCAATAATAACTATTTTAACCGAGATACAAAAAACTGTATAATTCAGACACCAAATGTATTATTGAAATAGTTTTGGCCCCAAAAGAAAAATAATTAAATTATTCATACGTCCATTTAATCGATGTTCCCACAGTGTTACATGACTGAATTGCATGACTGAAGAATACCGTTGGGACTTGAATTTATTTTACTCAGTGATTAGATTGAAGAGGTCTAAACTATGTTCAGCTGATATTCCTGCTAACCCTAAAGTAACATTCTGTTTCTTTAGTGAAGAGCTTTGCTAAAGCACACTGTGAAAAAATACTCATATTGAAATTACAAGTAAAAGTCCTGAATGAAAACGTGAAAAAGTACATAAGTATAATCAGGAAAATGTACTTATATGAACTTATATGAGTATTATATGAACATTAATTGGCTAAATTTATCATTTGGTCCACAAAATAATAGAAAATGGTGGGAAAAACAATCACAGTTCCTCAAAGCCCAAGGGGACGTGTTCAAATGATTTATTTTGTCCGACCAACACAAAACACAAAGACATTCACTTTACTGTCTTAGAAGATGATGACCATTCTGTCTATGGTCGTCCTCTCCAGGTCCTGACACAACGAGTGAAATGTCCAAATTATTTTGCCTTTTTTTTTCTCCCAGTGTGACGATGTTTACGTCTTTGGACGGTGGTGGACATTCCTCACATTCCTGTTCCGTCTACCTTAATACATCACCCAGGTTGTATTTTTGCTCAGTGTGCAGTTACCTCATTATTGTTTAGATCTTTACAAATAACAGTTTAAACATCAAGACCACACTGTCATCATAAAAGCACAAACACACACACACAGAGACACGACTGATGAGACAAAGTGATGAAACTATCAGCGAACAGAGCTACACACACACACACACACACACAACACACACTTACAGCCATCAGGTAGCACAGGTGGCAGATGTTGGTGTTTCCCACCTGGCCGCCTGTCAGTAACAGAGTGGCTTGCTGACTGATGGCTGATGGGAAATGGGCCTGGTGCATGCTGGGGGAACTAGCTGATGACAGCCTGACCTGCCCGCCTGCTTTGATTGGCTGTTTCTTCACCTGCACTCTGCCGTGTTCGGGCCCCTTAAGCCCACAATAGAACTGCAATAGAAAAGAAAAAAAAGAAAGTAAAACACAGATTTATCAATGGGTCATAGTGGCTCATTGACATCAAGATGACTTCTGTGTTGATTAAAGCAGTATTTCTTTTAGATAATTGGGAACAAGCTGTAAACGCAACACTGACATATTATTTCCTTATAAGGCTCATATGGAGTTTTCAAATGGTTGCTTATGCACTCGGGCTGAGGTTTGTTTATTCGTGCCAAACTTTCACCGTACAGGGGTCACACGTTATGAAGACTGCGGAACCAAAGTTCACGAGCGGGAGTTCCGCCCAGAAACCTTCAGCCGCACGCCGTTAGCAACATGTGTTGAGGTTAGCACCACAAGCTGACACTGCGGGTTCCCGGTCAGCTACTACAGTCGTGTATAAGAACTCTTCCTAACTGGACATCAGATTGTTTCAGTTTCCCCCGTTGAAGATGTTGTAATCTGTTCCATACATCAGCGAAAAGGCTCAGTGAAGTGTCGCTTGTTTGAACAAAACACTTACCCTGGCTCTATTTTTGCAAAGTTTCTCGCACCTGCTCACCTCCAACCTATATTTTTATTGTGCCAAAATTGTCCTTGACGTCTACATTCTCCGTCCAGTCAGCTAGCTGAGGAAAACGTCAGCTGAAGTAGCTGAGGAAATGATTAAAACTTCAGAAAACCTTAAAACCTTGATGTGGGTTTTATCAATACAAGAGACACCTTTCAGATCACACATCATATTAGAACCATGTTTATCAGTGCAGCGTTAACTTGTCTCAGAAGAGTAAAAACGGCTGCTTACACTCAGTAAACTGGTCGTGCAAAGTATTTATATTTTTCTATTACTGCACTAGATATTTGTACCTTATCTTGTATCTTGTACTGTACCTGTTTTTATATCTTGTTGTTTGCATCTCATGTTTTCATTCTTCAACGCAGTTTCGTTTCTCTACAATAAGCACCTTAAAAACCTGTAAAAACAGAGTTTTTGAGAGACAAAGCAGCAAAAGCAAGGCAATAACAACAACAGTGACGCCCAACAAAGCACGACAACTAAGGTAAGAGTTAAACCGGATAAAACAGTACAATAGATGAAACAAACAAACAAACAACCGATACGGTAAAAATAATGAAAAATAATTTAAAAATAAAGCAGTAAAGCAACAACATCACATAAAAGCCAGTCTGTAAAAATAAGTTTTAAGAAGTGACTTAAAAGAGATTAGTGATTCTGCACACCTTGTCTCCTCAGGCAGGTCGTTCCAAAGCCGAGGGGCCCTGATGGCAAAAGCACGCTCACCTCTAGTTTTCAGCCTCGACTTTGGAACAGCCAGAAGAGCCCCACCCGAGGATCTAAGGCTGATTAAGGGTCAACATGTCTTCTATATATTTTGGGGCCAGAGCAATACGTGCTTTAAATGTGATCAGTAAAATCGTAAAATCAATGAACAAGTAGCCAATGAATGAGAAGCCAGGATTGGGGTGATGTGATGTGATCTGTTAAAACCAGTCAGAAGCCGAGCCTTCTATGCACTGCATGTATAGATATTTTTTGCAGTGTGCGGCTCAGCCACCTGTGCCTCCGTGAGAGGAGGGGGTGAGAGTAGTGGAAGGTGAAGGGGGGGGGGGGGGAGGGAGGTTGATGCCTGGGCCTCCGGATGTCTCCATTTCAAGAGAGTGATCTGAGAGCTGTCACAGACAGAAGACACCACACTCTCCCTTTCTGTTCGCTGTGTTGTTTTTATCCCCCTTCTTTCTGTTGTTGATTCAAACAACTTAAATCTCCGATTTTTACCGACAAAACAAACAAAGACATAATAATACCAAACCGATTATTAAGTATATAAAATTGAAACCAGCCGAAAAATAGAAGACCCTGCAGATTACAACAGGACACCTACACGCATCCCTCCTCACTTCTCAGCATGTAACATGCAAAATGAGCAACATGACGGCCCACTTCATTATGTTAACACATCAGCTGATGACACAAGCGTGATACAGTGATGTACTGTTTTCTAATTATATCCAAATGTAGACAGGTTTGATGGAACAAGACTAAAACTGGTTGATTAAATGCAAGTTTAATGATCTCTTTATGTAAATGAGGTAACATAATTAAAACAAACGATCTCTGGAAGAGAACTGCTTCTTCCTAAACGACTCCACAGTGAGCAGCTCTCTGGGGCCTCACATTTTCATTTTCCAGCTTTACTGTTGTTTCAAGCATCTTCAGTTACACTGAAGGTTTATAACTTTCCTTTTGTTCGGTGTGATTAAATAAAGCGGAGTCGGACGCTGTGATGTTTTCTTTTAGATTCGAGATGTGAACCCTTTCCTGCAGACAGAAGAGGCGAAGATCAGACGCCATAAAACCGTCAGCGACTTCTTGGGGTTGATTTTTCTTTAGATCTTTTGAGCACATGACTTACATGGTCGAGGAAATGGAACAAGACACCAGAGGAAAGAAAAGCCGTGTACTGTACCATGTTTCCTCCCTGTGACCCGCAGCCACAACATTTTTATGGAAGCTGACTCTAACTGGTGATTTAGGAAACGATCTGCGTTCAAAATGATACCCCAGCACCACGGAAACAGCAGGTTTGGTCAAACAAACACAGGACTTTCAAGCAGGAGACCGGTGTTTGCCTCGCAACGTTTTGTTGAATTATTGTGACGTTACATTCCTGACATGCTAACGTATTTTACTTAGTTTTCATACTTATTTTAAGCCCAAGCATGATTTATTTTCAAAATCTAAGTAAGTAGTTTAGTTTTGTTGCCTAAATCTTAACGTTAAATTGATTGCAAAGTGGCTGCATATAATTTAACACATTATGTACGACCACAAAATACGATGTTCAGAGGTCTTGGCAGGTGGCAACCTCTTAATCTGAAAAGTGCAGCAAATGCGAATGTGCATTAAACTTGCATTCTTTCTAATGGCCGTCAGAGGGCGACCCGATTGTATAGACGTCAATGAGATAATGGCCCTACCTCTTATTTGATTTATTACCTCAGTAAACATTGTAAACATGAGTTTATGGTCTCAATTGCTAGTTTCAGGTCCTCAATACTGCATGATGTTCATTTAGTAAATGATGGTCCATTTAGAGTCACATAGACCATAAGTTGTGATTGACAGGTCATGACCACAGCGTTGTTCAGTCTGGGACATACAGTGTGTTTTCAGTTCATGAAAGTTAATTGTAACATTTTGGTCGACTAAAAATGTCTTATTCAGCATTCGGTTGTACTTAGCTCCACTCTCTCGTATCACTTCTGCTTCCACAAAACCAAGATGGCGACGGCCAAAATGCTGAGGTCAAGGCTTCAAAATGGCAGTCCACAAACCAATGCGTGACGTGATGGTGACTACGTCCACATACAGTCTATGGGTCGTAGTCATTTTGTGTATTTCAGTGAGATCACCTTGCAAAAAAAACAACCTTCAACCATCAGAATAGTTATATTAATGTTCTGTCAATCGATTAATCGATTAATCGACCAAGTGGTTTTAGTTGTACATGTTAAACCTGTTGGCTAGTTTCATTTATATCAAATAAGAAGCTCATCACATGTTAACCTGCACAAATATTGTCTGATAAATGTTGTGGAGTGGAGGTGGAAAGTAACATGAAATGAAAAGACTCAAATAAAGTAACTCAAATCTGTGCTTAACTGTTCACTTATGTAAATGTTTATAACTGTAGCCACTGAACGCTGAAACCGTTTCTGATTAAAGCAACAAGTAGGTGACGCTGTGGATCGCCATCTCAATTACAGGCAGGACACAGTTAAGTTCGACACTTCTTTTATAGCGTACTGATGCCTTTACCAGCTGTCGATCCAGC
The DNA here is from genome assembly GCF_050575085.1 of Anarhichas minor. Lineage (NCBI taxonomy): Eukaryota > Metazoa > Chordata > Actinopteri > Perciformes > Anarhichadidae > Anarhichas > Anarhichas minor. The sequence continues at coordinate 19,715,491 of NW_027466473.1, read as the reverse complement.
GCGTCCCTTTTCCTTTTCCAGAAAAAGAACACCTGGATACAACATCTGCATTTATAATGCATATCATTACAAATCAGCATACAGACAATGAGAAACCAAGAGATCCATGACAGTTCAAGTGTCTCACAAACACACTGTGGCAACCACAGCCTTTTTCCAGGCAAATTTAACTGACAATGAACAATTTATTCAGGCTCGTCCGTTAGTGTAAACTATAAACTGATGCAGTTACTGCATTTTGATACTGACATTTCTCTTCTAATTGAATCACAATAACGGTGGAGCCCATTCAGCCTACAGGGGACCAAGACTAATTGTCTTGTCTGGCTGCTCTCACGGAGTATCCTGATGTCCCCCAGCATGCTCCAAACACTGTATACAGTAATACTGGACACACAGATATATACACACATATAGACAGCTGCACTGCTAAACTTTATTCACACTGGTGTCGATAAAAACAAGAGAGTTGTTTCAGCCATGTAGGTCCTAGAGAGGAAAAGTCCTGTTCCTTTTCTCAAAGACCTGAGTACTTCTTCCACTACTGCAGAAAATACTTCCAAAAACAGCATCTCCTGCCACAACTCTGTTAATGGGATTTATTCATCTTTTTTTATGTATACTGTGCATTGTGAAACCCCTTTACTTTGCTTCATGCAAAATCTCCTAAATTCCCCCTTTCCCTCATAAATCTACTATTTCTTCAATTCTAGAAATGTATTAAAACTGAAATATCACATATGTCATTTATTCTTAGCTTTTTAAAAGTATTTAGACTCTTTGCTATGACACGCTCAGGTGTCTCCCATTTATCTTGATCATCTTTGAGATGTTGTTACACCTTGATTGGAGTCCACATGTGGTCAATTCAACTGATTGGACAGGACGTCCATATACGGTCTGACAAAAAAAAAAGATCGATGAGGAAAATAGCATATGGTTTCTGAATGAACTCTTAAGAAAATTATTCCCTCATTAATCTCCTGGTGGAAAGTCATACTGCTATCTACTAAGATCAAGACTTTTAGGTCCTAATGAGTCCGATTAGACAACCCTCTGTTCAAACACCACATGACTGAAGGAGTGAAAGTGACAAAGGAGAAATAAAACAGAAGCAAAGACATGTTTGTCTTCATGGTCAAAGCTTGGTCAATTAAATCCAACGTGCATCATCGTTTTTGACAACCAAGCTTTTTCTTTTTACGATGTTAAGAAAATACTACAAAAAATTACAAGCTTTATTAATTCTATACATCACGTTTTTTTATTTACTTATTTTTACACCTCTGCAGCAAACAGATGTGTGAAAATCTATTTTTCATTTAGTACATTTTAAAATGAATATCTGAAAACGTAATTAACCCAAACTCTCCCCCAATTTCACCAGCAGGTTTTTGATCTTAACAGCAGTGTTTATGAAGCTCAGTGGCCTCGCCTCATGAGTGAAACAAATATATATGTGTACATATATATATATATATATATGTGTTGAAGCTGCTGTGCTTCTTTCTTAAACAGACGTAAGTATAAACTTTACACAGATCCACAAACATGAAACACACTTGACTTACACACACACGTTTCTTTCAGGTACGGAACATAACTGTACACACATATTAATGTCAGACTGGGCTCACTGACCTTCACTGTGAAGATAAAGAGGGAACAAGCCGTCTGTATATCTGACAAATTACTTTCTATATATTACACACGGGGGGGGGATGAAAATGTACCCCAAAGCATCAGTTCTGGGGGTTAACCTGAAAGATTTAAGGCTGTCGGGGGATCAACGCTAGTGAAACCTCAGCCAGGAAAATTCCCGGCGACTGACTCGACGCCGTGTTGAGTTCAGAACAGTCTGCATGTGTCTTAACAAGCATTCATCTTTGTATTAGCACACTGTCAACTCTCGACTGCAGGGAGAGAGACGCTGTTAAAAGGCCTCAGTGTGTTTCAAAAGAAGTGCTTGTTCTAGAGTCTCCACCTCCACACACGGAGGCTTTAGACGCCCTCTTTTCCTCAATCAGCTTGTGGCTGTGAGCAGTGAGCTCTTACATGAACACAACATCTCAGCTCCATAGTTGTCACTGTTAGCTGCGAACCTCCGGCTCAGCGCTCACCATGTTGAGAACCGTTGAGAGTCAATTAAAATGAATCCAATCTCGTATAAAGCACCTTTTAAGTGAAAGTAGTAATACCAGACTGCAATGTTGCAAAGTAACTAAAACATTTACTAAGTACTGTACTTCAGTACAATTTTGATATACTTGAACATGAGTATTTCCATTTCATGCTAGCTTTTGTACTTTGACTGCACGACATTTATTTGACTTTTAGTAAATGTTGACATAAATAAACATGCTACGCTTATATATGATCCAGAGATATACTACTCTGAGTACTTCTACTACTGCTACGCTGCTCACTTGGGACAAGGCAGCCTTTTAATGGGACCCAGCTCTCAACAGAAAAAAAAACAATATCAATGCATCAGCAGAAAATCAGAAGAAGAAGAGGTCAGAGTCTCCCCATGTCGTTTGATATTAGTAGCACCGTTATCAATAATAATATTACATTGTTTTGTCTGCGTGCTGAGCTCACTGTTGACGGCTCATTTGAGGAAAATGTCACTTGAGTCTGAACCCTGAACAAGCTTTTGTCACGAGCTGATCCAGCACCAGCAAAGAGTAAGTGCACCACCGTGTGGTGAAGCTCAAGCGTGGTTTTCTGGTCTCTTCAGTGTGTGATCTCACTTTGCTCTGTGGTTGGTTAATACGTCTGTTTCTTCTTCTACGATATTGTCTTTATGAGCAAAGAATCTCGAGACGCTTCTACCCTCGGTGTTGCATGACTAAAGAGAATACTGTTGGAACTTGGATTTTGAATTTGTTTTCCAGTCCAGGAAAGCGTCTGTGGCTCTCGATCATTGTTAAACCACAACGGGGCCATTGTGCTCGGTCTACTCAGTGGTTAGATTGAAGAGGTTTAAACTGTGCTTTGTCTGTCCAGTGTGTTCAGCTGGTATTCCAGTAGTGCTAACCTTAAACTAACATCCATTGTGAAGTTTAAAACACATTGCCGGTTTATTCCAGCTTGTTATAGACATTATTTTGCACTCGACAATGAAACAAAAACCTGTTCCTCGTTAAATCTGCACACATTTTGATGCGAAGCTTCCAGTTTCTTTTACCAATGACTGGTGATTTCTTCTATTATTCCACTGTTGCTCAGAGGGATCTTTGTCTCTTTCTGCCCTTTTATATCAGTCGTGTTGAACCACCGTACAGCATTTTGTTCTGTACAAAGCAAACCCTTCACACAAAACATGTATTAGAAGAGGACTTTCTTTATCCTAAAAGCATGTAAGACCACTCAGAAATAAAGAGTAGTCCTCTCAGACATCTGATTGGACCCTATCGAGCTTCTGTTGCAGGAAATTATTAACCTTTGCACTCACGAAGCAGCGAGTCAGGGTCGACCTGATACTACGCACTCTTCTCATTTGTGCCTCCGTCGTCCTGCCTGAGACTCAGAAATCGATCTCAATGCGTCATGTGGAAGGATGTCACAATTCCTGAAACGCATCTTGAGGAGAGAGGAGGCTTAACCGAGCGGCTATGAGCGAGGATGCACAGGTGTATCCTCGTCCCGAGACGTATATCAGAGGCTTGTCACATTATGCCACGTTGTGATTGGATTTAAAATTGAATATATATGTTGTCATGCTCATCTGACAGAGATCATAAAAGACAGATGATGCAGCTGTGCTACACGTCATTTTTAATTAACGACCGCTCCAAAGCAAGGACGTCTCATTTTGTTAAATGTATGTTGCCTCCTCGTGTCTCTTCCTCGCCTCCTCCGCTCGCTTCTTAGGTTGGTTGGACTAAGAGGAGAGGAGGCGAGGAAAGGAATTGAGGATGTAGAAACTGATAAAAGAGCAGAGCCGTGTGTGTGTGTGTGTTGAAGGCAAACAATCAAACAAACTCTCTTAAAACATTTCTGCACTTTATGCACATCTTTGCTGCTTTTTACCCCCCTCAGTTATACACAACATATTGAAAATAAATCTTAAATCACAAAACGCCAAACACACAAAGGCTGAGGGTGAAAACAAAAAAAGGCCATTTGTCTTCTATACACCATGAACTATACAGTATGTATGAGCCCTCTTTGAAAAACTAAAACATGGTGGAAGAACATTCAATCCTGAAATATTCAACCGATCGTCTTGTACGAGGACAAATGGACTAAAAAAACAACATAATATTGACATCACTTTCTAATTTGACATCACTGTTGAAAATCTCTGCTATTGACAGTAATTATTACAGAGCTCAGAAAGCATCTATCGGTCTCTTCTAGAGGTTACAAAGCCCAGAACTCAGAAGAAAAGTACTTCAAAATCTTTCAGTAAACCAAAACTCAACGGTACAAAAAAAAGCTCACAGCTGTTACAGATCCGCTGCATTAGAAATCATCGTAATCCCTCTCATCTCTCCATTTTAGTTATCAACACTGTCCAGACTCCTGAAACTTTATAAAATGACATCAATCTCTACAAAATGCTTGTTGTTGTTGTTGTTGACAGATTCTGGTACGTTTACAAGCAGAAGAGGATCTAATTTAGGCTCTCTGAGATCACAATAAGCCTTTTAGCAGCAGTCCTTTATGCAACCGACAGAAGATATGTATATGTAATGTCTCACAGGAACGCACGATTAAATGAATCTTAGTCAAATTGGCTCGTTTGTTTACAGTAAAAACAAGAAGAAGTAAATGTAGAATCCTGGGCCACCTGAAGAGAAACATCAGCTCTGTCCAGACTAAACATTTAAAGGAAATCTAGTGAATTCACGACCTGGTACTCAATAAGTTACTCTGAACAAGTAACATTTCCATGGAAAAGTTCTGGAGATATTCTGGCTTTGAATTTAACAAAAAGAAATATCAAAACAATCGATAAAAGAAAAAATGTTCTCATAAAATTCAACTCATAATTTCAGTTTTTACAAACCATATCCAGTATCTGGACAGAGAGCTCTCCTTCCATCTGTCTGGACAGTGATGTCAAAACTGGCTGCAGTGACTCGTCTGGTCGTGCAAAAGTTCGATTTCACCGCTTCGCCATCGTCTTCAACGCCGGGTTCAGAAATACTCAAACTTGCAGAAAGCAGAGGAAGAGGAGACGTTTCAATAAATATATTCACTGGAGATGCAAACCAACTATATCGAGGCGAGGAGAAGATCTAGAGACAGGAAGCAGCTTTGCTCTGATCTGGTAGATGTTACTATTAGTTAGATATTAGTGGGGGGGGGGGGGGGGGGGGGAACGATTACGATACCCTGCTGTCTCCAAACTTTAAACTCTCCTCCTGTTACTTCATTGATGTATATAATAATGTCCCGATAATAGATCAGTACTGGCTAAATAATGGCCGATCCGATCCTTTCTTCAGAACTCCAACAGAGTGAGACATCTTCTCGTTAAATGAGTCAGCTGATCACATCTCATCAATTTCAAGCTGTCACATTCTCGTTCAAATTAAAATCGATCATTTAAGTTTATGAACAGTTTATGATGCTATTAATCGGGGCCTTGAGTATTCGGCTGAAGTAGCTTGTGAACAGTAACATTAATAAGTCTTATACTTATCTAATCAACATTTAGGTAAAGACAAGTACCGGAGATACCAAATATCAAATCCACATCAGAGGGTCGTTTCATCGCGGCCCAAACGCACTGAAAGCATCCGACTCACGCGTTTGGTTTAGATTTTGGAGCATCGCATGAGGAAACATCTGTTTTTGTTCTGCAGCTGGAACGCCTGCTTGGAGAGCTAAAAGGAAGAAAAGGATTTTCCCCAAGAGGACGTTCTCTTATTAAAAGAAATGAAGTATTAATAATAACAATACTGTTGCCTTCACTGGTTAAAATGACAAACGTAGTCGCAGCAGCTGTCGCTAACATAAATTTCATCTGTAACTTGATGTCTGACTAAAATAAAACGTTGTTGGGTTAGTGTGCTCAGCTTCCCACTAACACCACTGTACAACAGTCCCAAACACTCGAACAGGGCGATAAGGAAAAATCAATTTGCCATCATCTAGTTAAACTTTCATTTATGTATCAATATGTTAAAAGATAAAGGTGTTAAAGGGTATCTGTTATGTACAGAAATGTCTAAATAGCAACCATTTCTTAAAATACTGCTGGTTCTGTGCGGTTGACATTTCAAATCTGCAATACGTCACAGGAGCATCAATGGACGCGTTCAGTGCGTTTGGGTCCTTTTTTTAGAGGAGAAGACTTGAAGCGTTTCAGTTGAGTACTCAAAATGATAAAATACCACGTTGGGGTATTTGAGGGTCCAGGTGACTGAGAAGAGACTCTGGCAGGAGGTTGATGTTAGTGTGTTAAAGGGGGCTGGTTGTTTTTGTGTCATTCCAAGTCCTGACTGAATCCTCTGCAGTCTCTTCCAGCCCAGCCTCAAGTAAACTGGTTCTCCTCCGAGTACTCCGTGTCCTCTGGAGCGTACTCGTTATTTTCGGCAGCGTACTCGTTATTTTCGGCAGCGTACTCGTTATTTTCGGCAGCGTACTCGTTATTTTCGGCAGCGTACTCGTTATTTTCGGCAGCGTACTCGTTATTTTCGGCAGCGTACTCGTTATTTTCGGCAGCGTACTCTTTATTTTCGGCAGCGTACTGCACGTCGCCCTCGTACGACTGTTCTGCTGCGTCTTGGTTCTCTGCAGTGTTCAGGCCGGACTTCTTCACTCTACATCAAAAGACACATTTTAAGATTGTTTTGTCAGAGGAGCGTTTTTCTTTTTTTCAACAAGACTGATTGGTTAGTTCAAAACAAAACAGAAATCAGAAATCCACAAGCAGACAGATTATAAATAAACATCTGTCCAGATAGAAATGAAAGAGCGCAATTGAAGTGTTTTTAAGCTCATGAAAAACCAACAGGAAGCGATATAACCCCAACGTCATGTTGGCCAATCGTGCAAAAAAAACAAGAAAAAAAAGATGTTGTGTAAAAAGTCCTGTTTGCAAGGTTAGAGCCGGCACAAAGTTTTGCACGGAGACGAAAGGCCAAAACGCAGAGAAAAAGCTAGCTTAAAAAAAAATACCTGTGTACACGTGGAGTACTGACGGAAATGTGATTATCAGGGAGAAATAAAAAGTGTGTACTTACTGGTTCTTATGTTTGGCGCCACTAATATGAGACTGGTACTGCTCCACAGAGTTCAGTTCGATGCTGCAGACGGTGCACGGGTAGCCCTTCAGTGTGGAAGCTGGAGGCACACAGGAAAGGAGAGAGGGGTGTTTTCGTGTCCACACAGTAAAAAGAAAGACTTAATGAATGATTTATCCTCAGACGGGGTCTGTGGTCTGACCTGGTGCAGTGGAGGGGCCGTATGTCTCCATCAGTTTCTGCTTGGTCATCTGTTTCCTGTGCTTCTTGCCCACGTAGTGCTGCTGGGCCATGAGCGGGTTGTTGAAGGAGGCCTGGCAGATGGAGCAGAAGCGGTCCGGGTCGCTGTTGCTGTCGCCGCCCGTCGCCGGCACGCCGCTCGAATCGTCTGCAGGTTTCTTCTTCGGCAGGACCGTCAGTGGCGTTTGGGAGGCTACTGCTGCAGAGGAGATGCAATAAAAAGACAGTAAGCAACACTTACAATGTCAATCATACTTATAGGGAACCAGATAAAAAACTATACGCAGAATCGGGGGGGAAAAGAAAATGGAAGGTAACAGAGCCGCAGGTTATGAATAAAATCATACAAAAGCACGTCCATACCTGGGGCCTGGGGGCCGACGGATTTCAGCCGCAGGTTCTTGGCGTGAACTTTTCCCTGGTAGTGAGACTCGGCCATCACAATAGAGGAGAAGGTCATGTTACAAACATGACACACCTTCGACCGGTCGGTATCTCCGTTGTTACAGTCCTACACACACACACACACACACACACACACACACACACACACACACACACACACACACACACACACACACACACACACACACACACACACACACACACACACACACACACACACACACACACACACACACACACACACACACACACACACACACACACACATCATTTCTGGATACAAGAGGCATCACTTGTCCCGGTGGGGGGAAAAAAGGACGATTTGTTTGCACATCTGTTGTGTGAACAAAGGTCCACACAAAGGCTTCATCTGGAGGATAAAAGGTGTTTTTTCGAAGCTTTAAAATGGCATCAATTAAGAGATGCAATTAACGGCTACACCTGTTTATCTTCACAGTGATGTACATTTAATACATTTAATGGTTTCTGTTGTTTTGGGGGATTTGAGCTGTTGAACTGAGCTCTTTTCACTCACACTGTCAGACGATGACGACTTGAACTTCTTGAGCTCCGGCTCCTTCTCGTTCTGCATGGAAAGATAACGGCGCACTTTGTTGCCGTGTTTCTTGCTCTGAAAAGACACGACGAGCACAAACGTTTCATCACAAAGTGGACAACAAACACTCAGGACGGCTAATAATCATACCGTTAAAAATAGGTAAAGTCAGCTGAAAGCGCAGCAGCAGACTGTGGGCTCACTGACCTGATAATGAGTCAACTTCTGAGACTCTGAAATGAGAACAGCGCTGCAGACTTTACACTGGGAGTCAGAAAACAGGTCGCCGTGCTCCTTTATCATCTTATTTACTGCAGGGGGGAGACAGAGAGAAACAGGAGATTTCAAAATCAGGTCACATCTCCTGGGATATAATGTAATTATAAACACACAACGTAAAACCAAAAAACATCTGTGGCAAAAGTTCAAACAACAATTTTGCTCATGATGCTTTTTATTTATCAAGACAGCTCTGTGGTGTCCACCTCCAGTGGCATCAAAATCCTCTGTATTAAGAGTTATTTCTTTCTTTTTATAAAGTAGTAGTTATTGCTTAAATATAAGATGCTCACCTTGTGCACATGTTAACAGTACATGCAAGTCAATGGCAAACGCCTGTGCACAGATCTGTAAACACCAGACAGACAGACGCACGTTTTGGTCCTAATTCTGAGTTTGAGTCTTTGCTCTTTGCTCAAACAAAGTATTCACCTCGATGCAAAGACGGGACAAAAACAACGGCAAATATACTGGACAGATATGATTAATCCAAGTATTAAATCAGGGGATTAAAACTTGGTTGGATGCGACATTTAAGGAGCACTTCCACTGACCGAGTTGGTTTGGATGAGATGTATTTAATTCAGATGTGGAATACATCACCGGCTTCATCCGTCTGTTAAAGGCATTTTGTCACTCAGACAAAAGGTGTTTGTCTATTAGATTAGATTAATTTAATATTGTCTTTGCACAGAGTACAGAGACAACGAAAAGCAGTTTGGCATCTATAACCAGGAGTGCAAAAAGCTGCAAAGTGCAGAACAAAATATAGAATAAACAGTAAAGGGGATGTGTGCCAAGATCCTGTGTGAGCAGTATGAACAGTATGTAAAGAATCAGATATCAATATGAACACAGGAGGCAGTTCAGGTAGAAGTACAACAACGCTCATGGTGCATTAGAGGGAGAGGTACAAAGTTATCACACAGGCTACTACATCAGTGACGCACTTCTCCATCACATCTCTTAAATAAATTGCATTTTTAATTTCTCTGCAAAGCTTTGGTGAACAGCTGCTTTTTAAATGCGCTGTATAAATCAAATGTGCTTAATGTCAGAAATACAATATTAATAAAAAACACACGTGACAAACTTCTGTATGGACACAGTGTCTTCACCACATAGACAGATGTTTACATCTCCGTTGACATTGTTTAAGACCTGAGGATTATAGCTAACCGCACATGGCCTAAACAAAAATGAACGTCTGTCAATGACCCGCTATTGACCCAAATTTAAGGATGCCTCCTTCAGTCTCCGCTGGTGCACGTGCAGGGTTATTACTTCACGAGCAGTCTGAAGCAACATCGGATGCAGATATGCTCTAATCGACCTTGGAGCTGAAACGGCTACCGTTAGCTTAGCTTAGCAAACACGCTCCGCTCAGCCTGCATTGCCGCCCGGGACGGCTAACGTTAGCTCGCGTTAAGCTAACAGCAACACTGGTATTTTAACCGCGACTGTGACTTGCACTGACACGCAATCTTATTTTAATGCATGCGTGTGGAAACGGGTCATACCTTCCGCCGGCCCCGAAGGTAAATAAGGAAAATCCTCTGTCTGCATCGCGTCGGCCATAATTTCAACTCAAAAGCCAGCGGCGTCCTACTGCGCATGCGGCGCTTTCAGGCAGCCAAACGGGTAAACATAGAGCCGTAAAAAGAGAGAGTCGCGTCAATGGAAGTTCAACATGCTTTATTGCAGGGGTTCTTAACCTTTTTGACCTCGGGGCCCAACTTTTCAAGTACAAAGTGTCCCGGGGCCCATTCAAATATTAACACTATTAGTTTAACTAATTGATCTCACTCTTGGTTTGATTTGTATTCAATAACTATATTGTTACCTGTTCAACTCCACCCCTATTTTGGAGCAAAACCGCCTAAAATGACATACCCAAATTAAAATGGCTGTAGCTTCTGAACCACTGTGACTATATGCATCAAAAGTGTCAGAAAACCTGTAGGTCATATAGAAACAGAGCAGTGGGCCTTTGGAGTCAGTAAAAATTGAAGATTTTTGTCCGCATAAAATAAAAAAGTATCTTTCAGTATAAATAACTGCCTGTGGCTGTATCTGTACAGGTAGGGTTAGGGCTGTAACTACACTATCAGTGAACAACTGCCTCAAATTTGAAGAAGATTGGACAAAGTATGACGATTCTACAGTGTTTCTTCCATGAAGAGATCCAGGAGGAGCTCTAAAAGGATATTTGGAGACCCAAATGGACACATGGTAACCAAATGATATTCTGACACACTGAAGGTGTTTCTCCCTTTATATTTTGATATTATATTATCTTCCTTTTATTTTTAGCATTTGCAAATTTCAAAAACTATATATATATATGGTCGAATACGTGGTATATAAGTAACGGACTTACTGTGCGTAATGGCTGCAACTGAGTGCACGATCGAGTATGAGGGTAGCTCAGTTACGCAAGGTTATACGTTGGTTGACGGCTTATAGAAGAGGAAGATAAGGTTTGTACTTTAAGTACTAGCGTTTTCTGAAGCTACTAGCTCCATGGTAACATCCGCTAGCACATTGTTGGGTCTGTAATGTGTCTTTTTCCATCGAAATGCTGCAAGATCCGACTTGCAGCGGTTATGGCGACTTTGGACAGTGTGTGTGTTTGGGCTCCTTTTGTGAAAACTCCATGAGAAATGAAAGAAAATCGATGATTTCTTTGCAAATATGAGGGTTTTGGGCATGCTGGGATACCAAACACGGCCATGTTTTGTGACGTTTTGCGCAAGCAAGCCGTAGGAACGGAACGGAAGGCGAGGGGATCGAGGACGCCGGCGTCCTCGCGGAGATGAACAGGAAAAACCCTTGTCAAATAAATGAGATGATACAATGTGATGATCACAAAGACATTTATTTATCATGTGTATATAAACCTGCATACACAACAAGAAGCCCAACAGGCTTTCCCACGAGCGTTGGATGTTTCGTCGCTAGGTGTCGCTTTATTTTTGAAGGCTTCAGTGCTTCGTTTGACAGCATTAGCCCACATTCCACACACTGAAAGTGTTAAGAAAGTCAGGATTGTACTTGCGCACACATTTAGACTTTGGGGGGGGGGGGGGTATGGCACCACTGTCGTCTTCATTTTTTCTACCACTACAGTGTAGTGGTTAAATTGTGTAATGTTTATGATTCATTAAATGATGTAACACTGCTGCCCTCTAGTGGTTAAATCATGTAATGTTTATGATTCATTAAATGATTTAACACTGCTGCCCTCTAGTGGTTAAATTGTGTAATGTTTATGATTCATTAAATGATGTAACACTGCTGCCCTCTAGTGGTTAAATCGTGTAATGTTTATGATTCATTAAATGATTTAACACTGCTGCCCTCTAGTGGTTAAATCGTGTAATGTTTATGATTCATTAAATTATTTAACACTGCTGCCCTCTAGTGGTTAAATCGTGTAATGCTTATTACTCATTAAATGATGTAACACTGCTGCCCTCTAGTGGTTAAATCGTGTAATGTTTATTACTCATTAAATGATGTAACACTGCTGCCCTCTAGTGGTTAAATCGTGTAATGTTTATGATTCATTAAATGATTTAACACTGCTGCCCTCTAGTGGTTAAAATTAGTGTTACAAATTGTTTGTGTGTCACAGACTGTTGTGTGCTGTTGTGTTTTTCTCTGTTAAAGAGCATTAGTTGTGGGTTGTTAATTGTTGTGTTATAAAGTTATGACCATGACTAGGGTTCCCTCTCAATACATATAAGACAACTAGCGCTGACCGCTGTGCATTAGCAGCAAAGAATACATTTAGCTGCCTGTTGAAAGCAGACAGCAGTTGTTTTGGCTATGCACCGGTATAATGGTGTGTGAAGAATTCATATCATACGGGAAATTAAAACCGGTATACTGCTCAGCTCTAGTCTTTATTATAGTTTGGACAATTTTGTACCAATATTTGACGGGCCGGATTAAAAAGCCCAACGGCCGTAGTTTGCCCATGCCTGGGCTAGCGGCTAGCTGAGTGTCTTCTTCTGCTTATTGTAGCTTGTTAAACAACTGACTGACGCATTACCGCCACCAGGTGGTGGGAAGCTATATTGTAACTGAGCGTCTCATGGAGAACAGTAATATCTCTGGTGTCTTCAATTGATAACCTATGCGGTCCCGCGGCCCACAGCTGCAAAACTGAAAGTTTTTTTGCGGCCCTCTAGGTGGCGTTCATGGTTAAGAATCATTGCTTTATTGTCACATGATTCACGTAGACTTCAGAGGGTTCCAGGAAGTACTTGGTGGGCAATTTGCACGTGTAGATACTGGCAGAAATGGGCTTCCATAGAAATCTGTAGAAACAGAGAGAAATAATCTGTGTTTTTAAAAGTAAAATGTGCTCATATTTGAGGATTAGTAAGTGTAACAGGCAGACATCATCAGGCACCAAAAGTCTGTCTGTTTGTCTTAGTTTGTTCTTGAAAACTTCTCCAATCCTTCCCTAATCTTACTAATCCTCAAATATTAGCTAATTATACTTAAAAAAAACACAATATGTAATAATTTAAATATGCATGTCGCAATTCTGCCTCTATGTTTGCATCGTTTCTACCAATAACTATGCACGCAAATTGCCCGCCACTTGAAAATCAAGTATGTTAAACTTCCGTTGACGCGACTTTATACGGCTCTGGCTGAAGGCAGCGTGAAGGTCGCGCCTGACGTAGTAGTCACGTGACTCAAACAAACATGGCGCCGCGAAAGTGAGGAAAACTCTTGATGTGAGTCTTTCTATACTGAATACTGTTTGGTTTATCGTTATTTTAAGTAGCCGTGGAACAAAAATAACACACATGAACAGCGACTTTGTTTTAACTATACGGTAAATTAAACACAACATCGAGAAAATGAATTGTATTTGATGTTTTTAGGGTCCCGTTTAGTCAATTTGTTTCCCTGTCAACCGATGTTCTCGCGCTATGGAAGCTAACTTTAACTGACGATTTCCTGCTTCTCACTCAGCTCTTTTGTTTCAACTTCAACACGCAGGCTAGTTAGTTTGGGGTCAACGCTCGTGCCATCACGTCACACCGACCAGCCGGACAGATGAGAGGTAGAAGAGGACAGTCTTCATCATCAGGTGATAACTGCTGCTGAGAGTGCGCGAGGAGGGTGCGCTGTTATTATTGGTTATTTTGAAACCGTTGTGTAGTAACATGGAAGAGGGGGATGAGGAGGAGTAATACCAGTATTACAAACGAGTAGACCAACCAACACACACTCCACCTTTTTACAAAACCTCATGCAGGAGTTGTGTATAACAATGAGAATAACACAACAATAACAATTATGTTATAATGTTAGAAAGAGCTGCAGATGATGTCTTCATTTAATTTCACTCATACACGCCGTCAAGTGTATTATGCCCCAAAATGGATACAGGTAATGTTTATTGAGAATATAAACACTGCATACTTTAGCTTAACTGCCACTCATGTTGAAATGTTGAAATGTAGTAACTTTAACCTTAAAGGCCTGAGTGGTTGGTTCAAGACGCTGGTTGAATCTATGAATGTGTGGACGAACTGAAACGGCTCATAAGAGAGATTTGTGTTTCTTCTTTTTCAAACTGAAGAGGCTGGTTTACAGCCATGAATTGGCCAATACGTCACAAATCCAGCAGAAAGTAGACGGGTGAGCTGCATGTGAATTCTTCCCTCACCTTAGATTCTGGCAAGAAAGAAGAAACCAGCAGGAATTTGAGTGGAGCTGGATTATGTGGTTTTCGAGATGTAACTGTTGAAGCTTTATTTATTTGTGTGTCATAGTTTCTCAGGAGCAGACCAGAATGGCTCTGAGGAAGCAACTACTCCAGGATGTCAGCGACGTTCCCTCCGGAAGCCAACAGGTTGACGAAAACACGCAGGAGGACGAAGCTCTCGACGACGGAGACGACAATGTAAAGAAAATGTTAAGATGAGCTAGATAAATACAGGTTTATATGTTGAACTCCAGAAGTACAGGCTCAAAAAAAACAACAACACCTTAGTTTGTTTGTTCTTCCAGGACGAGCTCTCATCATCACTTCTGTCATCGGCATCGAGAGAAAAACGGAAAAGAGAGACGGAGAACAAATCCAAAGGTACATAACAGAGCTTTCATTTCATTTAACTAGAAATCATTCAGAAAAATACCAGTATGAAGAGAATACCACAACCAGTACTATGTTCAATAAAAACGTGACGTTATTGTGTGATAACATTCTCGATTGAAGTTACTGTACCTCGTTTTGAGATGCTGATTTATTGACGCCATCAAAAGCGTCGTTTATTGACTAAAGTACAGTCTAAACGTAGCCATCCAAAGCTTAATCTACCCTAACTAAGTCACTGTGTTCGTCACATTTAAAGCCGATGTCTGTAATATATACAACGCTGACTTTCTGACATAGTAACCTTGTCCCCGTTGTTCTCAGAGATGACCGAGGAGGAGATGATGGACATGGCTCTGCGTCTGAGCGAACAGGAAGCCAGCGTCACTGCGCTCAGAGTCCAGCAAGAGGACGAGGCCATGATGAAAGCCATTCAAGAGAGCGTGAGTTGTTAAAGTTGTACGGTCATTTTTGGAGGATACAGAACCGATTGCATACTGCAGTAAATGTACAACCACTTCTTTTTGTTGCACGCTCACAGTCACCTAGTGTAGATGACCGACCGGTTTCTAAATATCCGTGTTTTTTTGTGTCTCGTAGATGTTCAATCAGACTCAACCGGCCCAAAGTCGGAGGCTGCCTACCGATGCTGAAGCTTCACTCAGGATCTTCTCTCCCAGGAAACTCTGGTATGCAAATGGGAAGAAGACGTCGGCCGTCAATCAGGGAGCAGCAGAGGACGTCTGCACACCAGAGGCCGACCTGAACCCAGGTGAGTCACTGTTGTTGTTCAATACCCTGCAACTTCTAGTGTCCTCCTGCACCAACACTGACGAGACAGAAAGGGAAGAATAAATCAAAAATAATAATGTTAGCGTTAAATCAGACCAGCTGCTGCTGAAGTGCCCATGAGTGTGAACACGTGCTGTACTGTATTCCCAGGAGCAAAAGGAACAGGAGATGAAAGTAATAACAGGCTGAGAAAGCGGAAAAGGAAAGAAGGAAGTCCTCTGCTGGAGATGCCGGACTTGTCGCAGGCTCAGAAGATCTCCTCTCAGGCTTCACCCTGCAGCTCAGAGGGTCTCTCAGTGCCTCTGGACTCACCGCAGGTTTCTGTCTTCTCTTTCCTTTTGATTCGTCTGATTCAATTCATTATTTAGTCTAGAAAAGGCTGCTGGTCACAGTTTCCAAAAGCCCAATGTGATTTTTACAGAACTAAAAGAGAGAGAATATTGGACTGTCAGTCATCAGCTGAGTACAAACACAACTCTAAATAAATGATGTTTGTTTTTGTCTTCTCTCAACAATAAACCAGAGCTGTGACTCGACCCAGATCGACGACTGTCAGCTTCTTAAATCCCCCGTCTTCCCCTCCGCTGACTGCAGAGCCAAGGTTCACGTCCCCCGGCTGAGCCAGGACCTCCTGGAGACCTGCAGAACCTCAGGGTTCGTGTTCTGCTCCTCTCGGGACAGTTGGGCCTCGCCTCGAAAGTCTCAGCCCGCTCAAGCCAGCAGTCCCACGTTTCCCAAAAGCCCCAAACGCTCCAACAACCTCACTTTGTCCGAGAGTCCTGTCTCCTTAGAGGCTGATCAGGGAGATGATGTAGAGACGGATCCGAGTCCCGAGTATTTCAAAAGTCCAGTATTTGGCAGGAATGCTCAGCACGAGACGTCTCCAAGTGCCTGCAAACCCCAAGACGGTGTCTGTAACTCAGGGTTCATGTTCAGTTCTCAGGAGAGCTCGACCTCCTCTGTGAAGTCCACGCCCGGTCTGCTTAAGAGTCCAGTATTCCTCAAAAGCCCCGGCCTTCCCAAGAACCTCCCTCCCCCTGAAAAACCAGCAACCTGCAGAAGTCCTGTGTTCTCCGAGACTGTCGGAGGAGGATATACAAGCCCAGTGTTCGGCAGGATCGGAAGACGACGAAAGATTAAACTGGTTGAGCAGAAACACGCCGCGAGCCCTTCAGCTGCTGAGCTCATGGGTTCAGACAGTGACGGGAATTTAACCACCACCGAGGCTCCGGCTCAGAGTCTGAGGCAGGTGAGTCCAGGTGTCAAACAAAAGGGCTTCTCTGATAGTCGGGAACGTCTGAAACGACTGGATCTTTGAGTGTGATATCGTTATTTGAGAGTAATAAGTGTATTTTTTAAAGCAACGCTGTTCTGCAACATGTTTATTATACTGTAATGAATTTAACCGCCGCAAGGATGAAAAGTCTTCTTACCTCATTTTCAGCATGATGGCAGTAGAAATGGCAGTTTCACTCATAGCATCCTGACAGATTTTGTAACTTACTGCTCATTTTTAACTGTTTTTCCTGCTTTTTGAATTCAGGACAGCAAGACTGATCACAATCAAGACGCCGGGTTTACTAAGTCGTCTACGTCGGGTACAGTGAAACATCACACACACACTGCTCTCTGGAAGTCTCTTGTCCTTAATCTTCACTAACAATGTGAGCAATAGTGTGAGTAGAACCTGTTGGTCAGTGGTTCTGCTGATGTTTTCTGGTTTTAGATGATGTGGAGGAGGAGCTCAAGGAAACATCCAAAGACTGCTCGGCCGAGACGGAGCTGACCAGCGATATGACGCTACTCTGGTCTGACGACGACGTCACGGTACAGAGGCTTCCTCGCTGTTGATGACCTCCAGTATTTTCCCACATATCCACTTTGTGTCATCAGTTACACGTCTAGTTAATTCACTGTGTCAGCATTAGAAGTATGATTTCTATCAGGAATAACAGAGCGTTTGTCTGTCTTCACTGTTCCTCCCTCTCATCCGCTGCAGCCGGTGGGCTCACCCAGCCCGGTCTTCCCAGAGGAGAGACCTGTTCATCGGGCAGACGGTGAGGATGCATCCTTGAACCACGTGACGGCAGCTTCTCCGGGGATGAACTGCAGGTAGAGAAAACACCGACAACACCACGAGATCAGAGTCTCTGTGTCAAGTTAACTGCCTCAAACAGTGAGTCTGACTTGTCTCATCAAAGAGTTGAAGGACATCTCTTTGCTCACTGTAATTCTCTGTATGTTTCCACAATGAGACCTTCTACCTCCGCCTCCACATCCACCAGCAGACAGCAGCCTTCCACCGCAGAGAGAGGACCACAGCCAATCAGCAGCCAGGGAGCGGTCAGCGGGGCGCCTGCAGGCGGGCCGACGGTGCACTACTACTGGGGGGTTCCCTTCTGTCCTCGAGGGGTGGACCCGGACGAATACACACAGGTGAAGATCTGTTTCATCTTGTTATAAATAAAAGATTTCTGGGTAATCGCCTCATATCGCTTCTTCTCAAATGCGATGATTTCTGCTGTGATGGTCAATGAAAGTGCTCAGACTGAGGTCACCTGTATTTGAGCAGATGATATGAGAGGTACGAGGCTCCTCATAATCCCTTTCATCTCATTCATGATGGCGCTGCTGGCTTTGACACTCTTAACAGCTCCAATGATCTTCACTTAAACGTCAGATCTGTGTGCTTTGACGAGAACGTAACCTTCATACATGAAACAGTCACAAATCATAGTCATATTTCCATCATGTTTTCCATCGTTTGAGCTCTGACCGGAGCTCTTTAATGACCTCATCTTGTTATATCCTCTTCTGGAATAATTTAATCTCACCTACAGGAGATTTAAGCTCCAACAGCTGTTTAACTATCTATACTCTCATGACACCAGTGGATGGAAACGCACGTTAATTCACATTTTATTTTTGCAGATTGTCTAGAAATTCTTTTATTAAGCATATTATTAACTCAATAATACAAACAATAAACATGCAATCAAATTGTAAAGTAAAATGATGTCTAATTCTTTACTTTCTCTTCTGTTTCTCTGTCCATTCATCCCTCATGTCAGGTGATCCTGGGTCACATGGAGGTGTATGAGAAGAGTCTGAAGCAGGCTCAGAGGTGTCTGCTCAGGAAGGCTGAGTGGGGGGAGGCCGTCCTGCCGCAGCCAGAGGTACCGTCATAACTAGTGTCTTTATGGACTTCATAGGCTGATATCTAATTTGAGATGATGTTCATATACAGAGTTTAATGAACCAGAGTGAACCTCTGAGGCCTGAAGTATTCAGATCATTTACTCACAATACAGCAGTGAGAAAACGCCCCACTCAACCTGTCACTACAGGAGAGATAGTGATACAAGTGATAGTAAGAGGAATAGAAATAGATTGATATAAATTGATAAATAAATCATAGAATTAGTGTTGAAAGCACTATTTGCTCACAGAAGTAGTGGAAAAGTGAGCCCTGAGCGTAGCCAGATGCACGAAATAAAATAATACACAGACCAGGCGGATACCTCTGATTCTGAAAAGTGAAGCCAATGCAGAGCCTTAAACTTGTATTCTTTCTAATAACCAGCAGGAGGCGACTTCTCCGCTTGCAAAAATAAGTCAGATTGTATAGAAGTCACTGAGAAAATGACTCTACTTCTCTCTTGATTTATTACCTCAGTAAACATGAGTTGATGGTCTCAAGCTCTAGTTTCAAGTCTTCTTCAACACAGCATGATGTTCATTCAGTAAATGATGGTCCATTTAGAGTCAAACAGACCATAAAGCAGAGTATGCTTTAGGGCGGGGCTACATGGTGATTGACAGGTCACTTACCACGGTCTGGGAGTTCTCGTGTTTTCATCTTACAACTTTAACCCTTTCACAGTGCGTTTTCATTCATTTAATTGTAACATTCGGTCACATAAAAATGCCGTATTTAGCATTCGTTTGTACTCCACTCACCCTCTCGTGTTACTTTTGGTTCCAAAAAATTCAAACATCTGATAAGAAGAGAAACGCTATGTTGATATGAACACTTATTAGTATACACTATCATTATTGTTCTAGTCTTAGTGTACGTTGCTGATCCCTGCTGTGATGTGAAGACACTAATGAGCATAACATTTATGAAGCAAAGCTGTTTCTGATGTTTCAACAAGTTCAATTCATTCTGAGTCATTCATGTGTTCCTCCTAGAAATCCCCTTCACCTGAGTCGCCTGCTGAATCCCTTCAGCAGCTCGTTCCTCGAAGGTAAAAACCGCACTTGCTCTTCTACTACAGTAGGAATGTGTCTTGTTAGCGTTCTGTTAGCCTTCGTGGTCACACAGGATCAAAGAAGCAGAAAGTCAGACAGCGAGGTGGCTCTTCAGTCTCAAACCAGAAATAAACTTGATACACTCAAAACTACTGAACAAGAGAGGGCATCTGAACTGACGACCATCCTTCATTTATTTTCAGGCGTGGCCTCAGACTGAGAAGGAAAAAAGTGTGTGAGGCAGCTGATGCACTGTCTGCTGAGGCAGAGGAGGATGAAGAAGACGATAAGGATGAAGAGGAGGAAAGAGAGAGCAAAGAAGGAGAAGAGAAGAAGAAGGAGGAGGGAGAAGAAGGACAGGCGGATGCTGATGACTGTGAGGTTTGTCCAGGTACTGAAGCTCCACCTTCTCTTCATGTGCAGGAGGAAGTTTATCATCGTGGTGAAATGTCTTTGTTTTCTCAACGATCCTTTTCTACATCAACAGCTTGAGTTTTCTGAATGTGGTTGTTTAGCTTAAAATATTAGAAAGCAAGGATTTATTTTTTTGACAACCAACAGCAGAAGATGGCTGTTTTAAATTCTCACCTGGTGAGGAAACCATCTTCTTCTGTGATTACCTTTAATTTAATCACAATAGGCCTTTTTTTCTTAAAAACTAAACAGCTGCTAACAGCTGGTGTGTCTCTCTCTGGTTCGTCTCAACAGAAACCCAGCTGAGTGACAACGATGACGACAAGACGCAAGATCTGATGATGCCGCCCGACGCAGCAGCAGAGGTGAGTTTAAACACTGCTTCGGTTAGATTATGACGTTAATGAGGTCGTCCTACAAGTGGATGAAAGTCTGAGAACGTTAAATTCAGTTCTAAGTATCAGTGTGTTTACTAATAATTAATAACACACTCGGCAGGTGGCTTTGCTATCACACATGTTTCGGGAGAAGATGTACAACAGAAGATAAAACAATCTCATAAATCTACCATAAATATCAACTATTTCATCACTTCTTCCTCTTTGATGTCGACAACATTTTCTCCAGCGTGGATTTCAGTTTGACGGTAAAAAGAGTCCGGAGCCGCCGGAGGTCGAGATGATTCTCCAAGTGGATTCTCCAGCCGGGGAGGAGCTGCAGGGGGAGGAGGAAGAGATGGAGGTGGATGGTAAGATCACGTTGTGTGGAAAGGACAATAACAACACAGAAGAAAACATTTCATTTCATATTCTGTTCATTTTTTAATGTTTAAACAGGATCTTACATGTTGAACTCTTAACAAATGGAACAGAAAACCTAATTTGTAGTTTTGTGTTTGTACTGATACAAGTTTCCCCGACCTGGTCGTGTGGTGGCTGAAGTTGTAGAAATCATCGTTAGGGAATAATCTGAAACATGCGTTTGCGTCACTGTTTTTCAGCCGCAGTGGACAGAAAGACGAAGGGGAGCATCCCTGTGAGCTGCAGCGATGCTGGAGGACAGCATGTTAGAGAGGAGAGGACAGAGGAGGACGGGGGGGATCCAGATGTGGAGGAGATAACGGATCGAGGGCTTCAGAGGTCCACGTCTTCTGAAGTGGAGCCAGCCGCCCTCTCTCAGAACCCTGAAGCCAAAGTGGACTGTCCCATCTGTCAGGGCTGGTACCCGGTGACGGAGATCGAGAGGCACGCTGCGTACTGCGACGGAGAGGTGGCCATCGTGGGGGAGAGGAGGCCCGACAAAGTCTGCTTGCAAGGTGACCGAAACGTTATTTTATTTAACACAGTTCGGCCTCTAGAGTCACGGCTGTAAGCTGCAACGTTATATTTTCACAGTGGTTGGGACGTAACAGTTTAGCGTTGTTGTGTTGCTGGTTTAAAAAGGACTCCTTGCTGTTCACTTCATAGTGTCTTTGAAGACTCGGAGGAAGAGAACAAGGAGAGCAGAGGCGGCTGCTGAAGTGACTTATGAACCCTCCAACACTGGCAAGTAAGTAGGTACCACCTGTCGTTAACAGGAACAGCTCAGCGGTTTCACACAGGTTCTTTTTTTCTGTTCGTATTTTAAACACAGTTTTATGTTTTCAGGAATCAAGAGAAATGTTACGTCTGTCAGAAAGCTGTTCCCCTGAGAGACTACAACCGACACACCGAGCTCTGCATCCAACGGCAGGCATCAAAGACTACACCGGTAAGACTCGTCACACACTCGGTCATTCACCGATAGAAGTGCACAAGATTTAAATCTTATGTTTTGGATTTGATCTGTTGATGAGGTTGGATTCTTTTTTTAATATTTATATATATATTTCTGACCTTCCAGAAGGGAAATCTGCTGTCGGCTCTGGAGCAAACCGAGAGCAGAGATTCAGGTGAGTCTAGAAGTCTTTTAAATGTAACAACACTTCATGCCAGCAGCTCTGTGAAGCTGTGCTGACACACAGTGGAGCTTTGAGCTAAATGCTAACAGCAGAAAGCTAACATGCTGATGTTTAACAGGTATAATGTTTGGTGCGCTAACAAAAAGGACCTTCAGTTCCTCGGGTTCCTCCATAACAGTGTGAACAGAAAGAAGCAGATGTGAACAACTGGACTCACCTGATGCTCAACATTCAGATGAAACAATGTTGAGCAAATAAATATATGTTTTTACAGCCTCAAAAAGTAAATGATTAGCAGTAGAACTCATCGTTTGATTCACATTTGTGCTGACTTGTTGTTCTGTGTTCTCAGAGGCCGGGCCGTCTGGATCCAAACTCCACTCGGGGTAAAGACGTCTGAGAAACACTGACATTATGATTTGAGTGACAATATTCTTCTGTCTTTGTGGACATTTTGATCCAGAATCTCTCACAGTGACGGTGTCTGTCCGAGTGAACATTGTGAGGACAGACGTGGTAGAAATGTTTCTGCTGATCCTCAACCGTGTCGTGTGAATCCGTTAGTAAGCTAGTTCCAGTTTTAAAGAATGTTTTCTCCTTCAACGAGCTCTGATTTCTTGTATCTTTGTTCACTTTTAGAGATGTCATTGATCTGCGGGATGATGATGATGATGAAGAAGAGGAGGGCAGCGTTTCAGCTGTCAGGATCAGTAACTCTCCCATCAGAGCCTTCACTCCCATCTCAGAGGCCACCGGCTGCCTTATTGACTTCAAAACACAGCAGCGAGCCAAGACGCTGCGTCAGAGACGAAGATGAGGACGGCCTCCTGGTGCTGACGGAGAACACTGGAAACCAGAGCCTTAAATAAAGACCCAATTAGGTTGGACGTGACATTACATTGAAAAAAAAGACTTGTTTTTAACCCAACACCTTCCTGATGTCACATATTTATGCAGGTAAACAACGACAGATCGAACACTTGAATGGTCAAAATCTCACAATTATTTCAAAGCAGCCGGATTCAGACTCTTTGTGTGCCACTAAATTTAGCGTTCGTATATGTTGACGTGTTTCAGACTACCTCTTTGTGTATTGAAACATTTCCTTTGTGTTCACTTCTGTGTCGTCTTCGCCTTCCGAGTGTAAATCAAATTCATACTAACAACATTTTACTGGCCTTCAACCCTCAAATATGAGAAGTGAAGTTATTGTTTGTAGCCCTGATAATCAGTCGTCCACTTATCTCTCAAATGTCTCCGCACACGTTGGATGGATTACCATGAAACTTTGCAAAGACGTTGATGTTCTCCACACGATGGTGATCCTCTGATGTTTCATCTGGAGGCCAACTGAGGTCCAAACACTTAAGTTTATAAATAGAAATGCCAAATATTGGCATGCTGACTTGCTAAGTGTTAGCATGTGTAGATGCTAACATGAAGCCTTCTAATAGTAGCATGTAAATGTGCTAAATTGTCCATCATGCTAATGTTAAAATGATTCATAAAATTTAAAAACGTTTTAATTTCCTAGCCTATGACGACCAAAAGTCCAAAACCCAAAGATGTTAATATGACAATAATTCATGACAAAGAAGAGCAGAACATTCTCACATTTGAGAAGCTGGAACCCGTGAAAGTGTCTTTTTTTTTGGGCTTAAAAATCACGGATTAATTTAACTGATCGATCAGTCAACTCATCGTTTGAACTCTATGTGGATGAGATGAACGCAGCTGTGCAGGTTGATGTAAGTCAATTCACAGAAATGATTCCTTCAGTTGACAAATACACATGTTTGCCCACATGAGTGTGAATGTCCTAAATGGGCCACCGTAGAGATGATGTCCATTTATTTAGATTGCAACGTGGCATTTTTTTTTTCTGGCACCGCCTTCCGGACAAACAACATTTTTTTAGAGCTAATAATAACCACGTTGTCTCTCCACTTTACGTCAGTCCTTTGTAGTTTCTAGTCGGCTGTTGAGCACTTAAGATCAAACGCAAACAGTGGAAAGATCGAGAGCCTGAAGAGCTCTGCAAGCATTACTTTGAGAGAACATTAAATCAGTCTTTTCAATGCAGATCTCTTAATTGTACCAGAAAAATGTAAAATCTGATGTTTTTTTTGTAAACTGTTGACATTTGTTATCCCATAACATGGGATTTTAAACCCACTTCCTGTCAGGTCCCACATCACCTGTTTTCACTGTGACTCTAGTGGAAGGAAGTGCGATTCAGTTGAAGCCTGAGAACTCTGACTATGATCTTAATGTCCCCGTTAAGATCAGAGACGGCCCGGTGAGGGAGTTGAAAGTAACCGTAACATATTTTTTTTGGGAGTCGATTTCCATTTGTGACGATCAAATTTGCACTTAAGAAGCTCAACATGTCGTCACTGCCCTGTTAAATCATCTTCTCTCAGCTCAGAGGAGTTTATTTTAATGCCTTCTCTTCACCATGGACCATATGAAATATTAAGTTGATGGAGATCAAATTCGCCTGTTTTTTTTTCACTGTATCAACCTTGAATACTGTATCGGCACTTTAGAGTTGAATTTGCTAAAACTCACTGTCACACACTGATCACACGTGTTGGTTCATTGAAGGGAGAGATGAGCTTGATGCGAAATGATGTTTTCAGCGGGTGAAACAATGTGCTTTGTTCTTATTTTGTCCTTGAGAGGAAGAACAGATTTCACACAGATACAGTTTGTCTAATCCTCTAACCGTCGTTACATTTCACTTGCATTTCCTGAGAGACTGTTGCAACGCAGCGTCGTGCAGACTGTGTGTTGCGTAAGACTCTGTCACAATGTTCAGTTGCACCAACTGGATCGAAGTTTAGGAGGAATAATGATGAAGTGGAGTTCAAATAAAAGATGAACAGCTGTTTTATCTATTACAATAACAACTGTCTGTGTCCACTTTAGGACCAACAGTACACGGACACAAACGTTCCACCTGTATGTGATAGTTAAACATGTGACACCATGGGCCTTAATGTGCGGCCATAACAGCAGCATTGAGATCCTTTACTTCAAGTAAAAGTACTAATATCACACATGCATTGGAAATGTAACCTCAGTAAAAGTATGTATAGTATAATAAGGAAAATGTACTGAATGTATTAAAAGTAGAGAAATGTGACCGTTATACTATCCTGTATTATATCATAGGTTATTATTACTCATGCATGAATGGATGATGCGTGAACAGGATGTTCCTGTTGTAGCTGGTTGAGGTGGAGCTCATTTTAAACTATTCATTGTTGATTTTTTTTAATGACGAGTTTGCTCCACCAACTGCTTAACGGTTGGGCTGAATTTGGATTGAAACTTGGTACGTGGAGCCCTGACACGTATAGAAAGAACTGTTTGTCAGACAAGTAAAAAGAAAAATACAACAGATTATATATAATAGTTATATGAATAATTTAAATGGAGTGTAAAAATAAATGGAAAACATCATCTGTAGCAGATGAGTTTAGGTTCAGATTTGAGCCCTTGAGGCTTAAAGACTCCATCTTTGATCCATCAAGTAATATCATTTTGTTAAGAATAAGATGTTTGTGATGTGGAAACAAATTTCTTACTCTTTTTCATTTTGCTCTGAAAGAAACTCTTACAGTAAAGATTCCTGATAAGACATTGTTCCGCGTGACTAATGCCTGGAGACGGTTACAAGGAACAAGATCTGCTCTCGGATTTGAAAAGAAGAAGAAGGAAAAAAGAGATTTTTTGGTACAAAATGCCTCCGACTCTCTTCCAGAAACTTTTCAACAAGAGGAATGCGGTTACGTCGCCTCCCACGAGATGCAGCAAAGAGGACCCAGCTTTCAGGTAGCTTGTTTTGTTTGTGTGTGCGTGCGCATGTGTGCACGCGCGTGTTCCTGCACAGGACAAACTGCCTCAACCTGTTTGTTCCAGGCTGATTTCAAATCCACGGAGTTGACTGTGTTCACCAGACGGATATCAACTATGTCCGGGACCGTTTACCACTCTGCTTGAAACTACCACCACGTTTATAATGACTGTGTTTAGTATGTAGTTCC
Organism: Anarhichas minor; assembly: GCF_050575085.1. Classification (NCBI taxonomy): domain Eukaryota; kingdom Metazoa; phylum Chordata; class Actinopteri; order Perciformes; family Anarhichadidae; genus Anarhichas; species Anarhichas minor. Next base: position 19,689,234 of record NW_027466473.1, on the reverse strand, counting down.
AAATAGTATAAATGTAGAAATACTGCGTCACGTGTAAAAGTCCTGCATTTAATATTTAAAAGTACAAAACATGGTGCAGAATGAACCATTTCAGAATTTCTATTCTTATGACTATTGACTTATTGATGTGTTCATCACTTTATTGTTGCAGCTCGTAAAGATGGAGCTTATTTATACATTTTATATAACTTTATATACTGGAGCTTGTGATAATCCCGGGGAACAATAAAGTTTGATCTTTATCTATAATAATACGTCATTATTTATTTATCATCTAAAATCTGAAAAATAACTTAACTCAAATATACGTAGTGGGAGTAAAATGTAAAATATTTCCTTTTGAAATGTGAAGTTGAAGTATGAATACTTTAGTACTTAAGTACAGCGCTTGAGTACGTGTACTTCCACCACTGCATGTAGGCTACTCTAGTTTTTAACTCGCAGCTCTAAATTTAAATTTCAAAGCATCATTAATGACACTAAATTTAAAGTGGATGTATTTCTGAGAACGACTCTGCGCTCCTCGTGCGTCTTTACGCGCGGAGAGACACTCCTGCGACACGAGCGCTTCCTTTGTCTTCCTTCGTGACATGTGAGCGCCGGTTTGATCCTCTGAATCAGCTGTCAGGATCTGTCGTCGCGCCTCTTCATGTTGCGACATTAGCGCTGCAGATGAAGTGGGTGTAAACTCAAAACTGAGCTCTCACTCTCTTTTGTCATTCTTCGAGGAAGTTCATTCCCTGCGAGTCTGAGCGGCGCAGAAAGTAAAGGTGAGTTACTCTACTTCACCTTTTCTTGTTTAAAGATCTGCATTTTTTTACCTGTTACAAGTTCAGAGAGAAAAAGTTGGTTCCCAAAATGTTTCATGAAGCCAAAGCTCATAAAACCACCCAACTGTGGATGCCTGTTTGAGAAGATGTTACTGAAGCTTTGAAGGAAAACTTGTTCATCCTCCTTTTCCTTCAAATGTTGATCAAATCCTTCCTTTAACCCCGAGACCTGCTTCTAAAGGACCACTGAACCCCAGATTTAAAATCTTGAGCTGTATATTTCCTGCTAGATATTTAAAAGTTATGTTGGCCTTTCTTCATCTGCTCACGTCTGTTTTCTGTCGCCATCAGAAACCTGGAATGCTCTTTTAAACCCTCTTAAAGTGGATAAAATCCCTTCTGTTGCTGCCCCTGTAGGTGTGATAATCCCGTCAGTTCAAATTGTTTTAAAAACGAAATTACAACCGACTGTCTGTTAGATGTGGGAAATAAAATAAAAGATAGAGGCTGAAGTGAGGCGAAGCTTAACGTGTCATCTGTCCTGTTCCTGCTCAGGTGAGACTCTTGAGTGCCGTGGCCGAAATACAACGTCCATAAATACACTGCATCCATCCAAGTGGAAGAAAAGTGAGTGTGACACCTTTTCATTCATACTAAGAGCCAGGGTGACATGAGTACAGTTTTAATCATATAAACAGAAATCATCTCATTGGTTGAATTAAACTTCAGCAGCAACTCTGTTTTTCCTGTAATATGATGTTAAAGAGGCTCTTTAACTTTTTGTGGATTTATAAAAGTTGACTTACTTAACCCTTTACTTAAATAAAGCATAAATGTGTTAGACAGAGTGCTAACAGTGTTAAAATTGTTGGCACTTATTGTGCAGAATGGCTCCTGTCAATGTTATATATTTAATTATTGGATTATTATTATTATTGATGTGTTAATTAGGTGTTCCTTTGTTTTTGAGGTGTGACTAATTATAACAATTTAATACTTCAATCATCTTCATATTTTATAGTAACTTCAGATTATAGTTCAGTAAAAAGTACAATATCAGAATCAGAACCGTTTATTGCCATGTATGTTGAACATACAAGGAATTTGGCGTGACGGGAGGTGCAAACATTTAACAATCAACAACAATCAGTGCAAGTAGAAACATATTAAATATGTGTCTCTAATATGTCGCTCTGAAATTAAGTGGTGTAGAATATTAGTATCATAATATGTAAATACCAAAGTTAGTACAGTACTCTACATTAGATCTGGGCCCTTTGATATTTACCATCAATTTACGACACATTTGATCCATTGTTGACATGAAAATATGAATCAGTGCAGCTTTGAAGTTATCCGGCGAGTTTAGATGATGTTTTTCTACTTGCCAGAGTTTAAATACTTTATCTAACAAAATCGAAAAGAGCGACTCGATCGGCATCACTGTAGGCATGCTGAGCAGTTGGTGGTTTTAAATATATTTTATTTTTATTATCCACAGGATCAACTGATCCTGTGTTCGTTAGGTCAACTCCATGTGTTCAATGACTGAGGTTGGAGGCAGCTGTCCTCATCATGTGGGCTCTCAATGTGTGACTCCTGACCTCAGTATTAAGGGACTTTTTCTCGGTTCTGACAGTGCAGTTCCCAAGATAGATGCCTCCTTTTAACAGATAAACTCACATGGTGATGCTCTCTGGTTACTGCTCGCTCTCTTTTCATGTTTCACTGGGTGGGGGGGATTGTTAGCACGTTGGTTGGATGCATTAATGTTTAAAGTTTTATATTTAGAACTCACAGTGTGTTTGGACCAGTCTGATGATGGACAACAGGTGGAAGTGAAATAAGGACTTCTGTTTTTCACTTGACCTTCCTGTTTGTGGACTAAACACTGTAAAGCCGCGTGATTTTGGGGGAAAAAATGATTCTGGGTGATTCACTTACATGTTTAGAAAGTATGATTTTGCTTCAGAGTAAGAATTTATTTGCAGTGTTTTAAACCCTGAAACATACACCTTGACAATAACCTGCATAATAACCTCTGATGAGGAAGTATGGAGCATGTGAATGCACCATCTGACTGTTCAAACAATCCATGTATTAAACTGCATTTAAATAGTTTCAGTTTCATTATTCACAAATAGGCCACTAAACAGTCGCTCACATGCTGCATACAGCTCGTGAGGAAGACATGCAGACACATTGTCGGGTAAAAGAAAATACACAGCGCACGCTGCACCTCACTGCAGCGCTGCACCTGAAAACTGAGCTGCCCGTTAATGCTGACGTAGTTGTAGGCCAGCTAGCAGGCTCTGGCACGTCAACGAATACGCCCAACATGTCAAACTAAAGATCTGATTGGTTGAAGACTATGACAATCAACAATATCGTCCCCATTCACTTAAACTGCACAGGGATTCACTTGTGAGTCTGCAGGCCTGGGGCCTCTCTTCTTACCTAGAATCCCTCCAATCCCTCCAATATCAGTCCGGACCAAAGTGTAAATCCAATCAACATTGCTATCTGCTATGAGCTAATAGAAATAAAGTTGACTTGCTTTTCAGTCTGTTAAAGGACAATGACCAACAGCAGAACCAGCCCTGCAGGTTCTGGTCTAGTTTTCAACACTTGAAAAGCTAAAGAAGTCTGATTGGCTTCAGGCTTCAATGCCAATATTGGTTGAAGGTGAGTCCACAAACAGCTGAGCATAACAAATAATTGTGTAGCTGGTAAGTCTGTACGAGATCACTTCAGTGATCCTCTGACTTTTAAGCGCTAGCATCAGGTCAACATCTTTATGTGCCTAATATCTCGGGTTTATGATCAAATACCTGCAACGATTATGACATTTCCATCGGCCTCAAATGCACTTTGTGTTTAGTGCTAGCAAGTCTATGTTAGCATGCTAACCTAACGTGGTGAACATGATTAACATTATACCTGATAAGAAACAGCATAGTTGTTAGCGTTCTGCCGTTAGCAATTAGCTCATTTGGTACAGCCTCACATAGACTCTTAGTCTCGAAAGTATGTTTTGTATTTTGGATGAACTTGACCTTTTTAAAACTCTTCTGTCCAGATGAGCAGCGCAGAGAAAAGAAGCAAGGGCAGCGGGGCCGAGATGAGCGGAGACACCTGGACTCTGCACACGGACGGCATCCCTCCGAACACGCTCAGTAAGGTACAAGACACCGGAGTCATTTATGTCAGCAAATCAGCCCTATGATATGTGAGTTTTTAAATTCTGCAACATATACCAGACACAGAGGCGAAAAATCATTTTTCAAACAACATCTAAACACCCAGGCTGTTTGAAAACAAAAGAAACAACTTATGCATAAATTAACTAGTGAAAAAGAGAAGTTCTGTTAAAGGCAATGGTGGAAAGTAACATTTACTCAAGTACTCTCCTTGATAAAGTTGGCTACTTGTACTTTACTTGAGTATTTCCATTTTAAGCTTATTTATACTTCTACTCCACTTCTGAGACAAATATTGTAGTTTTTACTCCAATACATTTATCTGGCAGCTAGTTACTTTGAGGATCAAGGTTTTACATGTAATAATATATAAAAATTGTTTAAAATATGATGTATTATAGATTAATTGCTGCACAGATTGTACTGTAGATTAAACAGTATATATATAATCACCGCTGCCAGATGAGTACACTTTTGTAATACTTTTGAACTGTTTCTAGATTTAGACACTGACCAGAGGTTACAAACAAAGCTAATAATTAGAATGCAGACAGTAGAGCAATTGGCATTCAGTACTAATACACAACAACATATGAAGACGTTATTTTGAAAACAAAGAGTACAATAACTTTCAGTGTCTCAAATTTATGAGGCAAACTGTCAAAGTGACTGCTTCAGTGTGATTTTGTAAAACCTTTATTTTAGCCTCATTCACAACCTTCTGCTCGTGTGATTTAAGACTCGTTACTCACAGCGGCAAGAAACTGTCTGTTTTGGGGAGTGGTTGTTGTTGCTGGGAGGATTCTTGGATTAGGAAATCAAAGAGTGTATTAGTCTGATTCATGCAGGAGGATAAGTCACGGGATCATTCATTGTAAGGTTAACACTCATAATAATGAAGTTAAGCAGGTTTCATTTGAAATACCTCAGGAAGACAGATGGAGTCACACCCAACTCTCTTCTCTATTTTTAAAAAACCTGCACCCTGCTGATTACTTTCAGTCAACCATGAAGTACATTTACTATATACTATTTTGATTTGCGTGCTACTTTATACTTCTATTTTACTACAATTTAGAGGCAAATATTATAATTTTTATTTCACTACATTTATTCGAGAACTGTAATTACTTTCCAGATAATAATAAAAAATATGATTTACAAATCAATTATGATATTAATATGTCAATAAGACATAAGATACCTTCAGTAGGAATTATGTAGAATACATACCCTACATTTACCAGCTGCAATTTAAAAATTATTTCACTACTGTGGTAAAATACAGGTACTTCTTTCACCACTAGTGCACCGTGATTGTGCCGTATATATCCCAGGCTGGTGAATACAAGGTATGTCTGTACGTACAAAGTATGTCTACGCATGCAGAGGCACGAGAGAAAGAGAAGAGATAACTATGTGAGGGACGGAAGTGAAGAAAGAATCTATGACTCCAGAGAGAAAGAGCCAAACAAGGCCTGAACAAACATGCAACGCTATGTCAGGACGGAGAAGAAGAAGAAGAGACCAAGAGAGGAATGGTGTACAGACCTGAGCCCGATCCCATGGTGCTGGAAACAGGTTTAACTCAAAGACTATGGAACTATAATAACAATAATACAACTTTATTTATACATAGTACATTTCATATGAACAAATGCAATATAATGTGCTTCTCTGTAGGTGAAAATACACAGAAAAAGATTAATGCAAAAATGAGAAACATCAAAAAAAGACAAGTGACGTCAAATACGAGATATTTAAAACATATTGTAAAAATAAAGATAACAGTGAATAACTATGTAACAACAATTATGAATGAAATGAAAGTACGTGATTCATTTATTTTTCTAAAAGTATTAAAACCGATGTGTTTTATTATACTTTATTGGATGATACCAGCTGTAACAATGTGCTATCCTGACTTTAATCTCAAGTTGTGAGATGTCTGTCAGCTAAAGCCCTCCTCTAAAACAGTTTGTGTTGAAGCTCTAGTTAGAGAAATATCTTTTATAAAAAGAGTTTGGAGAGTTGTGTCTTTATTTTTTTTTGCAGATGCAAAGGTGTCATGAATGGATTAATATGTTTGTTGTAACTTTAATTATTACCTGTAGAGTTAAAGCCAAGACCAAAGAGCACATCATTAACTCACTACATTATTCTGTGGGTTCACAGTTTTCCTTAGAAAAGGCCCGGTTCAGGACTGAAGAGGGTCCATGTGGGAGCCGGTCTTGGATTCTGTCAGAGTTTAGGGTCTAGGTTTAGGCATTTAATACCTACTATTCCTCCATGATTTTATTCGTGGATAGCAGGACCAACAGGACTGTTGTAACTTGTCTGAGATATTTCAGACACTGACAGTAAAGACCATCACACCGCAGATTGGCTTTCGGTGAAACTGGTCCTGTTAGTGAACCAATCCAAGCCTCCATGTTGAAACCTGGATCTACAGAAACACACAAATACAAATCCTGCCCACACACATTTCACAAATTCACCCACACAGTTTCTAGGACTTATACTCCAGGTGTGTCTGGGTTTAAATATTGGATTAAGGAGGGTTTGGTTTATTTGAACTGATGAGGACACAAAGACAAAAATAAAAACTAACGTGAAAAATAAAGTAGGCTTTACCACGATGTCGAAGTGATCAGCAACAGGAAAAGAAAGCTTTAAACACAAACTACATTCTGTGTCTGTAGTTGAGGTGTTGCACCGCATGCTGTACTCTAGACTGCTTTTAGCAGTGCTAGCACGTGGCTAGCATGGCCCTATGGATGGCCTGTTGGTCAGTACACCATTTTGGTCCAACTGTTGGATCGATTACCATTACATCTTGTACAGACAATCATGGTGATCCTCTGACTTGTCCTTTAGGGCCATCATCAGGTTTACATTGCAGTATGTTCAATTGGTTTGTGACTAAATACCTGCAAAACATTCCCATGAATTTCACTTGCAAATGTTAGCATGCTAAACTAAGATGGTGAACATGGTGAACTACCTGCTTCAGCTCAGCATGTTAGCTTTGTCATTGTGAGTTTCTTAGCATGCTGATGTTAGCATTTAGCTCAAACCTCTGCTGTGCCTAAGCACACTAACATGGCTGTAGACCACTTCCCAAACTTTTTAAAACCAAAGCAGAGGACCTCTTGGAATACATGTTGTACCCCAGAAATGAAATGAACAGAAATGTTCGTTCCTCTGAAAGCCTCTGTGGACGTTTTTTACCCAGAATCCCCCTCTCTGTGGCCTTCTGTGAAGCATTTTTCTCCAAACCTCCTTTAAATAACGACGCTGCTCTTGTGCTGAAGTTGAAGGTTGCCTTTATTATCCAAAAAGGAAGTTAATTTTGTTGGGAGGGCCGATACAGACAATGCAGCAAAGGCAGTCCGTAGACACACAACAGGAAGCTGCACATCATTTCTGGGTGATATGTCCCATATGTCCCCCACGTACATCTGCTAAATGTAACCCTAACAACAACAAAAAGTCATAAACCTACGATTTAATCTCTAAACCTTGTGGGGACCAGTTCTTAGTCTCTAAATCAGAGGTTGCAACATAACAGTTGTGAAAGAAGGTGCTCTGTACTGTACGCCACAGAGCACTATGTGTTATAGATGCAGTTTGGTAAGTTAGAGCTTCTTAAATCTGCACAATGTTACTCCAGCTTTAACCGAAGTGGAAAACAGGAAGAGAAGTGTGAATTGTTGCCAGGCATCTCCAGAGGATCATAACATGTCGTGCCAGCCAGGCCTCTTCCTGCACAATGTGCCTCTGAAGCATTTCATTCACAGAAATGTTGGAGCATAAACAGCAGACACATGCACGTCTTTTTACTGTTCATTGTTTACCTTTTTATTTCCATTGAACATAGACCGCAGTAAATTGTAATTTAACTTCAGGTCATACATGCTATGAATTGATTAATCTGCACCTTCAACAGACAACCTGAACTTGAAACTGAATTACAGGATTAAAGCTTCTTTTTGTCGTCTAATTCGTCAGAAGAGGGTTTGTCGTTTTCTTCTTCATCTTTAATGAAAGAAGAACTAATAGATAGGAACCGAACGCTGAGACACAGAAGAACAGAGCTCTAGTTCTTAGGTAAAAAGTGTTCTATCAATCAGATTTGCAGACAAATAATGCAGATCTGAAAAATGTATGGGTGTGGATTCTGAATGCAGACAAAGAGCATTTCTCCCCGCACCCTCTTTTTTTTATTTATTTATTTTTTTTTTACTTTCATGCAACGCTCCTCCTGATTGGCCAATAATCAAAACCCTGAAGTCACTGTCGTTCTCTGATTGGTTATGAATTAAAAACAGGATCATGCGCCGTTACACTTTTACTCAAGTGGAGGTGCTAATACACCAAACTACGTTATATAACTGAAACTCTTCCCAACCTGCACATCACTTTTGCGAGCTTGTTTTTAGTGCGGTGGTGCCAGGCATCTCATTATACGGAGACTCTCTCTCACACGCTCTCACAGGTCATGATGACCTTCTTCCTTTATCTAACTCTCTGATCCTCTCTGCTTCTAAAATGAACACAGATTGTGTCAGTAATTTATACTGTGATTAGAATAAACGCATCTAGGTTATGCATTGATTAGGTAAATTACTCAATTTATTTAAGGGTGTTTGACTGAATGCTTTACTGTAAAGGTGAGGTGATCGTGAGTCAAAGATCGCATTTGCTCTTTATGTCATAACTCTGAACTCACAAACATGAAACATTATTCAGCGTGACTTCCCGAGGAGAACATTGTCTCTGATGTCCATCGAGAATAAACGTCCATAAATCCACTTAGAAATTAGAAAAAAAAGAGGCTTCAGAACTTGCCTGAGAATCTTCATGTTTTTAAGTTTTTCTCAGTATCAAAGTAATCCAGTGATAGTTGTCTGTACGTCCATGGGTACTCTGCAAACAGGAACATCCAATTACTACTTCGGCATACTTGTCATGGTGCCAATTAGGCAGAATTTGAACAAAAGCTAACAAAACGGGGCTCAAAAGAGAGTTACAAACCCCACCTGTCGCTGATATTCTCTGTCGTCATATAAAGGCCTATATGTTGGTGTTTGCATGTTTTGACAGTTCATTAAATTCACATTAAATAAGTGATGTATATTTATTTCACCTGTCAACCAATCACTGTAGACATAGTCAGGAAGTTCCTTCATGAAACATGATGTCATCCACAGCAACAGGATCAAACCCCGCCTCTCCTCTGAGCGCAGGATCTCTCTTTGTTTTATAGAAACTCTCAGTGACATTTAAGACTCCTGGTTATATTAGATAACATCCTTGTCATATATCATATCATGTGCTGCATTATTTAACTGGTAGGACGACATTGTTCAGATCTGTTTGAAATAGCTTTTGCTGCGTAGTGACCCAAAGGGCTGCATAACAACAACGGAGAGGAAACTCTTGTTTTATCAATTTTAAATAACATCTACAGTAGTGGGCTCTGTGGTTTCAAAGTGAAGAGTTTGAGGAAACACTGCCATCCTGTGGATACATTATGTGAACGGTGTTCTGCCTTCACTTTATATTTTTCTATTATTTTGATTTATGTGTGTAAATATAGTTAATTAATATTGTTATTATTTACTATTTGGCTTTTTTCTCATGGTTGTTTGCTTTATGTTGACAATCTGCAATAAAATAGAACAACATTTTTGTGTGTGTGTGTGTGTGTGTGTGTGTGTGTGTGTGTGTGTGTGTGTGTGTGTGTGTGTGTGTGTGTGTGTGTGTGTGTGTGTGTAAAAATGTGCTGCCTAGTATTGATTGTACAAATTAGAACTGATTAAACATAATAAAACGAAATAAACAAAACAAACAGACAAATGAAGCAAACTTAAACATTTAAAAAAAACAATAAGGCTGTTCCAGACTGGAACTCTCTCTCTCATTTACATTTTACTTTTTTATTTTTTATTGGCATAATGAAGTCTAAATATATTAACGTGTAACCAAAACAGATCTGGTGGACAGAAGACAAAGTCAAAGTTGATTATAACATGAACTGGTTACTGATGTATATCAAGTCTGCACAAATACATTTAGGTCAGAAAAGTGAATTTTTTATCTCTCTCGCTCTCTCGCTCTCTCTCTCTCTGCAGGTACAGGAGTACCTGGAGCATTTCCACCTGTCTCTGGAGAAGCTGCAGGAGGTTTCTGCTCGGCTGAGGAAGGATCTGATTCGAGGTTTGGGGAAACACTCTCACCACAAGGCGCCCGTCAAGATGCTGCCCACCTTCGTCAGGGCCACACCGGACGGGACGGGTACCTTTTTACATTACTGTGTATACTTTATCATCATAAACCTTTTAATATCTCAGATTTTTACGCTCAACTGTAACAATAAACCAATGCGTTTCCTTCCTCCCGGCAGAGAAGGGCGACTTCCTGGCGCTGGATCTCGGTGGAACAAACTTCCGGGTGCTCCATGTCCGTGTGGTGGAGGAGCAGCAGAGAGTGCTGAAGATGGACAGTCAGATTTGTGCCATCCCCAAAGAAATGATGCTGGGACCTGGAGAACAGGCGAGTCTGATGCAGCATCAAAAACAATGTACAATTTTAAGATAAGAAAAATGAAAACTAATATATTCACGAGAGCAGCCTTTTTTCCATCACACACATAGAACACACACATAGAATATTAAAATGGAATGTAATTAAGTAGAGTTTTGAGGTACTCGTGCTTTACTTGAGTATTTCTATTTTCTGCTACTGAACACTTCTACTACATCTCAGAAACAGTAGTTGCTTTGCAGATTTAGATTAATAATTCAATTATTATTGATTAAGGGGGAATTTCACAAGCTATGCAGCAGTGCAGTTCTGCATAATTGAGTATTTCTTTCTTTGGGTACTCTAAATATATTTTGATGCTGATATTTACCAATATTGAATGACTTGGATCAGGATTGGAGCCAAAAGGACATCCCTACTATCTGTATATATATTAAGATGATAAATATCCGTCTTTCTTTCTATCCAGTTGTTCGACCACATCGCCGCCTGTCTCAATGACTTCCTCGTCTCTCAGAAACTGAAGGGACAAACTCTTCCTCTGGGCTTCACCTTCTCCTTCCCCTGCGAACAGAAAGAAATCGACAAGGTCAGACACACACGCACGCGCACGCGCACACACACACACACACACACTACACGTTTTAACCAAACCTCACAGAAAAACTGCAGGATTTAAGAATATACAAATGTAATTGCTTGAGGGCCATTGTGCTGCAGGTGTTTTTAGAAGATCAGCTCAATCTTTCAAAAGGTGTCTGTGTTTCATGTGAAATGTTCTCTCTACACAGAGCATCCTGATCAGATGGACTAAAGGCTTCAACTGCTCCGGAGTGGAGGGCAAAGACGTGGTGAAGTTACTGAAGGAGGCCATTCACAGGAGAGGGGTCAGTCTACAATACTGAGGCTTGCACGGTGATATTTAAAATAAGATGTGACGCAATATGATGAAATGTCATGTTGAGAGCTGCGACGATACGTCGATTAATCAGAAAGTTGATTGGCAATTATTTTGATGATCTATAATCAAGTTAAACGTCGTCTGGTTTCAGCTTCTCAGATGGGAGGAGTTGGTGGAATCTAATCATGTACTCAAGTGCTGTACTTTCACTACATTTCAGAGGAAAATATTGTACTTTTTACAACTAAGTTATTTTACAAATTAGGTTTTTGTATTCAAAACATATGAAGTGCAGCTGAAATTATTATTAAGTTATCTTTTCATGCAAAAACATTTCATGGTTGCAGCTTCAAAAATGTGAATATTTGCTGCTTTTCCTTTAAATAATATTAATATTTGTAATGTGTTAGTAGTAATGTTGAGGTTTGGACATTAGGTGTCACTTTGGGCTCTGGGTAATTGTGATGCCCATTCTCACTATTTTCACTATTTTTGCAACTCAACTTTATGTATAAAGCACCTTTTATACAATCATGCAGCCCAGAGTGCTTCACCGAGCCACATTAAAACAACAAAATGAAAAAGATGAAATAAATAACAGACAACAATGTAATAGAATTACAAACCAAACAATCAATCGGTTAATGAGCAGAATCAGCAGATTAATCCATATTGGAAATAATCATTAGTTGCAGTCCAATACAAAATATGACTTAATACTAAATGCTTCGTTGCTTAATCAAGAAAACAATCAGTCGATTCTGAAAATAATGGTTAGTTGCAGTTCTTGTCAAATCCAGCCGAAAAACACAAAGAACAAAAGAATCTTGGGGGTTCAGATGCACTTGAACCAATGAGAAGCTGGAGGATGTTGTAAGTGTCATGCTGCCCAACCTGCTTTTGTTTCCCAGAATGCTCCTCTAAATCTTTAATCAGTGCTGTGAAGTAGCATCATGTGGTCCTTTATCTCTACCGATGCTTATGGATGTACATGAAGCTGGTTCCATGTTGTTTGTTGTCTCAGACTCTTAATAGAACCAATGTGACATTCTGCAGTTTCTCTTTGCACAAAATGTGTGTGTAGGCAGGTTGTTTGGAATACAGATTATAAATAGGAAGCACATACACACCTGTCTCTCTCTCTTATCTGTCTGTCTCTCTGTCTCTCTCTCTCTTGTCTATCTGTCTGTCTGTCTGTCTCTCTCTCTCTCTCTCTCTCTCTCTCTCTCTCTCTCTCTCTCTCTCTCTCTCTCTCTCTCTCTCTGCAGGACTATGATATAGGCTCAGTTGCCATGGTGAACGACACAGTGGGCACGATGATGAGCTGCGGCTACAGAGACCAGAGCTGTGAGATCGGCATGATCATAGGTAACCGTTTATTTTAACAAGTAAACAACGTCACCATGTCCTCAGATGAACCTGACAGCAAAATAGTGTTTCACTGGATTTCTCAAAAAATATTTGGGATTTTATTTTAAATATTATTTTAAAATTATCAATACTACATTGTATGAATACAAGCAGTACAGTACAGCACTAGAACACTTTTCCAAAGTATAAATATGTCAGTATAAGCATCAAAATATACTTAAAGTACCAACATTTTAATGCGTTCATTTCAAGTATAAGTATAATTTTGAAGTTGTACATTAAAATGTTGGTACTTTAAGTATATTTTGATTCTAATACTTAAGTTTTCTAGTGCTTGTAACAGAGTATTTCTACACTGTAGTATTGCTGATTTTACTAAAGTACTGTACTGGGATATTATTGATGCATTAATGTGTTCATCACTTCAGGTGAAGCTTATTTTAATATCAGGATTTATTTTATTAGTTGATTATATTTAGTATTCATATTTTCTGAGTAACTAATGTTGTCATATGAATGTAGTGGAGTAAAAAGTACAATATTGGCCCCCAGAATGTAGTGAAGTAGAAGTATAATGTAGCATGACAAGGAAGCACTCAGTGTATAGTATATATTAACAAACACCATTTCCCATAAGCCCTGGTGGTGCAGTAACTGGTATTGTTTGAAACCCACATTACCCAGGAGGATGTTACTGAGCCTTACAGAACACACTATTTTATACCTCAGAGACATAATGTGTTGCACCTGGTGAACAGGAGAAGCTCCTCCACAGCATTATTAGATATAATGAGGGTCGTGTTGTAGCTCCTTTCTTCGCTCTAATTAGTTTGTGCGCTGCAATATGAAGCAAACGGTTTTCCCTCAGGAAATGATTACACCAACCCGTGTGTGTGTGTGTGTGTGTGTGTGTGTGTGTGTGTGTCTCAGACAAAGCAGGAAGGTTTGGTTGTGGTGTGTATTGACGTTAACGTACAATCAGCCGCAATATCTCCAAATCCCTTAAAGGAGCAGTGTGTAGGATTTAGTGGCATCTGGTGGTGAGGTTGTAGATTGCATCCAGCTGAATACTCCTCCGCTCACTCCTCCCTTTCCAAGCGTGTTGGAGAAACACAGTGGCCTTCAGGTAACGGAAAAACACGAAACGCTCTCCCTAGAGCTAGCGTTTGTTTGTTTTTCTTTATAGATATAAAACGGCTCATTCTATGGTGACAGAAACACAAAAGTTCTTAGTTTCAGGTGATTGTACACTAATGAAGAGATAGTTGTGAATATTTTATTTGCCACTAAATTCTACATACTGTTCCTTTAAATCACTGCGGCAGATCCCAATGCACACCGTCTCCTGAATTAAATAACATAAATTAATAACCATCGTACTCACAAGACTGCAAAATGCAAGAATTGAATTCTAATGAATAATAATAAGACAACTAAAAATTGCCTCCTTGGGGACAGTAAAGATTGATTGATTAAATAGTTAATTTTCCAGTTGGGCCTAAAGGGCAGCTAAGCCCTCTTCAATACATTTAATCTTGAGATATTCCACTGGATGAGTGGAGTTGAGGATGGGGCTGGATTAAAATTCAGAGGAGTCAACACAGCAGATGACTTTTAATAAACCTCACCCAAATTTGATGTTGCAACATCCAAAATCTGGGTTTATTTGTGATAAGGAAAATTGTTTAATTGAATCTATTCAGAAAATAATGAGACCAAAGAAAATCATTAACATGTTGCAGAATTCCAGTGTTATTATTCCACGCTTCAAACTACTTAAGTCTCAGGAGTGACCACACCCTCAGATTATGTGTGTTGTAATGAATGCCGGCTGTGTGGTTTTTTTTCAATCCGGCATGGTGCTTCTCTTCTCTTCTCTCTTTAGGTACGGGAACCAACGCCTGCTACATGGAGGAGATGAAGAACGTGAAGCGTGTGGAGGGCGAGGACGGGCGGATGTGCATCAACACAGAGTGGGGCGGCTTCGGAGACGACGGCTCCCTCAAAGACATCCTGACGGAGTTTGACGTCGTGGTGGACGAGACGTCCATCAACCCCGGCGTCCACACGTGAGTCCGACGGGTCAAACTGTTTTCAGTCCTGAAACAGAATTAGTCGAACAACAGAAAATTTAGAAGAAGTTTTAAATATACATCAACCGTTATTTGTCAAGAACAGATGCCAAATAATTGTCTGCTTCCAGCTTCTCACATGAGTGATGATTCACTGCTTTTTCTCTCAATTTAAAATCTTTGGGTTTTGAACTGCAAAATCAACAAATGAGGAGAAAACGCAAAAGAGCATGCTGTTTGAAATCAAATCTTTACTTCTTTTTTAATTGTATGTGGTTTTTACCCATTTTCTGATGACTGATAGATGTTTTTTTTGTCTCTTTCTGTGCTTGTTTTCCTGTGAAGCTTTGAGAAGATGATCAGCGGCATGTATTTGGGAGAAATCGTTCGGCTTCTGCTGGTGAGGCTGACGGAGGACAAGCTGCTGTTTAAGGGACAGACATCGGAGGCGCTGCTGACCCCGGAGGCATTTCAGACAAAGTTCATCTCTGAGATTGAGGAGTGAGTGTCCGATAAATCTATTTAATTCAATCATCCACGTTGTCTTTGTCATCTGGAGTCATAAACCTTCTGATCTGGATTCAGTTATTTCTTTAATGAGATATTCAGTCATTTTAAACTTGTTTCATATCTTTTGGTGCGATTTATTTCCCTCACTTTAAGAAACAACCAGGCTTTTATTTGAGACAGAATATTATAGATTTACACCAATTTCAGAACATTTTACACGACAACAGACGGCAAAGTTGAACACTAATCTGTGCGTCTTTACTTCCCGTCTGTGTCTGTGGTTCAGGCAGGACGACGGTCTGGAAAACACGCAGAACATTCTGACCAAGTTGGGATTGAAGTGCGATTTGGTCGACTCCTGCGTGGTGCGTCTGGTTTGCGACACCGTCTCCTCGCGCTCCGCTCGTCTGTGCGGCGCTGCCCTGGCAACCCTCGCCAACCGTATCCGGGTCAACCGCCGGCTGGACCGTCTGAAGACCACTGTTGGGGTGGACGGGACGGTCTACAGAAAACACCCCACGTAAGAAGCACTATGAGAAAAATACAGACGCCGTGAAATTAAACATTGGCAAGAAAAATGTAAAAGTTCAAAAATTCATCGCAAGGTATGTTTTTTTCCATACATTTTTAGTATTTTTTTGGTTTTCCCAAAAAAGTCAAACTATCATTGAGTTGAGGTGATGAGAGGAAAACACCCACCAAGCAAATTAACCAGGAGGACGATCAGTTTTGTGGAGATATGAAATCATATATTTATGTATTTACAATTCCTGTCTTTGTGAGAATGTCACAAATCAAAGCATCTCACTGTTTAAAAGTCCCATTCACTCCTTAGCGTCAGCATCATTTTAACAAAACATTTCTGCAGAAGACACTTTCTCACGACAGTGTCCACTATATTCTAGTCTCTTGTCTTCCCATTCACTCTCCTCCCCTCCTCTCTCCTTCCTCCTCTCCTCTCTCCTCCCCCCCTCCCGTAGTTTCAGCGAGGAGCTCCGGGCGACGGTGCGCCTCCTCGCCCCCGAATGTGACATCACCTTCCTTGTCTCGGAGGACGGCAGCGGGAAGGGCGCTGCCATGGTAACGGCCGTGGCGCAGCGGCTGGCTCACCAATCCCGCCTTTTGGAGGAGAGCGACGGTGAGGACGACGAAGAGGAGGAGGAGGAAGGCCAATAGAGAGAGGGGGATACAGATGGTGCACAACTGTTTTCAGTTTTTTAAAAGCCAGTATTCACATCTCATCAAACCAAGTTGTTAACGTTATACATAAGTGAGTCAAACTTGTTACTTTTTTCATTTCTTTCTGTTTTGTTCATGTCCGTTCTACTCATCTTCTATCTCTATGGTGCTCAGCAAAGTAAACTAGTAAACATGGATGTAAACGATGCAGGATGTGGAAGGAAATGCATTCAACACATTTGTTAGAAAACTCCACAGTGCACCTTTAAGCCAAAGAGAGAAAAAAAAGGAAATAATCAAATAATCTAAAAATAGAAAAAGATCACAGTTAGTTTTTAACTTTTTTAAGCGGCTACAGAGACATTAGAGGACATAAAATACAGAAAATATATGTGTATAAGCTAAGAATTATAGATTTTAGGGTGAGTGGAAATGTGTTATTGTTTTTCTTGGGTTTGCACTCTTTGAGGAATTTGCACTTTTTAAAGAAAGAAAGAAAGTAAAGAAAGATGGATTCCAAACGGGCCAATCAGAGCATGGACATATTGCTGCATAAGAGCAGCAGTCGACCAATGTTCTTGTATTCTGAGGGAAGAGGAAGCCGCTTTTTACTGTCGGCACAATGCAAAGCTTTTTAGTGCTGTTACGTCCATTCAGTGGTTTTGTTTTCTGCACTGTAGTGAACAAAACAAGCCTCGTTGTGGCTGTGGACTTTAAGTCTGTTACTTCCCATTGCTCCTCTTTTCTTCTGCTTTAAGAAGTTACTGCTGCTCCGTCCAGCTTCCTGTTGCAGTGATACACAGGGACACTTTTTTGTGTAGGTAAATTCACAGCAGCTTTAATTACAGTTCGTCACAACTGGAGTCTTGTTTGTCTGTAGTGATGCTGATGGATGGTTTTAAAGGTGCACGATCCGAGATTGGGAGCATTTCATTTGCCTCTCAGCGGCTCTCAACATGGCGGGAGCTAGCCGGCAGCTCGTAGCTAATTGGTGATAACAGTGCTAACAGTGCAAACTACAGAGGAAGTGATGACAGAGTTAATGGTGTTCACGTCATTGTTTACAGCCAATAAATGTCCTTGTTTAAAACCTGTTCTGCAGCTTTAATGCTTTATCTTGTTGTTAGTACATTTGTGTTTAATTTGCAGTTAAGAGTTTGAATTCATGTGGAGAACAATGACTGACAATGTTTTTGTTGAGAGAATAAGATGATTATCCAAGAAACTGAATACAGCCAGAGATGTTTTTTTGGGAGTTGCCTTCCAGTGGCTGTTAGCAGAACTGCAGCTGAATGCACTTTTACATCAGTGTCGAAGTTCAGTCTGGTGATTGCTGATAAGCAGTAACAGACAAGCGGTCATCAACCAGCAAAACCAAGTTCAAAAAGGGAAATCAAAAAGAAATGTTGTTTTCTGTACATTTCCTTGCATGCTGTGCGGTGGCAGCAAACTATCCCAACAGTATCTTTAACAGTGGTGCCAGATCTCTGTCCTCAACACTCACCTCTCAATGTTCCAGATAATAAATGCCAGAAACTGAACTGTCCTTTTAACACTGCTACTGCTGGTATTACTTTGTTTGTTTGTTCTTGCACAGGATGATTAAGATTAATATTAATAAAGTCGGTTTTCAACGAACCGAAGTGCGGTACATGAATGTTCATAAAAAAGTTCTCAAGATGGAAGGATGGAAGGAAGTATGTCCAGAAAAGTCATAAAAAAGCCATTAAGTATGTCGAAAAACATATGCTATACTAAACTTACTGTATTATTATTTGTTCTTTACTTACTTTATTACTTATTTACTTACCTCTTTACTTACTTACTTACTTACTTTCTCCATTAATTACATACGTATATCATTACTTATACTTACCTTTATCCCTGGGGGGATATCCGCATGTCTCACAGCAGCACTACAAGAACAAACAACACAAACACTGCAAAAACAAATGTTAAACACAAGTGCTAACATGAAAGTAAAATGCATACAAGTGTGCAAATTGCAGTAAATTTTGCAAAATTAATAAAATTATAATTTTTAAGTGAAAAAGATGTATTGCACTGTGCCAGACGTTAGGCATATCATGTAATTATGAAGTCCAATTAGTACATTAAGACTTCCCAGTCCTCTGATTTCTAAGTCAACTTAGTTATGGCCTGTCCCACCAGCAACTGCATTATTAAATACCACGAGCATGATTAAATAACTCGGCTTGGAATCCATTTTCATCCTTAAATCCTGGTAGAATCTGTAAAGGCACAAGAAGCAAGTCCATTAATATTGATCTAATATTAAACTAAAGAAGACAAAAATTATTCATCAGATTTTATACATTTTATAACATCTAAGGTGTTTCACTGTGCTATTTTATTTCTTGGGAGAAATGTCATCAGTATGCTTCACTGCAGAATGACTAATTTAATCAGCAGTGAAGCCTCTACAACTGTGTTGCTGCAGAGGACAAAATGTTGCTGCAGCCTGATGTGCTGCTGCTGCTGCAGCCTGTTCCTGCCACACGGCTGCTGATATGGGGATGAAAGCAAAGGGTCACTGAGCTGCTCGTCTCAGTACTGCAGCACTACGGTCAGAGATGTGGCATGGTATTTATTAATGCACACACACCGTGTAATGCTGTGTGTAAAAGTTTGTGTCTTTCAACTTCAAGTGTTTTGTCCAAAATATATAAATGTAATTCCAGTGGCGGAGAGTAACTAGGAACTGTACCATCTATACAATTGTGTGTTCCATGTACTTCACTATAGCGGTTATCCATTTTAAGCTACTTTTTACTTCTACTCCACTACATCTCAGAGGTTGTACTGAGATTGTACTTTTTACTCCATTTCTCTGCAGCTTTAGTTACTTTTCAGATCATTTTTTGCATCCCCTTCCTGTCCAGTGAAAACCACGTACCTCCAGATGTGTTGATGTTGAATGTTTGTGATAAACTGAAGGATGAAGTGTTCTAAGTGTTGAGGAAATCCTCCTACTTCTTAAGCTAAACAAACTATTCATAAAGCATCTTGGATCAGCTGGAAAAGGCATCGTCACAAAGTTGAAAACAGGGCTGTGTTACTTTTTAGACCTCCATGGTTCTCACAGGACAGCAACATTACGATGCATTGCTGTAGATTAAGCTAGCTAACAAATGAAAATGCAACATTCTGATTATTGCACCAGTAATATTGATCTAGAAACATCATATATAATTGTGAAACACTGACAGAGACACATTTTACTGCACAATATGTACTTGAATGCAGGATTTTGTCTTGTAGTGGAGTATTTTCAAAGTGTGGTATTCATACTTTTTACACAAGTAGTAAACTCACACAGAAAATGGAAGGCAACTAAGTACATTTACTTAAGTACTGTACGTAAGTACTGTTTCTGTACTTGATTATTTACCATAGAAATGGCAGGGATAGAAAATAACTAAGCACATATAAATACTGTACTTAAGTACTTAAGGCTATTCAGGCCTGTGGTATTTACATTTTATGCTACTTCGTGTAAATGTCCTGAATACTTCTCCCTCCACTGAAAATCAACCTGAAACTATAGAAGTCCCATTGTGTTAACTCCATATTTCATAGAGAGTGTGAGGGGAAACATTCATTTACAAGCCTGACATCTACTTTAATAACAGCTCACTCCTTTTTGTTTGCCAGGAGCCTCTGTTTATTTTGACCTTCGGATTAAACACAATCATGAACAAATATTAATCCGTAAAAAGTGCAATTAATCCGTAAAAAGTGCAATTAATATTAATCCGTATTAAACAAAGCAGAGCAGAGTGAGCATGAGACTGCAATAATTACAGCTCATTTTCGTGAGCACAAAGCCTGATGTGAGCGTTTTATGTGAGGCCTGCCACTACATGAATGTCATGCTGCAGCCTCATGGAGAGGAGAGGGGAGGGGAAGGGAAGGGGGGGGTTTAAATCAGACACGTGCTTCCTCCCCCTGCTGGAGAGAACCAGCAACAGCAGTTTTGATATGCTCACACCAGGATAGGCCTACTTGAGTCCTGAGAGTGTGATCACGTTTCTCTACGAAATCAGCCGACCGAGCTGTTCATCACGTCAGCTAAAGAGGCTGCTCTCTTATTTCACTTCCAATATTTGCACCATGAAGGCTTGATTTAACAGTGTGTGTGTGTACACTGATCATGGATATATATATTTTATATTTATATAATTTCCTCCTGTGGTGTAGGGAGCAGAATCCTGATATTTTAACCCTAAAAGAAGTTCAAGTGTCCAAACTTTAGGGAGGAAACCTGTGCAGACAGAACATGTAAAAGAGCTCCACCTCCACCATCTGTAACATTGAAATACTTATGCGTTAAAGGTGCCAGACACGAGATTCTGAGCATTTCTATTGCCTCTAAATGGCTCTCAACATGGCCACAGCTGAGCCTGCAGCTCGAAGCTAACAATGCTAACAGTGTTTACCTGAGGGTGAACCGGAGGATGGGCCGTTTGAGCAAATAGCTGTTTGCTGCTTTATGTATTGATGATGCTGTGAATCTCGTATATTGCACCTTTTAAAGCATCAGTCAAAATATTCACATAATATGATAATATAGCTCTGCTTTTTTCTTACCGGGTCTTTGGAGAGAAGGCCAATATCATTGCGTCCAGGATGTAGTTAGCTTAGCTTAGCACAAACACTGGAAGCAGGGGAGAACTGCTAGCCTAGCTGTGTCAAAGCTGCCTTCC
Source organism: Anarhichas minor (assembly GCF_050575085.1). Classification (NCBI taxonomy): domain Eukaryota; kingdom Metazoa; phylum Chordata; class Actinopteri; order Perciformes; family Anarhichadidae; genus Anarhichas; species Anarhichas minor. The sequence continues at coordinate 19,667,955 of NW_027466473.1, read as the reverse complement.
AACGAAGCTGTTTGCTATATATTTACATATGTTGCATGTTTAACTTTAGTGTTAAGATAAATAAATTGAGACTTTGTGGTAATCAGTTTCATCTTCGTACCAGACGAGTAATTCCCAAAGTGATTGATTATCTCTGCCTGCGACCCCAGACTGTATTTTTATGAATTGTGAACATCTGAGTAGTTCAATATAAGTGTGATTTTCCATTATCAGATTAACTCACTTTAAGGCCTGATAATGTCAAACTATATTTACTGCAACAATAAAATGCTTTTGTGCTGGAAAGTAACTTAACTGAAATACTGCACTTGAGGTACTTTAATTAATACTTTTTCTATTTGTGCAATAATTGGGATGATTGTTTTCCACTAAAGAGACACTTCACGATAAACTTCTCACATGGTTTCATTTAAATAACAGTTTGAGGCCCAAAGAGGTAAAATTATTCAATATTTCTCAAAAGAATTGCTTGTGGCAGAGTATTTGTACTTTCACTTTAGTAAAATATCTAAATACAAACTTTAAACTCTCCCAGTCCGTCCTAGAAATGTGTGCACATGGCAATTAAGGGGAAGAAGTTAACTACAACTCCCATGGTCCATTTTGGCAAGAAACATCCAATCAGTGATCTTAAAACTCTGTCATGGGCGGAGCGAACAGCCGGAGGGGAAAGATAAGCCTGTTGAGAAAATCTATTTTAAAATCTGCAGCATGAATCAAAAAACGTTTCATTTAGGGTTAAACTTTGGTTGAATTCAGCAACAAGGAAGCGTTTTGTGACTGGCTTCTTTCACATGGCAACTGCCTTTTATTTGAGCTCAAAGGATTTAATTGATTAGTAGATTTTGACTTTCAATTAGTAATTCTTAAAAAAAAAACTTCTGGTTCCAGCTTCTCAATTGTGAATATTTTCTGGTTATTTCAGTATAAATTATATGTTTGAAAAGTGGATAATGTCTATTTTATCAGGTAACATACTAAACTTAAGTACACATTTGAGGTACTTGTATTGTATGTATCTTTACTTGTCTTTTCTATGCATCTCACTTTGTACTATCTCAGTGAGGAATACCATTTTCATTTGATGTGGCTGTTGATAAAAATATAAAAGTTATTCCAGAAAACAGCTGCATGTCTGTCCGTGGTTACAATACACTCTACACGACAAAATGATTGTCTCTTTTGTCGCAATTTAATGATTTTTTTTGTCGGATTTGATTTAAAACCCCTCTCGCTCAATCTAAACCCCGCCCACGTGTGCCGCGTCACGCGGAAACACGTCACACTGCTAAAGATGCTTCAACTGCCGTTTCCCTGTGACTTTAACATTAAGTTGTAATGTACTCTGTGGCAAACTTTGGCCACACCTAGATCCTGTCCCATTTCCACACACACACAAAAAAAAATAACACAAAAAAAACAGGCTTTTTTTTTTTTTTTTTTTTCTTCTTTCTGGTGCGTTTGTTTGTGTGACGGCGAGTCCCGGCGGTGTAACCGGAGAGGGGCCTCAGAAGAGGGAATGCAGGACTGCAATGGAGCACAATGCAATACAGGTAAAGCCGATATAATTTACAAATAAATGTCGATTTTTTCTCACATACACCCGGCGGATTTTCTTAACCTGACGACACGGGGAATATTGTAACCGTGTGTCGCTGTGCATGCATGTCCGATATCGTGTTTTATTTCATTTAGTTTGACCATGTCGTATTGATTGTTTTCCCATATCAACCAAACCCCAGCTCACCGAGAGTTGGTCTGACTTGCAATTACAACTTTATTCAACCAGGCGCAACTTTTTTTTTTTCTTCTTCCTCCAGATGTAGCAAAATTAACCGCTGATATCTGTTTTTACGGGGAAACAACCGTGTGTGACACCGAGCGGTCGCCTCGTTTTTATATCGGAGACTCGGTCGTTAAATTCCGGTGTAATATTTTTGATATTTTCTCCGTGTTAATGATTAATTTCTTTGTGTGTCGTGTCGACAGTCTCCGCTTTCTACGTTACCAACCCCCACTCACACTAACAGCACATTAGCGAAATAACATTTCATTTTCTGGCCGTTTTGCATGCGTGAACATATCAGGAAACTTTTAAGCTCTGCGTCGACATTTTTTCATTTTTTAACGTTTGAGTCTTAAAAATTAAATTTCCACCCCTGAGGTGTGATATTAAAGATTGAAAAAAAAAATTTCGACAGGGACTAGGTGGAGCAGCAGCAAGCAATGTTGGTTATAATAGGAAGCATATTGATATTATTATCAAATCCCTCCCGACATTTTGTCTCCAGTGTAATTACCAGCAGTTTAAGGAGGAATGTTAATATTGTGTGTCAGCAAAGAGGGAAATGAGGAGTTTGTGTACTTGAAATAGCGAAGATCAGTGCTGCCTAAAAAACCCAGGAAACATCCAGAGGACACACAGCTTGAGCAATGTGGTGTTTTAATCGAAATAAAAGGCGTCTTTTATTTTGACAGGAATCCTTCATGTGTGGCGTGGAGGGTATATTTAATATTCCAGCGGTGGTTGTGTATATTTTTAATAATATCTTTATTTTTTTAAAATATTAATTTATTGCAGTATTGAGAGTTTTTTCTTTCCTGTGGTGAACTTGTGAGCTTGTTTTGAATAACAGGATACACCCAAGGTCAGCAGTGTGTTGAGATTTTATTTATTTATTTATTTACTAAAGCAGGAGACATTTTATTATTATTAATATTCGTCATACCCCCCCCCCCCCCCCCTCCCTCCCTCTTCCTTCCCGTACTGAAAACTGTGTTTAAAAAAAAATATCTCACTGCATTATTACAGAAATATCACGAGAACTGACGTGTGCAGGGCGCAGATTAAGGGTTTCCATCTTAAATTCCTGTGTGTGTGTGTGTGTGAGTGTGTGAGAGAGAGTGAGTGTGTGTTCTTATTGTAGACAGAGGACTGCCTCTCAGTGCTCAGATTATATTATATTATGTGGCTTTTTATTTTCCTGCCTGCTCAGCCCTGCCTCGTTTCCACCACTAGGCTGGAGCACTGTGTCAGCTGGTCCACACACAAAAAAACCGATTCATAGAACACTCCTATAGTACATAATGGTATGTTTGTGATACGGTATACTCACTTGATGGTAGTACTTGTCATATGGTCTCACTATAATTTAAATTAAATACACGTTTAATATTCATTCTGGGGCTAAAACTGTCTGCAAAGCTAATCTTTCACAGCTAGTCTTTGATCTCACTTTGTTTTTCCTGCTTTTCTATCTCTATCTACAGGTATATATGTCTGTGTTTACATATAAATATATATATATATATAACAGTACTATAACTAGTGCTCAAAGCAATTCATAGATTAGTTGATTAACGGCAATAATACATCGTTTTTTAAGCAAAAATGCCAAAATTCTCTGGTACCAGCTTGTCAAATATGATCTAAATTGTGGATTAATATGAATTTATTGTAGTGTATCTCTTTGGTTGTCCTGCTCGTATACCGACGCATAATAACTAATATCTCAAACTATTGATTCATCAGTTCATGGACAGGAAATACATCTGTGTTGATTTTTGTCAGCAAAAATGCCCAAAATGATCTGGTTCCAGCTTCTCAAATATCGATATTTGCTGGTTATCTCAGTCTTCTGTGGTAGTACATTTAATATTTTTGTGTTTTGGACTCAAAAGAAGGACATTTAAATATGTCGAATTGAGATTTTATCAACGGTATTATCAGCCTAGTCAAGAACATAACCATAACCAGCTTAATCATTTCTTTGACTGACTGGTATTCTTCATCTTAAAGTAATACTTTAATATTATTTAAATATAATCTGTATCCTTATTAATCTGATGTTAGTGGCCAATATTTTGTCTCAATAGTGATTTTATTTTTGTCCTGTTTAGAGTTCTTCTTTGGCTTGTACTTTGTCTGTAGTACTCAATAGTCTCTTTTCCTTTATTTTCCAATTCCCATGTTATATGAAGTATAATAGTACATAAATAGTACTTACTTGTCACTTATCTGAGGAGACTTTATCTGTCTTCATGGTGTTCTTAGGACCTTGAATGTATCTATAGTTTACCTCTCGTGGCTTATATTTTGTATATGTAGATAGTCCATCATTTTATTTCATTCGTTCCTCTTCGTTGTCCAGGAAAACGGTTTAATGTTCCTTTTTATTGTTCCTGTAATGTCGAACACCTTGTCCGTCTAATTCCTACTTGATTATATTCCTCCTCGTATTGTATCAAGTGTGATGGCTCAGAAATAAACCTGTAATTCTCTCTGGAGGCTCACAGTGGACGTCTTATCTGACTTAATGGAGTATGAATCGTATTACTGTAATATTACATCAAATATCTATTAAATACTAATAAGAGCCAATATTCTACATGTGGAGCTATAATCGTGATTTTACCTTACAGTCTTCTGTTCCCTCAAATAATCCTGTGATACTCGTCCAGAGGCTAGTACTGTCGATCGTACTGTCGATAGTACTCTGTTGTGTCTTGTATTATATTGTCCCTTGTATCATAATAAAATGCCTTTATTACAATAATATTCCTTGAATACATGTCTACAATATTCCCATAGTGGATAACAATGAGTCTATAGAGCTCAGTGTTGATTTTGTCGTACTTTTATTATATAATTTCTACTTTTTAATTTGTATACCAATAACAGAAAAGATAGCGTTATTGATAATGATACTGTTTAGTCTTACTTGATAATACTAGCTCATGTGTCGTCTCCAGTGTAGAAATCCTTAAAAACATTGATAACACAATAACAGAGACTTCTATCTTAATGTATTCACAGTGACGTCTGCAGGACCCACAGGTGGTCATTTCAATGGCTCCCCGGTCACATTAGTGTTTTTGACTCATTTTAACTGGTATTTATTTTAGTTATATGGTTATGATTGTGGTCATGTATGTTTATTTACAAAACATACAAATAAATACGGAAAAACAACGTGCGTCCCCTGGATGCATCGACAGTGAGTTTACTGCAGCCACACAGCAACACCACTGACTATATTCCCTAAATAGTCTCACAGCATCGAAAACGGCCTCCAGGGTACTCAGTAGGGATTTCTATAATCAAATTTAATGTTTATTTGTACATTAAAAAGCATTTTGTATCGATGACTCAATATTGAATTTTTAGAGCTTTAAATTGTGTCTTTTTATTTTATTTCGTCACTCGTGTATCATTAAATTGCACATCGTTAATATCTTTATATGGACTTGAAATGTACCTGTGAGACTCACTGCTGGGTTTACAGAGAATATTTAACAATTATTTAATCCCATCGTGTCTTAATGATGTTCTTATAGACACTTGCAGTGCGTTCAGTGACTTTCTCTCACACCGTCGTCTTATAATCTTGCTGTATGGGCTTTGTGTTGTGTCTAAGAAGTCCTGCCGTGATGTTAAACGTGCTCTTGTTGTATCATTAGAGTAGTTTTATTTAACCCTCCCGTGGTTCTTTTGGTTTCACTTCATATCGCAGGATATCGAGTAAGTCTGACGATCAACGGGGACCTTGTCTGTTGCAGTCGTAGTCTCTCTTCAGGTGTCTCACCATAATATTAATTTCAAAACAAATATCAAGTTCATATAGAGACTAAAAGTCTCCAAGTAATAGTGAGCTTGTCTGTTTGGTATCCTACAGTTTTCCCTCAGGCCCGTTTAAAGCGTCTGTTATACTCTACAGTGACGCAATCAAACATCATGACCGCGTTATGTTATGTGCTGACGGGTTTTTTATATATATATATATATATATATATATATACACACACACACACACTGCAGGGGGGTATTAATGTCCCTGTGTATGGCTTATGTATATTTTCTGCTGTGACATTTATTCAGTATCTTTCTAAAAATTGATCGTGGGCCTGCTGCAGCTGGTCTGCAGAGCTCCAGCGGGTGGGGGAGGAGGTTGTGCCTGTGGTGGGGTATGAGTATTGGGTGGGGGAGGGTGTGCTGGGTGTGGGGGGGGGGGGTTGTGGAGGTTGTGGATGATCAACACAGGAGTGAGAATTGCATTTAGGCAGCAAGGCAGGGGAGCTCGATGACTGGCTGTTTTTTTTTTTTTTTTTTTTGAAATCCAGTTTGTGCATTTATTTGGTGAATCTTCATGATGTCCCGTCTACTGAAGTAAATGAATAGCAGCTGCACAGCCGGATACACCCGGAGCTCACGCGCTGTGCTGGGCCTTCTATATCGTGGAGATATGGTGGATGTGACCTCTGCCTGCTTTGATTTCATTCACACATGTAAAACTGTTCAGCCGTGCTTCATCTCAAACATTAGAGCCGCAGCAATTCATTCGTTAATACATTGGTGGGAGGGAAGAAAAACCAACCTGCAACTGTTTGGATAATCAGTTTGAAGAAGAAACTCCAAATGTTCTCTTTCTGCTTTTCTCTGTTTTGTATCATCGTACGCTGAGTATCTTTCGGTTTTAGACGTTTGGACAGAACAAGACATTTGGGGGACTTAAGATGGGACATTTTGGAGACATTTTTCTCGCCTAAGTGATCAAAGATGACGTTATTTCATGTCCCAAACCTAATGACATGAAGAGTTTACTCTCATAGAAGACAGAGAAGCAAATATTCACATTTGAGAAGCAAGAACCAGCAACGTTTGGGCGTTTTCTGCCTAAAAAAATGACTTGACGGACAAATCGATTATTACAATAGTTGCCGATTAATTTTCCATTTGATCTACTAGCAAATATATCGACTAATCGTTGCCACTCTAAACGGAATCCCTTTAGATTTTGGACTGCTCGGAGGACAAAACAAGACATTTGAATGACGCCATCTTGAGCTTTAGGAAATAAAAAGTCAAACAATTAATTCAATAGAACATAATCTGTGGTTGCAGCCCAATTACTGCCTTGTTTTCAGCTCGTAACTGAGAAATATCTCTTTGATATTTGGGCTCATTTGTAGCTCGTGTGTTGCAGCTGTGGGGTCGCATATTACGTTTCATGTAAAGCGGCTGTAATTCAGTCTTTTCTCGCCTCTAACTCCAAACAGGGGATTACAGAGGCTGCACCGTGGAGTCGGTATCAGAGACACGGCAGTATCATCACGGCAGCCATGTCTTCTGTTAGGGCTGTTAAAAGCTGCAGCATCATGTCTGCCGTGTTGTACACGAACCAGATCGTCTGCTCGTGTCTGATTTGATCATCTTAAATCCACTTTAACATTTTCATAAAGAAAGGAGGCCTGAGAAATCCTTAATATCTGATCATCGTCACATTGCATCAGACGATGAGTCTGGTGATATTCTAAATGTTTCTCACTGTCACCGAATCCATCAATGGACAAAACGGGGAAAAAAATGAATAAATCTACTTACATTATTGTGCGTGTATCAAAGCCTAATATATCGTCTCCCTCTGTGCCCAGAAATGATTAAAAACGCATCAATAATGGTGACATTTTCCTTCATTACCACACACACACACACACACACAAAAATGTTGTTCTATTTTATTGCAGATTGTCAACATAAAGCAAACAACCATGAGAAAAAATTAACAGTTTATTTATTATTTCCACACACACCGTCCTGTTGCCGTAAATGCTCACTAGCACCACATGCGTGTTAATCCGCAGCTGAAAGTAGTCCCCAACAAACACACTTACCGTTTCTTCAATTACTGAACCTTTTTAAAATGAAAGTATACATTTGTGAGACGTTTTAAAGATTAATGCATCACGGACTAGATGGACTAAGTCTTATCTTATAATAATATGTTCACTTAGGTTCACTAAACTAAACTTTGACTCCATCAAGCACCAGCCGGTCCTTCACCATCGTTTGGATATTGTGACGTTCCGCCTGATCTGAAGGAAAATACACAAAATGTATCTGGAATTTATTCCTTTAAGTATTTTTTTAAGGAAAAATACCAACTGATCTGGTTCTAGCTTCTCAAATGTCTTTGCTGTGTTTGTCTTTTATGATAGTAAACTGTACTCGTAGGTTTTAAAAGATCATCAAACGACCACTTGATTAATTAAGAAGGCAATTGTAGATATTGGTACTTATCTGTCTTTATTTGTTCTTGTTTATACAAAAACAAATGCCATGTTTTTACTAAATCACACTCCAACCTTCACCTAAAGTAAAAAAACACTGATTTGAAACTTTGCTCAGATGTGACCTTTTATTTGGAGAGTAAAAATCTTTTGATTGAAACCAACCTGCTGTCGTATACAAGCCAACAACGGGGGCTATTATTATGATTCATCTCTGTTATTGTTTTCATCTTGGGCCTGTTGATGTAGTGCATGTGAATAAACACACTGCTGACTGAAGCCTGGTAGCTCCCTGTCAGATACACAGATTATCAATGAGGAGGAAGTATCTTCTGATTAAAGCTCTGCTGCTGATGAGTGAAACAAAGGAGAGCCGTTTAATGACACTCTATCAGACCTCTAAGCTTCAGAACAGCTTTGGAATCAGGACTAACTGCCTCCATCTTTTAAGGTGTGTTTGGTGTTATGTTTTAGCTCCTTTCCACAAACTACCCGGGGCTCCTCACACTTCCTCTTACAAAGCAGTGAAATCCAAACTGCAGGTTTATCTAGCCAGCAGCAGCAGCAGCAGCAGCAGCAGAGTCATTATTGAACCCACTCGAGGTGTGCTCGATTTATTGTTGGAGCCGGTAAACACCCACAAAAAGCGAGCATTATCTGCCTGTGAGGTAAGACGGATCAAGTGCTCCTCATCTCTTACAGAGCGTAAACCTGCAGGAAGCTCCGTGTAAACCGAGCTGTAGATTAAACAAAGACGGACTCCACATGACGTTCATTTTAGACAAATAGCACATCTGCCATTTTGGGGACAATAAGGGGGAAACCTGCCTTCACAGAGTGACTGCTGGAGAACCTGTTCCAGGTTATTTACAGTTTATCAATAATCAATAAGCCTGTTTTAATCTCGGCATTCTAATTCTCAGTGTGCAGGTTTGACATTTTCCTACAATTTAGTGCTGCGGGCTACAATTACTTTATCATCCGTTGATATGAGAATCATTTTCTCTATTAATTCATTATCAGCTAGAAGTGTAAGTCACGTATAGCAGATTTATTAATAATTTGAATTAATAAACAAGTTGTCTGCCTCTGAAAGACAAAATGGTGGATGTGTCCGTAGTAACAACTCAAAGATATTCAGTTTACTGTCATAGAAGACAAAGACACGGGAAATATTCAAAGTTAAGAAGCTGGAACCTTTTGTATTTGTGCTTTAATTGATTATATAAATGGTTGCCAATAAATGTTCTGTCGGTAGACTAATCAGTAACATGACTTGTCGTCTCAGCTCTAATATATTTTTGCTTTAAAGGAAAATAAGAAAGGAATATAAACAATATTGACTTTAACAGTAATGTTCAGTATCCGGTGATCAATCTACAGAAGTCGTCCAAGATGGCATTCATCAAATCGTATTCAGTTTACAATGATTATAAACGGAGAGAAGAAGCTTGAACCAGAGAAAGTTGTTTTTGAAATTCTAAACAAATATCACTTATTTTTCAGATAAGAAAGCTAAACAAAACCTTCGCAGATGATGTGATTCGGAACTTTTCTTTCTGATTTATATTCCTGGAAACTGAACATCTTCGGCGTTTGGACTGATTTTTCAAACGAGACATTTGAAGTCGTCCCACTGAGGGTCTGGGAACTATCGACATCTAACATTCTGTCGACCAAACGATTGTTTTCAGCTCTTGATTGTATTGTGTTCTGTCCAAATGCATAAAGTGAAAGTTCATTCTATTTCCCCGAGGGAAACTAGATGAATGATGTTCACAGAGCCTCGCCCAACTTAGGATTCCACACTTAAGCCTCTGCTGAAGTGAAGCGTGATGAAGGTGCTTTATTAAGTGCTTGTTAAAGAACACATTATAAACCGGCATGCAGCTCAATTCTTACAATTTACAACTCTGAGCTTTTCCCTTGTTGTTTTTCTGATGATGAAATAACACACGGCGGCTAAACAGCCACCTTTTCTGAGCCACATGAAATGAAGGTACAATGAAAATGGAGGTTTAGTCACAGCAGCTGAACACTCCCACTGACTAGCAGATGAAGTGAGTCAAACTGCTGTTACAGAATCTGTGAAGATACTTCTATACAACAGCTGCACAAGTGTCAGCTCTGAGGGGGAAATATTTGGTTTTAGTCATTTTTGTCCGGTTTGTAAAAGTGGAAGAAGAAACCCACTTCATAAAGAAGTAAATGTATGAAGTTTAATTTAAAGCTTGTTGAACTCTCCGTTGCTTTACTGTGGTGTTGATTGTTGTGATATGATAATGAGGAGATTTTATCAAATTTAATTAAAAGGAGATCTTTAAGAAGAAGTCCAACCTCTGGACCGATGCTGAAACAATAAGCCAATTTGAATTAGTCTCTTGCGAGTATATTAAGCTGCGATAATTTAGATAATTTATTAAACTGTTTAAATCATTTATTACGCAAGAACACCAAACATTTGTATTGGTATGAATTTAATATCCTTCGGTTGTGGACTGTTGATCACACAAAATAAGGAACTTGAAGACGTCATCTTGGACTCTTGGAACATTTGTCAGTATTTTCTGGTGTTTTATTGACAAAATGATAAAAAAAAAAATGATCAACAAATTCTGAGAATAATGGATAGATGCAGCCCCACCTTTAAATCTCATAGGTTATGAATAAATAACATCAATGTACGACATCTTTAACTGCCTGAAACATCACCATGACACACCGAGAAACAGACAACAGTAGTTGCAAAGTTAATGCCGTTGATGCAAACTCAAAACTTCCTGTAGCTGTTTCAAAGTAAAAGCCTTCTACCAAAAAAAAAAAAAGGATGGTGATTACGGCTTTTACATTGGAGGACTTGCAGGAAGTGGTTAGTTTGTGTCATTCCTGCACGTTAGCTGAAACCTTTATTTATACAGCGTTACCTCACTGAATACTTGTTCTCATTTGCAGGAGGATTCTGTGTTACAGGGACACGCACACTTGTTGAAGTACATAGTTAAAATATGATAAATGAATGATACCAAGACAAAGATGGCGGTTAAAACATTCATATACAGCTGGTGGTAATGTTTGAATGATTTAGGTAAAGTGTAACTAACTTTGTACAGGTACCATTTCACTAATAGTTATTCTTGGTACGGCACTTACTTTAAAGGTTTAATAGCTTAAAAAACAGAAAGCAGGTAGTTTGATGTCCAGTTTATATTTTATATACATTTACGTATATACAACGGGTACAGTGATGAGGAGCGTGTGAAATGAAAGCAGTGAGAGTAATAACGGGGCTACGGGACCCTCACCTGAGATCTGACCTGAGAGGAAGTCACATGACTTCCTGCCATAGTGTGCACATTACCCAGCATACCTAAGCAATTTGATATTTAACCTTTTTGTTTACAACACACACATAAAATGTAATCATTAAAAAGAGAGTGCAGAGATGCATAATCGCTCCAAATGCAGACCTGTGAAAGGTCTCAGCCCTGTTGGGTTTAGTTCTTGACAGACAAAGGAAGGAGAACAGCACGTGTACTATAGTTGGATCCTCTATAATACATCACAGATACTGAATGATTAACTACAGCTGATGATTGAATGCTTTCTGGGAATCACGTGGCCTTCTTGCTGACCATCCGCCCGAAAGTAAAAGTTAAAAGGCTGAATTATTTCTATTAATTCAACCCTTTAACTGTCGATGTTTATTTACCGAACACACACAAGGGTGCACAGGCGTCTCAGATCAGTTTAACAGGAAGTGTGACCACCATGTTGCAGTGGAACTACTGATTACAGGAAGTTGGCTATCTTTATATTTTATTTTGTTCTCATGTTAAGAAGTTGAACAGATGTTATCTGGAAAAGAGTTGCGACATACAGATGATTTAGCTCACACAAGTTTATACATGTCTTAGTTTTCAGTTTTTCCTATCATGTTTTTGATTATTGGCAGTAACACTGGCAGTCAGTTAGTAAGAGCAGCTGCTGCTACATTTTGAATAAAAAGCTGCATCACTTCAGTGATATCTGAACATAATTTGAGTCTCTATCAGGGGTTACAGATGTCTCAACAGTCGCACGAGTTAATTTTTAACATTTCCTCTCCAGGTCTCTTTAATAGACTGTATTACAATATCCTGCTCTGAGTTGCTGTTTATACGTCCTAATATACTGCCTCGCTGCAAGATGGTGCAACTTTATTGTCGGAGGTGTTGATGTCAGAGTTGCTTTCTGCAGAATTTATGGCTTGAACACACCCTAGAGAATGTAGGGAAGACACCGTGTAGCACACAGCCATTTCAACTGCCGGTTTCCCCTTGTAACGCAGGAAAATGTCAAATTGTAGAAAAGGCTGAATTTTATAACATTGAGAATGTACCACGGCTGAGCGTTTGGAATCCGACCCACAGTCCTTTGCTGCATGTCGTCCTCTCTCCTGACGATTACTATCAAATAAAGGCAAAAAAACTATCTTTAGAAGAAGAATAAGCGAGAATATACCTTAGAATTGGTCTTGCGTAACAGCATTGACGTTCTGATGTAGATTTCAGTCAGTTTGTCAGTCTGACATTTGATTCATTAAATGAAATTTAAATTTGTTCCAGAGAAATATAACTCAATGTTTTTGGGCTGGATTTGTAATAATTTGTGTTATTACAAATGTCAAAGTGATTTTGAATAAGACTTTGTTCCATATAACTTAACTCTTTAATAACTTTGACTCTCTGTAGCTTGATTTGAGCAGCTCTACATGTTAGGAATATTAATTTCCTCATCACGAACTTATTTCCTTTTTTCACTCTGATGTTACTTCATCAGGAAGCTGCGCTGAGATCTGCCTCAACTACAGATGATGTTTCTGTCTCTGATATTTGTGAGAGTAACATTCTGGTCTGTGATCGTTCTTAAATACCCTGAGTATACCACAGCCTGTCGAGCCACACGGGGGGCCACTAACTCTTCCTCATCAGTGCTGTCTTGTCTTTCCGTCAGTGGTTGGGTGCCCCCTCCTGCCAGCGAGGCAGCTACGCCTTCTATAAGTCGGTGGGCAGCAGAGCTCAACCCGACGGGCCCGCCCAGGTGTGGAAGCTCGGGGAGTTTTACTTCATCCGCTGTGGACCACAGGATCCCGTGTGCATCGCAGAGGTGAGATTACCTGCTCGTCTGTTAGATTAAAGCTGCTCTAATCTGTGTTATTATCACAGCAACGGCTCACACGACTCTATAATGTCAAAAGGGGTTGCTCTTGTTAATGAACCCACAGAGAATTATCAGCTGACTCTGCAGATCGTGAATAATAGGAAGCTATTGTTATGCATTATCTTGCATTAAAACGATAACATTTAAGCAGCAGAGGCAGAGATCTTCTAAATGTTAGTCCCTAGCAGCTGCATGAATACTGGATACTACAGTTCCCACAATGCAACTTGAAAACAGCAGGTCTGATTTTTCACAAAGCTCCTGCAGAGCCACAGAAAACATTCAACCGTTTCCACAAAATTGTAAAATGGTTTTGTAGTGCCCCTTTAACTGTTGACTGTGTCTAACTAAATGTACAAATTGAGCCCTAAATGGGTCACGCTGCTGCACTCCTGCCTGCTCACATGGGCTGTAGTGGACTCGTAGTATGTTGTGTTGAGTCTACGTCCCACGGCAAGGCTACATTTAGTCGATTCAGGTTGCGAGCTCAAGAAGCGTTAATGAGATTGTATTTAGGTTGACAGTTTTGTATTGACGGTAAATGATCGTAATGACTGATGGGAAGTCTTTGCTTTAACGCATTTGTTCAAGTGACAAACGCTGGAAGGAGAGAAACCAACAGTTAGAACACACTGTTTAAATGAGCCAACGAAACGGAACTAACAAGTTTGTCTTCTTTACCAAATCAATAAATACGAATCACTTGACATATGTGGGTCAGTAACAAACAGCAAATGGAGTCCCTTTCAGAGCCCGCTATGTTAATCTGCAATTCAACATGTTGTGTCTGAATAAACACCTTGTTGACTTTGATGTCTAGCAAAGTCCGACTGTAAACACGTAATGCTGTCTGATTAACATACAGCAGCAACACTAGGTACCATTAGATGATATTTGTGGAGGTAGACCCGCTACGGGGATGGTAAAAAACAAAATCAATCCCATGTACTTCAACATACACTTCTACCGCGTGCATATTGTTTTTTGTTTGGAAGTTAAAAAGTTCATAATTCCCTCTGTGATATATGTGTTATATTGCCGTGAAAACATCTCCTTTTAAACAACTGTATTCATTCAAGCTGAATCACATTTGAACACATCATGATGTTACAGTTTACCATCGCCCAAAACTCATTTTTACTGAATAATGTAAATCAATGTCCTGCTGTTAATGCCGGTTATATGCTGGGTAAACTATGACGTGGCAAATTCAAATTGGCCTCATATTAATGTTTTATTAATAATAAATTAATGCATTAATGGGAAAAGAAGCTACGTATGGTATTGACATTCACAAAGACGTCGGCGATTGCTCTGACGATAGTCGAGCCCAGAGATCATCGTCTGTCGTCACGACCATATTTTACATCCAGTGTGAGAGCCAATAGGAATGAAACGAGACTCCAACTTGACGTCCTGTCGTTCAATGCGTATCCACTGTTGGTACTAAAACACGCAGCAGTATAATTCAGACTCGAATAATGTTTCAAACTGTGCGCAGTTAAAACGCAGCTGTTCTAGTCATGTAGTCAGTTTAGTGTCGTAAACTATCCACTGTTTGTTGGGAGCTCCGTTTTAAAACCAGAATGGAAAGCCAGAAACATCAAAAATACTTTTTCGATGCTATAATGCAGATATATTGCTCTTCATTACTTTTCAAACGTACTTAATCTTTTTCTACCTAATATTTTTGTCCCTGTCAGGAGGCTGTAGTAATGATGACTCAGTGTTTCCAGTGATGTCATTGATCAGTAGTTGTTCGGCAGGTTTTGTTGAGCCAGCTGTGTGACTCTGGAAATGTAAGTTAAACCCAGATATAAAGCTGACGAACCCGACGATCTAGCTCTGTGAAACGAACGTCTGATCTCAACCCAAAGACGCGCTTGCATGCTGCCTGTGGTGAGGGCTCAGGGGCCGTAGTGCTAGCTCTGTTTTAAAGAGGTTACAAGCCAGAAGATGACACGTGGGAATCACAACCACACACAGACGGCACAATATATAATTGCATCTGTAAATCTAACTCATTCTCTTACATTTAAAATTCTAACAATATTTAGCAAAAAGTCTGTTTCCTAACTTAGTATAAGTAAGTATCTCAACTACTCAAAACATAAGGCGACTGAAAATGTCAAAACCATATTTTCAGTTTTGGCGACCAACAGCTGAAGCCTGTCCTTGCTTCTGTACCATCGGAAGTAGTTTTGTCGGCTGAATATTCATCTTTATGTCAGACGCTCTCCTGTTTCCTCATCTCTGTATCCAGGTCTATCCTTAAACCAGGTCTATCCTTGTATTTCTTTAAGCTCAGAGCACTGCTGTACTGGAGTAGAGCCTCAGACCCTTGGTCTGGTTTTATCTGTAATTCTTAAAGCAGTGAATGTCAAACGGAGCATATCTGCCTCCCTGACCTCTCCTTCAAGGTGACAAGATATAATGTAACACAATAATGTAATGGACCCATAATATGAGGATATCTCTGGGTGTCACAACTTGTAAAGTACACAAGTCTTTCCCAGCGTTGCCTAGCTTTAACAGTCGTATAGGTTAAGTTTAGGTTACTATAGATGTGTTCCTGTGAAACTCTTTTATCTTTTGTCAAAAGCTGTCGGTACATAGTGTAACTGGCTGGTTTTCAGTTTGACTGCTTTGCATTTCTGAGCTTAATCAGATCAGATGTGTTTCAGGATGTTCTGTCCTCAGAAGAACTTTAACAAAACTAATTATACATTTTGTTTTTAGTTAAATGCATTTTTTAAATCACAAGAAATGTGGTTCGGAAGACTCCAGCAATCAAAGCTTTTCAGCCAACTGTGTTTTTTAAATGACGTTGTGGTCTTCTTCTCTTCTTCGTGTGCAGGTGACCTTACTGTGGGAGGACCAGACACGACGCCACCTGCTGGCCAGCGCCAGACTCTACTTCCTGCCTGAGGACACGCCGAAGGGGCGGACCAGGGAACACGGAGAGGTGGGTCAAAGTGTTCGTCTCGACATGGACGGATATTTCGGGCACATGTTTATTCTTCCGTTTATTTATATAAATAACTCTGTAGTGCACTGTTTATATTTTTATTACACACGCTTGAATTAATTTTCCTTCAACTACACCAAAAATAAACCACGCACGTATACAAACTTCTATATAAGGGCATATCCTGCACAGGATATGACATACTTGTCCTTCCCATTTATATCAATGAGGGTGAACTAAAAAGTAAGAAGCTTGTGAATTTCCCCTTTTAAAATAAATGTAGATGAGTAAAAAGTCCAATATTTGCTTTTGAAGTGGAGTAGAAGTATAAAGTACTTATGTAAATGTACTGTCCACCACTAAAACCAGAGGATTGGTATTCATAAGTACCACCGACATTATGAGCATTTATACAATATGAAGCATGACAAATAGGAGTGATGTCATTCTGCAATTGCTGCGGTCTGTTAATGGGACTGAACGTCTCCCAAATATTATCTGGGGAATGCTTTAACAGCGTCTATTAATTATCGTGTCACAGGAACTCTACCTCCTTTCTTTTATCCAATCGTCTTTGGCAAAGCACTTAAACAGGTTTAGTCAAATATTTCTTGTTAATCAGAAACTGATCTTTCCCTTTGTCCTCATGCAAATAGCATTACTGAGCTCTAAAGAACATCTCGGCTCTCTGTGGTCTGATATTATTTAATGATCTGATTTATATGAATTAAACAAAAACCAGTAAAATGACTTTAAACACAACACTAATAGAGTAAAAAGTATTGCTGCTGATGTTTTTGATTAACACAGTTCACATGCAGGCTGCAGCTCAGCTTTCACATGAAAATCCCCCTTTGGGACTAATGTCTTACCCAAATGTAAATCTTTGATAATGGCGTGTCTGAAACACACATTTCCAACTTGGATATTTCCACTCTTGAAGTCTCTTTATGGATTGTTCTATTTTCCTGGTGGAAAATTGAGCCTTCAGAAAGTGTTTTCACAGGAATCATTTGTTTTATATGGAGAGTTGAAAGCTGTCTTATTTGTGTTATAAAGTTTTATATGAAAGACATCTTTCTTCTTGAAAGATTATTCGGATCAATCAGTGTTTACATACTTATAACATTAAAAGCATTCATCAACATTACAGCATTTTAAAAGAGGAACAACACCTATAATCTGTAATGTAATGTATATCTGAAAACCCTTTCAGACGGGTGGATTTTCTTTGTTTCCCTCTTTTCCAGTCTTTATGCTAAGCTAAGCTAACTGACTTCTAAATAAGTACCTTTGTCACTTCTACATTAACTTCCACACTACGGCGCAACCCTGGAGTTCTCAAACTAGTGTTGTTAACAATAGTGTTGATGTAGCCTTAGAGTTTGAGTATTTGAGCTTTAAAAATGTTTATTCATGACTCCTGCTGAGCCACTTAATGTAAAAACATTTAACTTTGTTCACATGTTAATGAGCTCACATCTGGAACAGTTGAGGTTTTGTTTGGGAGTGTGTGCGTGTGTGTGTGTGTGTGTGGGGGGGAGTGGGTGGTTCAGGGAGGAGACGTCAGCTGCTTCAGCTCCACTTTAGACCACAGACATAAATGAGTTGCAATATGTCTGCATTGTGCCAATATTATCTAAACAGGTGAACATTGTCAGCTGAAATAAAATGTAGATGTAATGGGTTATTTAAAATCACATGTAAAACATTTTCACTCCTTAAAACCACCTGATTAATCTAATTAAAATGAGCTCCACTTTTACCAGCTGCAACATTAAAGTGATGCATCAATGATTATAATCCAGTAATATTTCTTATTTTTCCTTCATATTAACTCGGCAAACCCTCTGTGTGGTTCTTCAGTAAATAAAGACAAATACAGTTTGACTGTTTAGCTCCTAGATTCTCAGTAAATATCTCTCACCGGCTTGTTTGGTTTATACTTCAGATTCAGCGGTCAGATTTCATTTTACACAAACAAAAAGAAAGACTAAATTCAAATAGCAAAGAGGAAAGAAGAGAAGAGAGGAAACCGGGGTTACAAAGACCAATTATTTACAGATGAATAAATAGTGTTGAGTCCAACATGCATTTCTGTCTCATAAACTTCCTCCTTTATTTTTAAATGCTGCATCACATGCAGTCATGGAACAAGTACTCATATTACTGAAGTATAAGTAACAATACAACACTATAAAAATACTCCATTACATAGACAAGTCCTGTGTTAGAAATGTGACTTATGTATAGAAGTATTAGCGACATAATGTACTTTAAGTACTAAAGTAAAAGTACTCAGAATGGGCCCCTGTCTGTGTTCTATTACTGGATAATTATTATTGGTTTATTTGTATACATAAGCGATACTTTAATGTTGTGGTTGGTTGAGTTGAAGCTAATTTTACCTCATAGACTGCAGGGGTATTTAATATATAATTAAAATATATAATAACATATAAAATACATGAGAATTACATTAATGTCACATAGACGGGCAGAGTGGCTTTTATCCCCCAAAAGTTAGATTGAGAGTTAATATGTGAAACAGTATTAAATCACTTGGAGACAAATACTCGGTGAAGTTCTAATAAACAACCAAAGGCTAAAGTTACCGTCTCGCCTTTTAAAAAGTGCTCTGATGTTTAGATATTTGTCAGCTGTGAAAAGTGTAAACGTTAAATCACTTTCTTTTTTTTTGAATGGTGGAGAAAATGTAAGGTTTAGCTGAAGCTCACTTTCTGCTTTCAGTCACACAGCTGTTTACGTTTCATAATAAATCCTTATTTGGGCAGGTTCAGCCTCATCTCTCTCTCACTCTGCAGGTTCTTTTTATGTTCTCACGTAAATGTCAAAGACTTCATCAGCAAACCAATCAAGAGTTGGCACACGTTCAACTCTGAATGTTCTCCTTCACATGCGTATGAATGAGCAGGTGAATGTCGAACAGGCGGAGTTTGGGAGGAGCAGAGTAACGAAGTGCTTCCTCAGACAAGAATCTAAGAATCTTTTATTGTTGAACTGTTAAACGCTTCTGCCCCACATCCAACCCCTTCACATGCGCATAAATCGTCTTTTCCTTCTATTTGCTAACGAGCCAAAACCAGATTTACTTTTCTCGCTCAAGTTAAAAGTTAGTCCATTGTTGTCAGTCCTCATTGTTTGTTTTGTGGCCGGTTCTCCTTCCTCATGCTTTGTTGAGTTGTTGCAACAATCCATGCAGTGTTGCCAAACTGCCTTCATGACAAGACGTGCTGAAATCTTAATTTAAGATAAACTTTACGAAGTGACGAGTGAAATAAATGCATCAATAGAAAATGTAAAAAGTATGTAAACATCTGTATTGTTAATGTTCTTACCACTTAAATCATGTTTAGTTTCCTCTAAGTAAATATGTAAGCAGGCATTGTTATTTTACACATTAAGTAGTATCAAGCTGGTAATGTTGGCTAAAATCATGCTATTTACCAGAAGATGAGGGCCGACAAGTGATTTTAAGCTGTTAAGTAGATAGTGAAGCCTTTAATTATTAACGCATGTATTAATTTAGGTAGTCACATGTTTTAGTGTTTTTACTATCTTTAGAATTTCATTCATGATAGAGTATTAGATTATTACATTTCAAGAAAACAAAACCACAACATCTCATCCAGAACAGAAGTCTAATCATGGAATGAACCTCTTCTGTGTGTTTTTAGGATGAGGTTCTGGCGGTGTCCAGGAAGATGGTGGTGCGGGTGGAGGACCTGGTGCAATGGGCGTGTGCCGAATCGGCAGGTTGGACCAGCAGCCTGAAGCCACCGCCCTGCGGGACCAACGGCCTCCACAAGCCTCTACAGAGCAGCGACGGGAACAACAACAACAACAACAACAACAACAACAACAACAACAACAACAGCAGCAGCAGCAGCAGCAACAACAACAACAACAGCAGCAGCAGTGAGCCGCTCAAAGACAAAACTGAGAGTAAGAAAATGACTGAAACCCACGAATCAAACGCACCCTGAGACCCCACAGTGATTGGCTAATATGTGTGGCAGCAGCTTAATAAGCTAAAGTTGGTGCATGGAGTACAGAAATATTGTTCTCAGTCAATTATTCATTTTAGCAGCTTCTATTTTTCACTTCTTATAGACGTTTCACAATAGAAGTCGAC
The DNA here is from genome assembly GCF_050575085.1 of Anarhichas minor. NCBI lineage: Eukaryota > Metazoa > Chordata > Actinopteri > Perciformes > Anarhichadidae > Anarhichas > Anarhichas minor. The sequence goes on along the minus strand of NW_027466473.1, from coordinate 19,647,565 downwards.
CAGAAAAGGGAGGGATTATGTCCTTTCAGCCTTTGGACGGCTTTTAATGTAAAACATCTCTGCAGGAAGTTTTAGGTTTCATTGACAGTAGCTTAACAGCTGTTAAAAGAGCAAACGAGTACAAAGATGAAAAATAATGACTCAAAAAGTGAAACGCAGAGTGGTGAGTGCTGTACTGATGGAATTAGTGCGCTGAAGATGGACACCATGCTGAACGTAACAACAGAAGTACGTTTGGTTCATGCGTCCCATGTCTTCTCCTCTCAGATGACCTGGTGGAGCATCAGGGCATCAAAGTGCTCAGCTACCCGCAGTACTGCCGCTTCCGCTCTCTGCAGAGACGCATCCAGGACGGAGCGAGGGGGCCGGTGCTGCAGGACCTCCACCTGCTGGCCCTGGGAGGCGTCAAGGTGCTGCCCAACACGCGGCTGATGTACTGCAGGGACACCTTCAACCACCCGACGCTGGAGAGCGCCAGCTTCTCCTGGCAGTTCAGTGAGTGTTTTAAGGGAAACCAGTCCACTGAGGGGCGATACCAGAGCAGGACCCATACTGGATCACTGAGGCCGATACTTGACAATATATTTTATAACAGGCGACAAAAAAGGTTATTTGCCGGCAATACTCTGATACTGGATCAAACTGTTTCTAGGTTTTCTGTGTCATTTAGTTTGTGGTTTGCTTTCACACAACTTTATTTAGGAATATAAAACAAAAAGCTTTAGATGTTGCCTCTGTTGGTCCCTCCAAACTCCCTTATTAATTATATATATATATATATATATATATATATATATATATATATATATATATATATATATATATATATATATATATATATATATATATATATATATATATATATATATATATATATATATATATATATATATATATATATATATATATATATATATATATATATATATATCTAGCTCTCTGAAATAATTGGAAAGTACTTAGAATTACGAGCCGTTTCTGTTGTGTGTTTTTTCTGCAGGATGTCCGTCTGTCAGTCTTCGAGGGCGACCTCGCAAGAGGAGAGGCCAAGACGACAAAGACTCCCCGAACTCCAGCCAATCAGAGTCCTGGATTGAGAGGATGAAGGTTTGTTCCTAATATGTAATTTTTTAAGTCTGTGGGGCTTACGTTTTTTCAATCACAGCAGTATCTTTAATTATTATTAAGTTAAATGCACCAACTACCAGGTTTGTTTGAAGCCTCTCTGTAGAATCTCTTCTTGGAGGCCCAGCAGGGTTTGTCCACCAAGCCATAATGTGAGGGGGGAAAACAAACACTCCAGATACAACAACCCTAAATCTGCTAATTACATGTCCTAGAGCCAGTGTTATAAAGTTTAAAAAATTGCAACAAAACATAAATACCAATAAAGGTGAGGAAAGCACCTTTCAACAAGAAGCAAAGAAATGCATAATACACAATAAAGTCAGCCACAGCTGTACTTTGTTTAGTGCTGATTAGCAAATGTTGGCATGCTAAAAATGAAACTAAACATGGTAAACATTATACCTGCTGAATGCAGCATGTTCACAGTGTCGGTGTGAACATGACACTGTGTTGACACTGCTGTTAGCATGCTGATGTTTGCAAGTAGCTCAAAGCACTGCTGTGTCAAAGTACAGCCGCTGTCGTAGATTGTTATTCTTGTTCATTTAGATATAAAAGGTGGACGTGTATTTAAGATGATAAAGGAAACTCATAATTGCTGTATTAACAAAGAGGAACAGTGTTCAGTACATTTCTTCACTGACACTGAGACTTGATTGATCACTAAACAACACGACTACAGACTTCTAAAACGTGAAGCAAAACGACCGACAATTTCTAGTTTCATTATATGTGTTACTGTGTAAACTGGTTTAGTCTGTCCCTGTCTGTGTTGTAACACTCGTCTCCTCTCAGGAGAACGTGATGGGCAGCGTGGAGGTCGGCTGTGAGGGCAGCTGGCTCCCCGACCCTGAGGAGCAGCTGTTCCTGGATCAGCTCTTTGCCTACATGGAACGCCTCGGCTCGCCCATCCACAAAGTCCCCAACCTTGGCTTCAAGAAGAGTGAGTCTCATCTATTTCTTCTTTTTGTCTATCTGTTCTTTCTTTCTCTCTTATCTATACGCTCTTTTTTTTATCTCTTTTTTTCTGGCCTTTTTGTCTTTCTTCTCTTTCTGTTTTTTATTATTTTCTTTCTGATAGTCTTTCTGTTTCTCATGTATTTCTTTCCTTTCTGTCTTACTTATATTTTGGTTTCTTTGGTTTCTGTTCTTTTATATTTCCATCCTTTCCCCTCCTTCTGTATTTTGTTCTTTCTCTCTTTGAAAGGTGCTCTTGACCTTAGAGAAATTAAAGGAGAAGTTGACGGGTTCAGTTCATCATGCTTCTGGCTAAATCTGTCAGAAAACATTTCTGTTCCACCTTTTCATTTAACCAGAACTGCCCCGTTGAGATTACAAATCTTTTTCAAGAGGCCAAAAGTTACAGACCGACAACCTAAATCACAAACGCTAAAAATATCCCACAAGATAGCAGATTAATAAAGTCATATCAACAATAAAGTCTTATAAAAGATCACATCTTAGAAACAACAGCTGATTAAAACAGCACTGTGGACGGCTGCAGCTCAACACTCCTGCTCGACTGGTTTAACGATCACACTTGTTTGTGTTCAGGCTTCATATCGTATCTCTGCTGTTCACAGTTTACCAGCAGCAGAACATCTTCTTTAAAATGATAATCATAAAATGAAAATCATATTTCAAGTTCAGCCTTTTTTTCTGCCTTCACCATCAACTATTACATATAACAATACAAATATACATCATGCAGAATAATACCACAACTCAAAATGTGAACTTCTTCATTAGAAATACAAATGTAATGTTTCTATCATATCTTTATTTACTTTATACTTATATCAAGTTCAATTAAATATTCATACTGATAAAATACTATATTTAATATCTAGGGAAACTTTGGGATCTTAACTATCATTTTGATCTGAGATAAACTGAATACAAAAGTTTTTACTCGTGGAGCTGCCTGAAGCTTTTGTGTGTTTGATTATGTAAATATGTGGCAGCGGAAGTCCTGATCTGAAGCGGTGCTTCTGCTCTCTGTCTTCCCCTGAGGATCGTTAACATTTCATCTGATCTGTTTCATCATATTAAGGCTGCAGTCAAACCCTAATCATATACAAACAGGAGGGTTTGTTTATCTGGATCTTTATAAGCAGGAGAGAATAAAACTGTGCTCATTTGAAGTCCTTTACAGGTTTTTATCAGAACACATTTGTTTAGTCAAATTGAGTACTTTTATTTCAGAGGTACAACTTTTGTCTGCCGTGTTTCATATTTGCATGTCTCATCTGTTTCCACTTGCCATGCTGCCGAGTTTAAACATGTCCGCCTCCTCTCTCCTTAGTTGACCTCTTCCTCATGTACTCTGTGGTCAAGCGGCTCGGAGGCCACAAAAGGGTGAGTCGCTTCAAGTTATTTCAGTTTATTTAGCCTTTTTAACCTTTATCTTGGGGAATAGTTTGATATTTTGTGAAATTCTTATTTGTTTCTTCGTGGAGAGTTGCATGAGAAGATTGAAACCACTCTTATGTCTGAACGCTAAATATTTACTTAGCATCAGCAGCCAGTTAGCTTAGCATAAAGACACATCCAACTCCACACCCTAAACAAATAGAGAGAGCAGGCCCTACAACAATGTGTTGTTTTGGGTGGTAAACGGGCCTTTGTAATTCAGATTGCCACCTCGAAAATAGGTATGTGCATTCAGTGACAATCAGTCATTTCTAAGCAGTTTTCAGTAAATAAACACACAGAAAACCCAGCTTTACAATCGATGTAAACAGGCAGAAGGTACAGAAACGGGCGGTATAGTTTCAGCTCAGTGCAGCTCTGTTGACAACAAAAGGCCTGTTCAATCGTTCATTTCTCCCTCTGTACTGAGCTGAGCCTTGTACTGAACAATACTGCATTATACAACATGGTGTTACACCCCTAATGACACACTGTATAATGTATGTAATTGTTGCAACACACACCCAACAACTCGCACGCCAAACAAAAAACAAAAAATTATTCATCATTATAATTAATGAATTTCCAACCAACACGTTGCATTCAACCCACACAGACTCATCCTAAAATACGTCCCAGCTGCAGTCACACTTAATTCAGCTCCTCGTCCATTTTCATGATGATTACCCATTGAACGTGTCTTATTTCTGAATGGTAGTTCAATTTTCCAATTCAAAGTGAACCCAGCAAACACGCGTTCCTTTTCAGCAGGATTTCAGAATTTCAAAGCTGATCATGTTCATGCTTGTGTGTGTGTGTGTGTGTGTGTGTGTGTGTGTGTGTGTGTGTGTGTGTCACAGGTGACATTGGACCGTCTCTGGAAAATAGTCTATAACGAGCTGGGAGGATGTGCCGGCAGCACCAGTGCTGCTACCTGCACCAGGAGACACTACGAGAGGTCAGACATGAACATGAACCCCTCCTACGAAATCCTTCAGGCTCAAACAAAAGGTCCAAATCTAAAAGTACATGCACTTAGCATCCTGTAACTGTGTGTGTGTGTGTTTATCTCAGGCTGATGCTTCCTTATGAAGAGCACCTCGGAGCAGCAGCAGGAAGAGAAGCAGCAGAATTCAAAATCCCAGAATCCCCCATGCCTCTGAAACCCAGAGGGATAAGAGGAAGGAAACCACTTCAGAGAGGCAGAAAACCAGGACCCAAATCCAAGGACAAGAAGATGACAACCCCTGCTGCTGCTTCTCATGCTGTAAGTGACAAAGCAAATGTACACAATAGTTCATTTTATTATCATTTGTTTTAATCATGTAATGACTTGGATGACTTTGCTACTCCTTCAAACTCAATTTGCCTCCTGTTCTGTTTACTTCTGCTGCCAATTTGCACCGTACACGTTTTTCAGTCAGAGATGTGTTTTTGCCAGCGTGGGCTCTTCATCTTAAAGAAACACTGTGACGTCATTGACTCTTGATAAGTTTGGAAGCAATATCGGAATGTACCTTTTTAAATAAGTTTGTCTTGATAAAACCTGCAAACATCCTAACAGGTCAGGGGTCGTATTCACAAAACATCCTAGGACTAAAAGTTATGAGACATTTTTAAAATGTAGGGTGTGTCAGCCCCATCTTTAGCCATTTATTAAGTTTTTGGTCTAATCTTTTGGAATAATGACATATTAATAACTTTTAAAAGTATATTTTGATGGTGGTGAGTTAATAAAGATCCAATCGGCTTACCCACAAGTCACAACAATCCACAGTGGAGATGATGGTTAGCACAATTAAATAAATAAAGCTGGTTCCATGGCCATCGCTGGATTTCCAGCTAAAAACAAGTGAGTGTTTTATTTTGTGGAAAGCCAAAGTCCTTTGTGAATACGGCCCAGATAAAGAAAGCAAGGCAAGGGAAATGCATTGATATTGCACATTTCATTGCTGGTAAACTCAATGAGCTGCGCATTATATGTACACAGCAATAAGCAACATGTACAGAATACAAGAATGTGCAACTACAGTACAAGAGAAAAATACACACAAAAAACAACAACATCCTAAAGACATGAACAAACCCAGCGAAGGCTTAAAAGACACTAGACACGAGCGCTGATCTTCGTCTCTCCGAGTAGATCGTGAACCCGAGCGGCACCTTGGTGGTGAAGAGAGGCAGAGGCCGGCCGCCGGGCACGCGCAACAAGGCCACGCTGATCGCTCAGGCCAAGCTGGTGGCTCAGCAGCAGGCCAAAGCCAAAGCAGCAGCTGAGTCTCAGCAGCAGAGTCCTCTGCTTCCAGTCCGAGGGGACGGTGGACCGGCCCCCAGCAGCACGCACAGGGTAACGCCTCCAACACTGCTGTCCTGTGAAATGATCACCACCTGTAGGCTTGATAGGACCTTAACGTAATATGTATTTAAACTATACAGAGCTGCAACAAAAGCTGATAACAGATTAATAAATATGAATAAACCCTATCCATGACCGCCTTGTTCTTCTTCTCTCCTCCCTCCCTGCAGCCCGTCTATCCGGCTATCCTCCCTGTCAACATGCCCCTCACCCCCGACCTCTCCCCCATGTCAGCCCCCTTCCTCCCCTTCCTGCCCAAACCAAAGGAACCGATGCCGGACCGAGGGGAGTCCGTGGCTCCTGCTCCAGGTGTGCTCCTCTCCACTCTGCCTCGCCACTTTGTTGGAGGATCTCTGGGCGGCTTCAGTCCCATCAAAGGCGTCTGTCCTCTGGATGTCTTCAGGAACCGCATCAGCCTCCAGAGAGTCCCGGAGAGCCCGGCCCTGACTCCTCAGGACCCGACCCAGCACCACCCGACCATCTACACACTCCAGCCCAAAAGTGGAAGCCTGAATACGCCTCATCCCAGCGTGGACCAGCTCCAGCCTCAGCCCCACCCGCTCCACCAGCACCAGCAGCAGCAGCACAACCACTGCTCGGGGTGTAACGTGGACGAGGCAGCCCAGAGAGGAGGCAGCCGGGACGCCAGGAACCGGCCTCCTCTGCCCCCTCTCCGGGTCCTGCCTTTGAACCTGGACTGCAGCGTTCAGGTGTGCCAGCTGATGAGGACTCGTCTGGGCTCATCTCAATTCCAGACCTTCACCCGCCGACTGTCGGAGGCTCTGTCCCAGGACCTGAGCACCAAGCCCCCCTGCTCTCCCATCACCCCTCCCCCCGAGCAGGCGCTGCCTCTCAACCTCAGCAAACGGTTAACGGCTAAGAGACCCAGCACGGAGGGACCGGAGCCGAGTCTGGCAACGATCAACGGGATCACGGATCAACCGTCATCCAAGAGACCCAGACTTGGCTGCACGGAGCAAGCTGAGGGCTTCAGCCTGGGAGGCCGGTCCAGCTCTGGAGGAAGTGACGGAGGAGGAGAACAGGATGTTGAGATGGAGAACCAGGAGGAACCCGCGGACCTGAGCTCCCCTAGCAGGATCAGGGCCTTCCTGCTCGGGCTGCCACCCTTCCAGGTGAAATTTGAGGACGATCTGAACGGGACGAGGTTTGGGAAATTTCTTCCACCGGTATCCATGGCCGACACCCCGAGGACCGAGACAGAGACAGGAGAGGGAGGAGTGGAAGTGAAGGAGGAGGTGGTGGTTGAAATAGAGCGACGTGAAGCTGAGAGAAACAACAAACTACAGAAGTCAGAGCAGGAGGAGAAAGATCCCCCCCACCTCTCTGGTCCTGGTCCAGCAGAGCTGAAGAGAGCCGGGCCCTCAAACACTGACACGCACTGTTTTTAGCATTATTCCCTCTGTTGATATTAGCATTTTGTCTGATAAATTGGGGATTTGTTTCCACCGTGGGGCTTGGTTTTGGATGCCGGATGTTTCAGCGGTTGATCCGGCTCAGGTTAACGCCTGAACATCTGGAGCAGGGACGTTTTCTTTGCTTCACATTTAAGAACAATTGAACTCACAACTTCTCTTTCTTTCCCATTTTTGTCTCCTTGTTGTTTTTTTCCGTTTTTTTAGATCACGTCGTTGACTGAACTTTGCAGAGGAATGACGACACTGAGACTCATGACAATCACAAATCAGTTTCTCTTTCTTTCTCTGTTCGCTTCTGTCTCTTTAAGGTAAAACACAAAGAAACAGAGGAGTGAGACTGTGACTCTTAAACACTGCCATAACCCTCCATAACACTATTAACTCTACTATTCAATGTTTCGGTGGAATGTTGAAAAAGATCCATATTACTTAAAATATAAATCATTCTATCTATGCGTGATGCTATGCATCAAGACTTCATAAATTAGCATCTAGAGTGTACTGTAGTTTGATAGTTTCATTTTTAAATTGTACTCTACTTCTGTAGAGAGATAGTTATTTTCTGATAAAGTGTCTAGATGTTATCTGGAGCTCCTCAGTCTTCACGTTATAGCTCGTTAAGTGAAGCCTTTCTGTAGTCCTGCTCGTTAGAAGAAATTATATAAACTTACACATATGTGCCTTAAATGGCCGGCGATCTGTTTCATCGCTGGCTTCAAATACATTCAGTTAAAGAGATACCTTGATGTTGGACCTGTTAGGTTTCCCTTCACTCCTCAGCAGGGCTGGGTGTCTCTGAACTACTAGTGTGGAGACGATGCCTGAGATTCTGTTACGTTGAGAAATGAAACAACTTTTAACAAAAGAAGCCAAAGTCATCAAATTTTACATGTCTTAATATTAGCAGCTGTACTTAAAACTGGTAAAAATGTAGGTTTAAATCAAGAGGTTTAAAAATGCTGACACGTTTCACACGGCACTAATAAATAAAGTAAACGTTTCGATACCCAGCCCAGCTGTTTTCCTGGTTAACACCACTGTGGCCACTCGTTGGCGCCGTCGTCCCGCCTTCATCGCTACCACTCGTTCAGCCGATAACGAATCAGCACAGGCAGAAGAATCGTGTGTAGAGATCAAACATGTAGCCCGAACATTCAGACTACCTCAGTTGTTTTTCCAACAATTTACATTTTTTCTTAAATTCCAGAAAAATATTGGTTTGTGTCTTTCTTTAAATTTGTTGACAATAAGAAAAATATATAATATCACCAGAATTATCCTTCAACCTGCAATCTGGATACTTCACGGTTGTGCTTTACCCCTGATATTACGGAGCGCTCAGTTCAATCAACTGATATCAAGGAGAGGTGGAGGTAGTTGACCTTTCAACTTGTCAGGGTGTTTATTTTTTGTTATGTGAATAGTTTGACATTCTTGGGAAGTAGACTTACTTGCTTCCTGGCCGAGTGTTACCAACATCTCTAAAAGCTTACTCTTTAATACTTTATACTTTTGTTTAATCTGTACAAAAAAGTAAATGTAAAAATGACACGTTGTGGTCCTTGTGGGAGGTTGTATACCACCATATTTGTTTGCTAGGAGCACCAGTCAAGAAGTAGTCTGACACATAACCCCTTTAAGATTAAGATTTAAACATTTTAATCAGTGAGCGTCAGCGGTGTATTTTGTGACTGTTGGACAGAGCCTGGCTAGCCGTTCCCCCTCTTTGCATTCTTTGTGCTAAGCTAGGCTAATCATACATTTAGTAGTATTATATATATTATATTATATTTGAGTAGTATCGATCTTCTCATCTAAATCCGGGCAAGAAAGCAAAAAAGCCGTTGCTTTAAGAGAGCGGCCGACATTCTCATTCTCAGTGAAAATGAGAAAATCGAACCTTAAGCATTCACCAAAGAACGTGTTGCCGTTTCCCACTTTAAACCAATCCTCCTCTTCATCTAAAGTGCCAACACAAACACACCGACACCATATTGTGACAAAAACCCGATGTAGCTCTAAGAAAAGAAAATCAAAATGTCAAGGTATCCCTTTAACCGCAGCCTTCTCCTTCCACTCGTCTCGGTTGGTTTCAGATTTGCACACCTACTGTACCCACGTGCTTCATTTGTTTTTCCATATTTATATTTGCCATGTTTCATTTCATCTTACTGCCAATTTCTTTTGTTATTTTAATAGTGGAATCAGCTACGACACCGAAATTAACTGGTGCTGTTTATTCTTTATGTAGCCATATTGTTGTTGTTTTTAATGGTTAAAGCTGCAAATTCTTTTCATCTCAGAAAGTCATTAGTCTCAAACAGCTTCTTCCTGCTTTTGAAACGAGTTTAACATTTCTCACAGCAGATTTATTTGTCCAGAGAGTTTTAAGAAAATATTTTAAAGAACTAAATTAAAAGATAACATGACTTGTAATGAAAATATTTGCAGTTTTATTCTGATTTATCGGGCGGTTGGCTCTGTGTGAGACGGAACTGTTTGTGAATGAATGCATGAGTGGAGAAATGTATCCTCGGTAGATCATAGCTGCGCAGAAGCACCAAAGCACATGCAACTCCACCAGACCTCACCAGTGACGGTTCATATTTTAGGATATTATTGGTCATTATTTTTAACGAGAGGAAGACAAAATACTTCTCGTTTGTGGTTATTTCTTGACAACAATCATCAATGCAGTGAGAGTGGATATATCTCACAATAAGTCTGATATTCTTACAGCTGGATTAATGTATATTTTGGGTCTCGCTCTGCTTCATCCTGTCTGTAAGCCTTTATTTATTAAGGTGACGTGTTTCTGAGCGCGCTCAGTCTGTGCAGTGCTGCCCTGCAGTAAAGGCCTCCGTGTGCTTTAAAGAAAAGAGTTCGTACACCTTGCGGCTAAAGATAAAAATGTTTGTATCTGAGCTTTCGCACTTGATTGTTGGGTGAGAAGCCGCTCGGTGGCGGTAATGTACCACCAGCGAAGAAGAAGAACAGCAGCATGTTTGTTTCCCTTTTTTTAGAAATGTCTTTTGTGTGTCTTGGCGCTGAATTCGTTAAAATGGGGAGGACGGCTCACACTTTTACTGCACTCGGTTGTACGTTAGAAAAAGGACGCTTGAGATCAAACTCCAGCTACTTTCACACCTCCGTACAAACTCCTCCTCAGCTGTAAAGAGAGGTGTGAGACACGTTTACACCATCGAAAGTGTTCACAAACTCCCTGATAAACTGTTGCTACGCCTGTCAATTTATAACTCTCCTTCACAGTGGATGTAATCGTGAAAAGGGCTTTTTTATTTTATTCAACCCTGCAAAAATATTCTAGTTGGCTGATAAAATTCTTCTTGGCCTTGGAAGTGACGCTGGGCTAGCTTACTTCTGTAGGTTCAGCAGTACGCTAGTTAACCAGACATGCTAACGTTTGTAGCTTACGATAAGCACCCTGTTTATTGCATTCCTGACGTAGTTGCTCTTGCAATTTTGGTTTTGGAAACGCTTTAAACTTTTAACGCTTTGCGAAAATAAAGATGTATTAGCTTCATTAGATAAGGTTCACAAATATAAAAACTTAAGTCCTGTCAAAAGTTTAAGATAATTCTTTTTCGAGGTGTCCAGCTACCTTCATACAACCACAGGGCCGTCGCCGACAATATGTGTAACTTTCTGAAAAACTGGCGTGAACTAATCTTTCAAGCTCTCTTTTTAAACGAGTTCTCCATACAAATACTTCTGCCACTTTATTTGTGTGAAAAACCGAGTGAAACACCTTAAACTAACTGACTTAAGTGAGTTATTGCATCTTCAGCTCCGCTACGTAGTGGCAGGCTGTTCACCCCTCGAGTGTGGCGTTTACACATTTTCCTTTGCTTTCATGTTTAACATTCTACACGCTGGGAGCTTCCCAGTCAAACCACAGCTCCACAGGACCAGTTTGATGTCAGTCTGACTCTCCTGAACATTTTGTTGCCTTACTTAGTTAACCCCCCCCCCCCCTGCATGATCATTTTTTATGTTAATGACAACATGTGGAGATCTTCTAGTTTGGACTAAAACCAGTATGACAGTCAAATAGTTTTTCTTCTTCTTTGGTTATTTAAGTTTGTAAAGGTTTCTTTAGGTATAATTTCTTTTTTTTTTCCTTTCCTTTTTGATAAAGATTTAAATGTTTACATTTTGTTATGCATGTTCAAACTGATTTGTTATATCCAGTGTTTTGCACACTACTTCGGCATCGGTCTTGAACGGCACTGCTCATTTATGTAAAGTACTTAAAAATGAAGTGCCTGATACTTAAAAGTGAACATTGAGCGTTGATATTTGTAAGAAACTGAAAGTTCCGTTTGCTCGTTAGCCTTCATACCATTGACTTGAACAACGGCTCCTGTTGTCGTGTGGTGTTTTCTCAATCCCTTGTTTCAAAGCGAGAGGGGAGATTATCTCGCAGGACGCTTGCTCGACTCCGCGGCGTCTCCCGGAGCAAACTGGACCTACAGGACTCGACACCTAGTGATGTGATTCATCCGGTGAGCAACATTCATGAAGATAAATGATCAAATGAAAGGTGCTACATGTGACATTTTAACATCTGGGAATTATTACAGACAAGAGAAGAAGAACTTTGTCATGAAACCAAGCTGTGAAATGACTGAGGCACAAACAATTATTTTCATTATTGAACAATTAATCATTCAGTCTATGAAAAGTTTAGACGTCCGGCAGATTTCTACACTCCAAACCAGTGAATTTGACATTTATACGTAAAAAAAAAAGACTTAAAAGGGAATACAAATTTGCATTATCCATTAATTCTTTAATCTATAAAACATGATAAAATAGGGAAGATGTCCTTCACACAGATCAAATTGATGTCTTGTTTTGTCCAGCCAACGGTTAAATTGAGCGGAAGGGTTCATGGGAAATGTAGTCTGAATTTGGAAAACTATCGGCACTAAAAGTGCTTTTCCATCCTGTAAAAGTGAGACGACGATGTTATAAATGCTGCATGTTGCACCTTTTTCCTAAACTATTGGATGTTAAGTACCAATGAATGTTTCAGTCACATCTTCTTGTGATCTCATTTTGAGCACTTGACACCATTTCCTCAAATTTTTTGGTTATTTTTTTCCTCCTCAACAAAAGATGAACTTTAAAAAGTCGGTCACACGTTTTTGTTTTTTCCTTTATAAACTGTGTTGAACTTTTGAAGAGAGCGGACTCTTTCTGGTATAATCAGTCTGCGAGGAGTTTCACTCGATCCAGGTTCTTGCATTTGTGTGATTTGATGATTGCAGATCTGCAGCACAAACTCCAGTTCCATATTTTAGTTTCTATAAGCGGTTAACGGCTGGCAGTGTCAGGTACCATTCCATTTTAACACTGTATATTTATAATAAAAGTAATCCGTTAATAAAGCCTGAGTGGGGTTTTGTTTTGTTTCTTTCTGAACAAAGTTGAGTTCATTTCTGCTCTTCTATGATGAATGACCATTTACTGTCATGTTCATGGTGTGTTCTCATGTGGGATTTTGAGGATCACATAGAAAATTTTAAATTGTGTAAAAAAAAATAAAAAAAATAAAAAATCGAAATGATGAGAAATAAGTATTTTTCGCATTTTTTCAAAATTTCATTAGAGGTTTTTTGACAATAATGTAATAAGAGAATAAAGTATTGATTTTAGAAATAAGTTTTGCCTTGAATTTGTAAATAAATCATAATATGAGATTAAAGTTGGGATTTTAAAATAAACAAAAATAAAAAATTCTTTCTGAAAGAAGTTGTATTGTTGCAAGATTAAAGTTGTAATTCGGAGGTGCAATTATAAATGGTAAATTATAATATTCTGATAATAAAGCCATAATTTTATGCAAATTGTTGTAATTCTGACAAAAGTCCTGATATTATGAATAGCTGTTGAAGTTTTTTTTAAGTCAGAATATTATGAGAAATTGTTATATTATGTGAAAAGTAATATTACAATAATTAAGTTGTAATATAAATAAGCCATAGTTCATTATTAGATAGTTAGTATTAATACCTGAAATGATCTGTTGGACTAAAGCTGTGATTCCTTAAAATGAACACAAGGTGGAGGCAGAGCCCTGTTCATAATGAAGAGATATGGATGCACTCCTCTCACCTTTGACCTTTTATTTGGGGCGTTTATCACAGCAGGAAACCCAAATATTAAGAGAATAAAAGTTGTGATTATAAAAGAAATTCAATTTTTTTTTTTCAAGAGGTGATATAAAAATCCAGTTAGTCTTGTGATGTGTACTTTTTTCTTGATCGGTTATACCTAAAGATTAATTACTTTCCTGTTCATTTGTTTAAATCTACAATTTTACTGTTTTATTGACTTTTTTGATACTGAACTCTTATTGGTTTCAGGAAAGAAAGAAACATGAAGTTTTGTCTTGAATCGGCACTTTTCAGGTGATTTGGACGCTTTCATTTCTCTGGTTGCTTCTGAGGTTTCATTTTGTTTTTATGTTTTGGGGGAACACAGTTACAGTACTGTGGTTGGTTTGGATTAAATGCTAATTGTATAAAGTTAATGAAGTACTTTAAACTAAAACAACGAAAACAGACACTCGTAGTCTCCAAAATGTATGAATTGAAATAAAGTTAATTAATGGGGCTCCGTTTTTATAACAGAATAATTAAATAGTCCTAATAATAATAATTGAAAAAAAACTCCATCAGCAGATATAGACTTCTCAGAAATGTAAAAAAAAAAAAATCAGCATCAAGCTTTTATGTTTTCACACACACACATTCCTTCCCTCCAGGTCTTTTATTCTCAGTGTGTTTTAAAAAAATGTCCAGTGTGTAAACATTCACACCAAAGAGGAAATGAACACATTCCTCAGTCAGCAGCAGGAACACATTGTTACCTGCTCTCTCTCTCTCTGTGTGTGTGTGTGTGTGTGTGTGTGTGTGTGTGTGTGTGTGTGTGTGTGTGTGTGTGTGTGTGTGTGTGTGTGTGTGTGTGTGTGTGTGTGTGTGTGTGTGTGTGTGTGTGTGTGTGTCCGTCCAAGTGTCCAATAAGGCCATTCAACACTGCCTTACATAAGACAGAAATGCATTAGGACCAGATATAAAGGAAACGTCAATATGTTTTTAACAAGAGTCAAATAAAATACAAAGATAACAAATAGTTCAAGCGGCTGTAGCTATATATATTTTTACTACTAACACCATGAAATGACAACATGTTGTGCGTCTGCGCCTCTAGAGAATGATCAGCTGAATCTGCAGCTCCTCTCGGCTTTACAGAGCTTCATTGTGAGTTTTGTTGTTTATCTGTCGGGCCTACGACTTTACTGTTCTGGTTCACTCTCACAGCCTCATTTTCAAAGAAACTATACATCTGCTCAGCAACAAACAGCAGACAGACACAGTCAGAGACCAGCAGGTGAACACAGTGGAGCATTTAGCTGCTAAAGAGACAGTTATTTTCCTCAGGAGTGGGTGGAGACCAAACATGGAGCTCAAAGAGAGATAATATTGGACTTACATTCACCAGGTGATGATATGTAGATGTTGTGTTCACTACTTGGTTCTGCTGCAAAATCAATTATGGCGTCATGATTTATTATCGTTTATTATTGCATACTAATAACACACTCTCTCAGGACAAAGACGCTTGTCTAAAAACAGATTCAAAGGTCGAATAGTTTAGTTTCCTGGAGTGAGATGAAGGACACTAATGAGACTACAGACTTCTAATCTTGTTCGTCTTAGTTGGGTTCAGTATTTCATGTCATTCAGTGTCCCTCTCTGTCTCTGGTCCGGTTTCTGTTTTGTGGATTACAGAATCACCACGGGGTGCCGTCTCACTGCTTTGGTATGTGAGTTGTGTTTTTCCTGCACAGCCTGACAGACTTTTAACCCTTCGAGACTAATAAAATATTTTCCTTTGAAGCCGAGCACCTCTTTGTCTGAGAGACGATCGGCTGACTGTAAAATATACTATACAAATATTAGCTTTTATTGTTGTTGGTTTTGTAACCTGTTTGTCTCAATGCAAAAATATTATCATCACTTTTTTACTGTATTGAGGATATAAAAGCAGCCTCCGGTCCAGCAGTGCTGCAGGTTTTAGGACCACAGAGATCTTCAGTAACCGAACCAGAGCCGCTCTGTTCCACCATTCACTGATGTCTCTGAGAGAGATTTACAGCTCGACATCCACGGCGTTTAGAATTAATCCTCAGTTTGTTTCACCCCCACAGAGTTTTTATTTCTGTGTCCTCACCACATCCCCCACAACTCCCACCGCTCTGCATACAATTTTGACTTTCCGTATCGAGTTATTGTTTTTTCCTTTCACTCAGACAGAATCAGACCCACGGTGTGTGTGTGGATCTGACTCTGCTGTTAAACCGAGCTTAACTCTGAGGAGGTGAGCTTAGAAAGAGAGAATTTAAATGTCTGGAGCTTTTATTTGATCTGCCGTCCATCGATTTATTGCTGAGAATGCATCAAGAAGTGAAATCAGTCTGAAATAAAGGGGCTGTGATTGCCATAAGACAAAGGAAGATGGCAGATGGGAAATGAGCCTTTTCTTTTTCCTTTGTTTGTTGTCCATCTGTCCACCTGTCTGCCTCCTCATTTAGAAACATCCCAGTATAGAAGCTGATCAATAAAATCAATCAATACCCCTCTGCCACTGAGGAGCAGAATGAATCTGTAAAACAAAGAGCGAGCAGTAACAGGCAACGAAACCAACACCAGTTTAAAGCCCTTTGTCTGCTTCCCAACGTTGACTACAAATAACTCCAAATCTGCTCCCAATACAAATACTGCAGCCAACTGCAGCCACTAGAGGACTTCATCAGTGGAAGGTTAACAGATGCTGAAAGACAGTCTACCAAATTAACAAGTTAAGATGTAAATATAAAATAAAAGCTTAAAGCACAGATGTTTAATTCCTCAACAGTTAAGCTTCTGATGTACTTCAGCAACCTCTAACCTTCATGTGGAGGAGGAACGTAAAGACAGACATTAACGTCTCATTATTATTATTATTATTATTATTATTATTATTATTAAAGGTTAGTCAAAAGATATTATTAGTTTGAAAGTGAACGTAAAGAATCTGGATTTGTGGAGTTAGAAAGATGTGAGTTTGCTCATCTCTCAAGACCGAACTGTCGTGGAGTTGCATTGTGGGTAATGTAGGCGTCATGTTTTGACAAGATAGAAGGAAGTGTTGAGCTCTCTAGGCCACTATACATATACATTATCTTTCCTTTGGATCCCTTTTAGCTTCCACAAAGTGTTCCCTGTAGTTTTTATGAGTAATAAGAGAAAAACACAAAAGTTAGTAGGCCTACAGATGTCTTCAGGTGTGTAATTATAAGTCATTACATTTAAATTGAGTTCTTCCTTTTTCTCAGCGCACACGTCGGCAGAAAAGTGTCTTTGAAAAGCCTCAAATTAAAAGTCATTTATTTTTCACATTCAGCCCACACTCTGACCTAATTCTGAAGGATTTATGGCTCCTCTTCGTGGCCGTTTGGCGGATTAAGAAGTCACAGATTTTCCAAGTGTTATTTATTCCTCCCTGAAGCTGGTAGCAGAGTCGGTGTAATCTCCAGCCTTCAGCCTTGACAGCCTAATTTGCCCAGTCAGAGGGTCCATTAAGAGGCAGCGCTGGAGCTCGTTAATGAAGCACTTCCACTGCGCGGTACGACGCAGCTCCACTCACTTCTACTCACTGCCATCTGACAGGAGACATCAATATTAGTTCTGAGCAACTTTCCAGGTTGTCTTCAACAAGAATAATCAGTGAAACGGTTATGGTAACTGCAGGCCACCGCATGCGCGCACACACACACACACACACACACACACACACACGCGCACACCAGCCCCTCCCTCTCCTGTTAAGTGGGTTAGTATTAATTAATTCTCTTCACCCTACAGGTCCTCGTTGTTTCTTGCAGACGCTGCTTGTTCTGTTTGTTAGAGTGTGTGTGTGTGTGTGTGTGTGTGTGTGTGTGTGTGTGTGTGTGTGTGTGTGTGTGTGTTCATGGAGACAAAACAGAGTTCAAATAGTACTCCATCATTCAGACCTTGCTTGAGCACACCAAAGTTTAACTTTAGTCTGATCTGTTTGAGGTATTTCGTTGTATAGTTTTAATACACTTTATTACACAGTGAAGTCCAGTCATTTTTATTAATGTTTAAGTTCCTCATCTGGTTATTTGTTTATTTATCAGAAAAAAAGATCAACATTAAGGATATCTTGTAAAAACAAAAAGGGTCAGGAGTGACCTCACATGTAAATAAATCAAACTGAAGATGGATACTAGCAGTGAATACATGATGGTGGATACGCTCAGATAAATTATATGCAAACTGATTGAGTTTCAGCAGGTCCACCTTGCACTACGTCGCTGTTTATGCCAATTAAAGCGCCCACCAGCGTCACTGCCCCCCCCTCCTCTATTATCCTCCGGCCTCAGTGTTGGAGCTGTGAGAGCAGAGGGGAAGGTATGTGGGCTCAGTGCCAGAGGAGCCTGGGAGAAAAACACTGAGGCTGCCCGTGTGTGGGGTTCAACGCTCTGAGGCAAGGCAGGTTACCCCAGCAACCGGCCACCAGACAGGGGGGGGTGAAAACCTCCGAAATGTCAACTTTTCCAGGAAACGGGAAGAAAAGAAACTCATTTTCAGTCCATCGTCCACGAGGACTTTTTAAAAAAAACACTACAAAGGAGCTTTGAGAGGAATTCTTGAACCGTCAGGTCACTGAAATGTTGTTCTTTCACTATTTTAACTTTTGTCATTATAACACTTTAATTAAAAAGTACAAATGTCAACCACATCACTTTCAGAATGATATATTATTTGATTATAACTATTGATGCATGAATGTGTTGGATGTGGCAGCTGGTAAAGGTGGAGCTCATCTTAATACCTTGTCATACTGCTGGGTATCATAATTCATAATAATAATAGTGTTGATTATATTCTATATTATTAAGCTGAATCTGCAAAGTAACTAGAGTTATCAGCAGTTAAATGTAGTGAAGTAAAAATATTTTTTGCCGCTGTGATGTTGTAGAGTAGAAGTATAAAGTAGCAGAAAATGGAAATACTAAATTAAAGTACAAGCATCTCAAAATTGTACTTAAGTGCAGAAGTCCAACTGAGGCGGAGAAATTCCAGATTCGACTGATTTAAGTCTGACAAAATAAGATAAACTGAGTCTGAAATGTCCTAAAATGGCCACCATACAGAGGACAATATCTTCTTCTCTGTCTTTAAACTCTTTTTATTTAAGTGACATGATCGTTCCTCTGACTCCACCCTCAGGACACACTTTACATCTATTACAAGGTAAGGACACACACACACACACACACATATACAAAGTGTCGTACACATAGTATGTGTGAATGTTTGTTGCTCATTAGTGCTGATGTTCAGCCTCCTGCACAGCACCATCTGTGAAGCGCTCCCTGCTTGGACATCGTGAAGCTCTGTAGCTGCTGCAGGAGCTAGTTCCTAATTAGAAGCCAGTCTGTCCTCCAGGAACAAGAAGCTGCAGCCAGAATCTACCTCTGTACTGATCGGCTCCTCAGCTCTCTGAGAGGCTGCAGGGAAACTAACGCAACAAGAGACACACTGATACGTTGCTGCATTCAGAGAGAGTCTTCCTGCCGGAGAAAGATTTAGAATTTGTGTAAAAGAAAAAAGAAACTAGTGCGTTAAGATCCCTCTTCAGTCATGGTGTAGAGAAACAATGTAATGTTTGTTCAAGTATAGCATACGAATTATTTTACTGCACGAAATATAAATACTTTTTACTCAAGTTCTGTATTGAAGTACAATTATTTTACATACTTGTACTTTCACTCCGCTACATCTCAGAGTGAAATAATGTACCGTTGACTCCTGCACATTTGGTTACTTTATTTTTTTAGTTACTAGTTACTTTTTACATGATGCAGTACTACACTACCAATCACACAGTACTACGCTGCTAATACCCCATTATATAAAGGATATTAAAACACTCATCTTGAGCTGTTGGACTAAACTCAGTGTGATGATGAGACTATAGATTGCTGTTTTGTTTCACCTCCTTCGTTCAGGCATTGTGTTCATGTGAGAGGATTTCCTCTGTTTCTCTGTCCGTCCGTTCAGCCCACTTCCCCCAGGCCCAAGGAACTCTTCATCCATCCACCAGATGCCCTCAGACTCCCCCACCAGTCTCGGTCACCTGACTTAAACGTCCACCTGCTCACCTGTTTCTCATTCCCCAATTACTTCAGACTTGTGAACCATGCCAGTAAGCTCACATATCTTTATTATTTCAGTAAATCACTGAACTGTTTTACTTACATTTTTATCAATCAGCAGTGTGACCCAGTATCTCAAAGGATTACGTCCATATTGGATGGTTTTGCACCTTAATGATCTCAACCAGTCCATAGAGTGCTGCAGGACTGAAACCCCAACATTTTTGAGCATTTTTAAACTTCCCGTTCCCTTGTCTCAAAGTCAATCAAATTGCATGCCTTTTCTCTACTTCTTTACTGCAGCTGCCCTTATAAAGTCCTGTTGCATGCAGTATGCGTTCAGTTCAGACGTCCCACTTTGTCATAATATTGCACATTGAACTCTGAACCTCTTGCTCATACATCCACTGGGCAGAGGATTGTGGGTCAGATAGCCAGAGAAGCCTGCTGGCTTGCATATTTCTGATATTTCTGGCATACTACATTTGTCATATTATGTATCTGCACATGCTAAATATTTTTCAGAAATAAGGTCTGTGATTTAAATTAGATAAAATATTAGCTAAGCATTGGCTTAAAAACATCAGCTCAGCAACAGTTATAAGCTAACCTTACAGTAGCTCAGAACGTCAGCTTGCAATAATTAGAAGATTAATTGGCAACTATCTTTTATAATTTATTGATTGAGTAATTTTTCATGCAAAAAAACAACAACACAATCTCCTCAGATGTGAAGATTTGGGGCTTTCCCTGTCTGTTGTGATTGTAAACTGAAGACGTTTTGGATTTATAGTTCAGACCTCACATTCTTCTCCTTTTTTGACATTATACAGACGTCGTTTTGTTTTTATTTTGCATCTGACAACAGCTGATGTCTTTGTACAGCTATAGAAGTGAACCTGTCGGCACTAGGACCCATCAGGGTATGAGTTCCGGCGCTAGGACCCCTCGGACACCGTTATGGTCTCTTTGTCTCCACCAGTCAGAGCGCCTCCTCCTCCTCCTCTCTAGTCTCACTCCGTGTCTCTCTCCATCAGCAGCGGTCTGGATGCTTGCAGGGACAGAAACATGGCTGTGAATCTCGGCAAGAACAGACTGGAGCTGCTGACCGCCTACCAGGACGTCATCGACGAGACCTCGGACACCGACTGGTGAGTCCTGCGCCCCGGCACGGCCGTCTCCTCTCTCTCTCTCCATCTCTTCTTTCCTGTTTCAATGCGTTGCTGCTCTCTCGGCGTCCCTCGGGGTTTTCTTATCCGGGTTTGGTGCACGCTGAGGATGCGCAGGGCACACAGTGCAGCATCATCATCATCATCATACCCGTAGTGGTGTAAACTATACAGGCCGGGCAGATTCCCCTACTGCTCCACGCGCTGTCAAGTCAGTTTGTATCGTTAGCTTTGCGTAATTACGCGCATTAAGCGGCTGCGAGCTGGAGGAAGCTCTTAAAGCGGTGAAAGTGAGAGTTTTGTATTTTTTTGGGGGGGTTCGTATAGATCAGGAGAGCAGCAGGTTTTTCGTGTCTGGACTGAACTGCACTGCAGAGTCGGGGCAATGTGCGCTGCTGCTGTGCAACACCGTGTGCGCACTGGACAAATAATTGTGCAAGCGGACCGCTTTGTTTCCCCTCAGTTTCTCCTCTTAGTCGGGACCAGGTTTACTCGCAGCCAGCTGGAAGCAATTTCAGGCTTTTATGCAACGCGATGCAGCAGCGCACGCGTGTGTGTGTGTGTGTGTGTGTGTGTGTGTGTGTGTGTGTGTGTGTGTGTGAGGCTTCAGCATGGGTAAACGGGCCTGGTCCAGAGATACTGATGAGCCCGTGCATCCCCAATCGAGGGGCGAGGCCGGGAGGGGGGGGGGGGGGGGAGGGGAGAGGAGAGGGAGGGAGGGAGTTTGGGAGGGAGGGGGGGGCTTCCATCATCACTCTTTGTGGCCTTTTCCTCACTTGGAAATAGTGCAAGAGGTGGCAAGCAAAAAGCATGCTGAAATATAGGACGTGGAAGTGAAATCACTGCGCTCAAACCGCATTGTATTCAGCTTTAAAGTTATCATGAAGCAAGGTTTTTGAAAAGACCTACAAGTACTAGAAGTGTGGAAATGCACAAGTGGGAATTTTCTTTGAATTCCAGACAAGGTCGGATAATAAACCCGCAAAAGAAAATTTTGTCCCAAGTCTACAAATATGGAAATCAAACTATTTTCAGTGGAAAGTTGTTTTTGATAAATTCTCTTTTATGCATGCATTGGTAGAAAAACACAAGATGCACTTTTAGAATTAGAGACATAAAAAACACAATGTGACCATATAAGGGCCACGAATTTACATACACACTCAAAGAACACAATTAAAACATGGTTTAAAAGCAAAATTAAAACATTTGAATTAAAGTGATGCTAAAAGAAAAAAAGTAAGTCCATGACTTGTCCGTGAATGTAAGTCCAACACTATCTCTCTGTTAGCTCTGTTTTTGGTCTCCACCAACTCCTGAGGGAAATATCTCTTTCCTGTATTGATTTCCGCTCGTTACATGCATACGGCCTACGGTAATTAAAGTACTTAGTTAGGTTTATGAAAATAAGTGGACCCATTTTTTTGTAGGTATG
This sequence comes from Anarhichas minor, assembly GCF_050575085.1. Lineage (NCBI taxonomy): Eukaryota > Metazoa > Chordata > Actinopteri > Perciformes > Anarhichadidae > Anarhichas > Anarhichas minor. Next base: position 19,625,373 of record NW_027466473.1, on the reverse strand, counting down.
GCTGAGTTGACTTGAGCTGCAGATTCAGCTGTTCATCTTTTAGGTTCCCCTTTCACATTGTGACTTGTTTTCATCTCTTTATTTTAAAAGGATGCAGTATGGTGTCATTGAATTCACAGCCCGCACACAATAGTCGCCACTAAGTTCCAAATCACTGCAGGTCGGGCAGCGTTTCAGCTCAGATTACAGATCCTGTTTTTGAGTTGTTGGGAGAAATGTGAACCTGTGCCATCTGTTGCCGGCCATTAGTCTAAATGAGGTCAGATTGACTTGAAAACGCACGCAGTGGTTCTGCTTTCAGTTTGTAGCCTCCGTGGTTTTGGGGGAGGTTTTGGTTCCACATTTTGTTCTTGGTTTGGACCAAGAACAAACTTCTGTTGCAACCCTGTAAATCTACAATTAATACAATATCCAATGCTTTGGGGATTCAAATGTATCAAATATTTGGGATGCACTCCCCTATAGTTGGAGATCAGGAGTGAAATAACATTGTGTATTCGGGGAATTGAACAAATACATTTGAAAGCTGCAACACCACATTTAGGGTCATTATAACAAATCAAGGCAGAATGGGAGGTTCATCATGCTGGATAATGAAAGCTTTGGATACCAGCGCCAGTATATAAAATACTGTTAACAATACAAAACCCCTATTTTTTGTGATGCCAACATTGGATGTAACAAAATAGGACAATTGCTGTTGCAATTGACCAAATATATGATTTTAAATGAGGCAAAGTCTGATCAAAGAATAAGTAAACTTTACCACTTTTCGCTCGGTACTCAAAAAGTATTGCGGTTGGATACCTGGCCCTCTGGAAACACTTCTGTATCACTCTCATGGCTTCATTTTGGGGTTGTTTATTGACTACAGTCAATCATGTGAGATGTTAGTCATACATCGACTGACAAAGTCTACTTTCTATCTCTTCCTGAGATTGCCTGAGATTGTGTCACAACAGTCTGGCACTCAGCTCTAAAAAAAGATGGAAAGACGTCATTGTTAACTGCTTGTTAAGTTGTTGATCCAGACAGGAAATTATGCTCCCCCCCCCCTTCACTCAGACTCCCCTTCCTTTAAGCTCTGGCATCACAATGTTTGCGTGTCACCCCGTCCTGTTAATGTGACTGACAGCTGCCGACAATCAACCCACAGGTTAATGTTTGTCCTCTCAACTGTTTGCTTGCTCTGTGGGATGATCTGGTGCAGCAGAGAGACGATGCGGAGGGCCGCAGGCCCGCCCCCGTTTTTCACACTTGATGAGATTTGAACAAAGGCAGAGACTTCCAAACGCCAATGACCCCAAACAACACGGGACACCCTCCACCCCCCTCTGTCCTAATAATGATACACCCATCTATCCATCGAAGATCCTCTTTAAAGCTAAGTAAGGGCAGTAGTAGTCTGGCTTCAGGGTCTCTGATTTGTTCAGCGCGTTAAATGGGTCTGGTGTTTGTGTGCACATTAACGAAAAAAACAATCAACCAATCGGAGCTTTTTAAGGTTGCATTGAGAATTACCTTCCTGCATAGCTTATACAGAATAATGATGTATATTAGGCAGCAACAAAAACAGTTTAATGCTGTAGTTACTGAAATAGCTCTAGCTTCAAAATGTTTGGATTTTGCTGATTATTTTTCTCCGATTATCGTAAACCCAATCTTTCTGGGGTTTGGACCATTGGTTGGACAAAACAAGCACTTTGGTAAATTGAAATTACATTTATTTGCGCTATTTTAATCGGCAGACTATGATGAAAAGAATTTAAGTTATTGGCCTGAACTGGATTTAAATTAAATTCCCCACAAATTGAGTGGTCTTTTAGTGTCCGGTGTACATTCCTTTAGGTTTTTTTTTTTTTTTTTTTTTCTTCATCTTCGGCGTCCTCTTCATCTTCATTACCTGCTACGTCGTCTTTATCTTGTAAAGGTTTGATTCGTGTCTCCGGCTCTTTTTGTGTCAGCAGTGGAATCAATCAGGAAGGTGTGTTTTTCTCTTTTTATTCCTGGAACACAAAGCTGTAGAGGTTTATTCATTAACTACATCCTCACATAATGTGTGTCCCTGTGAACGGGCCTTATCTCACAGCCTGCCATCCTGCAGCTCGTGTCTCAGCTCTCAGAGGAGAGCGATGCAGAGAAGGACTTTATTAAAACGATGCTAGTTCTCGGGGCTGGGAGAGAATCCCGTATGAGAATGTATCGCTTTTCAATCAAATCATATCGTGATGAAATCATATGTCGTGGTACACGATTACATCGTCTTGATGATAACAAGCATACTAACACAAATTTGTTACAAAATGTGATTGTTTTGCTCTAAAGTTCTTAATTAAATGAGAAAATACTCGTTACTTTTCACGTATTTAAATCTCGCAAGAGTGCACAAAACCCTGCCGTGAGTTGTTCTTCTACATCATTTGATCTAAACCACTAGCAGTGCAGCAGCCGGACTCTACGGATGGCAGTGTTGGTCCAGACTGACATACCTCAACAGTTATGGGATGGATTATCATGACATTTTGTACAAACATTCCTAGTTCCTAGAGAAGTAATCATCACATTTGCATTGTCTACGTTTTTAAGAGCATATCCGGCACTCAAGCTATATGCTCTCTGCAAGAGGAGCTTGTTTACCCTTTTTGACCTCATGTCATGTGGTGAACAATGTCCTGTGGCAGCAGGAAGCATTTGGACATCAACATTTGGTTGCATAGGGACTTCAAGTCAGGTGAAAAGGACTTAACTCAGCAGTCCTACAACTTTTATTTTAGGTTTTTAGCAAATTGATTTATGTTAACGGACGGCGATGTCCATATTCATATTCAATGTATGAAGGCGTGTTATTGCTAACCTGCTTTGAAATGCTGCTGTATTCAAAGGGAGAATATCAGCTTGGCGATCTAAGAGCTGTAACAAGATGGGATCGACGTTTACAGCGTGTTCTCATTATTTCATCCAGCGCCTGAAGGACGAAGAAAAGACCGTCGGCTCTCTAACCACAAATGTCAGACTGTAGCAAAGGTGACGTTGTGAAAAAAGGGCAGTGAGTGATTCAGGGTTATCCAATATCAAACAGTCTGCAGACGTTCAGGAATGCTGATCGGCCCGAGGCTGCTGCCATATGACCCTTTGACCCCCTCCAGCTGTTTGGGGAGGCCATTACCTGACGAGTCACCTCTGGCAGCTTGACAAAAGAGGAAACTGGTGGTAAGAGGAGCCGAGCAGGAGGGTCGGCGGACTCTGAGTCATGTTTCATTAATTGCAGCTCTCAGACAGAGAACCGTCAGGTCTGACGCAGTTGTTCTTTTTATGAATTTTCTCTCGTTACTCACATTTTTCTACTTGGCTATTCATTTATACATGTTTTTTATTTACCGCTGAAAGGCTTTCTATTCACACTGACGGCTGGGTTCAAGGTTGGTCATTCAATGCAGCACCAAGGAGGTCAAATGAACAACAAAACAGTGCTGGAAAAAAACAGCTACAGGCCACGCACTTGGCACTCTGGGCTCGTGGTGTCCTTTGGTGGTGGATTTACTTAGACAGGTAACAAAGGAAAGGACAAACCTGAATAAATGAGTGTAGAAATCTTCCAAACAAGGGCTGACTGAATGGTTTGATGATAAAAGATAATGTGACTCATTTATCATCAAGCTATGGTCTTCATGGTCACCAGATCTCAACTGAAAACCTTTGGGGATAATTTAAGTGCCGAGGAGTACTGAAGCTGGAACAAAAGGAAGCGTATCTTTTGGCGTTCTCAATAAGTGCAATAGTACATTTGCTGGAGGACGTGATTTAATTTGCAGATGTTCTTTGATTAATGTCAGACTACATGGAAAATCAGAACGTGAACCTTAGCACGCACTGGGGCGATTTGAAGCGGTCGGGATGAGAGTCAGTACCTCCAAGTCTGAGGCCGTGGTTCTCTCATGGAAAACGGTGGATTGCGCCCTCCAGATTGGAGGGAGTTCAAGTACCTTGGGGTCTTGTTCACGAGTGAGGGTAAAATGGAGCGGGAGATGGACAGGCGTTGGGCGGGATGCGGGCGTTGTACCGGACCGCATTGTGAAGAGAAAACTGAGCCAGAAGGCAAAGCTCTCGATTTACAAGTCCATAGGTTCCCTCGCTCACCTACGGTCCCTTGCGTCTAAAGGGGCCAGCTGAGGTGGTTTGGGCTATCTGATCGGGATGCCTTCTGGGCGCCTCCCCCTAGAGGTTTTCTGGGCATTCCCAACTGGTAAGGGGCCCGGGGGTAGACCTAGAACACGCTCGAGAGATCATACATCTCATCTTGCCTCGGAAAAACACTTAGTCCCCCAGGAAGGGACGTCTGGAATAGCCTGCTGCCCCGCCGGCGGATAAGTGGAAGATAATGGATGGATGAAAATTGGATGTCATTGGCCCAGATAGCGTATTTTATTCGACCAACAGTACAAAAGCGTACAAATATGATATTATTGTACCTTTTTATCAATGACAAAGAAAAGCATCAAATTCTTACTTTTGAGAACTGGGACTTTGGGATATTTTTAATAAATTTACCATTGATTGACTAATTGATTAATCTCCAATTCGTAACAGCGCTAGTATCAAATGATGAGGAAACATGTGACCCAACTCCAGTCACATGATATTTTTCGTCTGTTTCGATTGTTTCGTCTGGCTGTTAGACTTGTTGGAGCCAGTGAGAGACGAACCATATTATTAATGGATCCTCAACGTTTTCCAATCGGCTTCATATTTCTTACGACCGATTCTTCTCAAGTCTGTCAGGAGGCAGACAGGAAGTATGTTCAGACGGCTCCAAATTTAACCTTTTGACTTCTTGTAGGTGTTGAGGACATCAGCCAGAAGCTTGCAACCTATTTAACTTCTCTTTTTCTTTCTGCTCTTAGCAGGTATTAAAGCCATATGAAGTATGTTTCCTGCTCTCTCTGCACCGCCTGCACTCTCTTCAGATTAATATAGAACAGGGTCAGTCGTACAACATGCAAAGCAGGCTCTTACCTTCGTCATGGCTGCTTTGTCAAACACAGTTGGACGTCGTCTCCCTGGACAATTAATCTCCTGTCCATTTTACATTTATAGCTCCTGCATTTGCATGAGCAAACATAGGTTCAGTCAGAAAATGGCTGCTCCATGGCCAGTTTTGGTTCTTTATTTTGTTCTAGAAAGATTCAGATTTTTGTTTAATGCTGTAATAAACCCTTTTTTTGAACTATTTCGACATGAAAATTACATAACTGAAATGATGACCCAGTTGTTTGACCTCATGAAAGGGACATTAGGGAAACAAATCCATGCTACATTTTTGACAGATAAGGCATCGAGGATATTCCTCGTTGTATTGATCGGTCGCTCTTCTTCCCTCCCCTTTCTCTGCCTCCTCTTCCTATCTTATTTTCTACCACTTTTAATCATTGACCAGTCTTTTCAAATCTATTTTTCTCTATTTACCTCGTCTTCTTTGCCTCCCTCTTCTAGCAGTTAACATCTATATTCAGGGAGACGGTGGTTCAAATACAGCTGTAGTTTTTTAATGCAGAGTTTGCTAACTGACATAACAAGTTCCCATGCTAGCATGTTCCCAGTTTGCTAGCCTGTTAGCCATTAGCACACCAGATACAGCCTCTCTCTTCCTCCTGTCCTCTTGTGCGGCTTACTTCTCTCCATCTTAACTCTCTCCATCACCTCCATCTTCTCTTCTTGCTGGCGACTCGCCACAGCTCCATAATGAGGTCGTAACCTCCAGTAAATGTCCTAGAGAAATGGGAGATTTTGGGTCGGACGGCGGGCGTGTCGGGCCGAGGTCAGCGTCAGGATGAGGAATGAGGAGGGTGACGTTACGCTGCAGTCCAGACGATGAAGCCAGCAAATCAAAACCAGACACGCTTCAGGCCTCACAGGGATACTTTTTAAAGGTTCATTCTGAAATTTTCCCCAGAAGACACTTTGTCATATGGAGGGAAAGGTCACTGAACGGACTCTGCCTTCCTAGTATTCTCAGCTTGCCACACTGAAAACAGCGGCCACTCCGAGCTGTAAATTGGCATTGATTTTGGGATAAATTGAAAAGATAACATATTTAAGATTGGTTCTTTTCACTGTAATATCGGCTAAATAAATCCTTATTTGCTCACTAAACATGCTCTTACCACTTACCACCTGACACAAACATGCCTGTGGCTAATCCAATCTGGTCCGGGTGCTCGGCCTCCTCCTGGATCTGCAGATTTATCAAAGGGTCCTCCTGCTGCTGTTTCCAGTACAGAGACAAACACTTAGCTGAGATGATGAATTCAGTGTCAGGATGACTCACCCCAGGTGGATTTGGTGGTAACTCCCTCCTGATGCAACGCATAATCGGTCTTTATTGTACAATATGGAGCTCCGTACAGATGCAGCTGCTGGGTGGTGCAGAAAACTGGACTGAAGATACATTTGTTTTTAATCCAGAGCTTGTTAACTTTTTTTTTAAACTGAATCTCTCGTATCACTTTTACATCTGGGAGTAGGAGGGTCTCCACTCAGATTATACTCTGCTCTGATTTAGGGGAATGCATTTGGATGTTTTCAAAGGGCTGTTTCTCAACTGAGATAAAGATAATATTCATTAAATAGTTTTGGTGAAACTTACGGTGAGTATCAGTACCTCCCTGCTGATCTGCTCTCCTCACTGACTACAAACTCTCTTATGATATTCTCCTCCCTTCTCTTTGCATTACATTGATATGGTCTGTGTGTATTTATGAGGCCTTACAAACATGCATTTCTTCCGCTTTAAACATTTGCAAAACTACATATTTGAAAACATTTTGTATGTCCGTGTTTGCTGACTAGCAGTCTTCTTCCTTATCTTAGCTGGTTCATTGCTATAATGTTACTCCACCAGCTGTCTGATATTCACTCCATAAAACTGTGCATCTTGTGCTACAAATGATGATTAGTTTCATTAGCAATGAATCTATTGCTCTTTCTTTTAAATCATTCATCTAGAAAATCTAAAAAAACATTTTTTTTCCCAGAACTCAAAATGGTGTCTTTGAATTGTTTGTTTTACTCGAACAACAGTCCAAACCCAAAAGAGATTCCGTTTTCAGAGATACGAAACAAAGAAATGTAGCATATCCTCTTGATGGATAATCTGGAATCTGTAAATGTGATGATCTTTAGCTTGATAAATTAATAATCTGTCATTAAAATGTTCGTTTTTGGTCACTGGACTGGACCAATTGGTTATTTCCGCGCTAACTGTGACTCCATCAGGAGGAGAGATGTTTCATATAAAGATGAGTGTCGGTGATAACAAACAGATTGCTCAATAAGGTTTTTCTTTTGGTGGAAAACAAAGGAAGATGTCACAAACTCCGGGGCTGAGGGAGTGAAGGTACAACCCTTTTTTTAATGCATTTAACACAGGAGGTGAATGTCAGGAAAAATGTACAACACCCGGTTGAGCCAAAAGCCAGCTTTTGTTAAATGAACAGTCCACTTAAAGTGTACATGTAGTCAGGCCGAGTGTCAGGCTGTCAAAGGTTCTGAGTTCAAAAAGGGGAGCGTTGCAGTTTGCAGCCTCAAAGCTTTTTCTAAATCTTTCTTTTTTTTTCCATCTCTGTGTTAGTGTGAATCATTTGCACTCTGCACTCTCAGTTTCAAAGCAGGAGGGAGAAGAGGAGAAGAAGAAGAGGGAGATCAAATTGGCCAGAAAAGAGAAGTCAGTCAGCTGTTATTTTTAGCTTTGCTTTCACACATTTTACATTTACAACCAGAGTCACAGGATTCATCGCTTTATGCAGAAAGAGAACGCATTCAGAAATAATGACGTGATTTATCTATTTTATTTAGTGGACATGTTGATACTCTTTAAAGAACATACAGCAGGTATTCTACAGACCACATTTAGCACCTCTTTAAACAAGACTCCTCTACGTAATAATAACGTGAATGTTACTGAGACTAAGTAAAGGCTCAAATTAAACCTCCAATTTTGCGGTTTAACTGCCAGACAATGCTGTCTGTGTGTGGAGTGTTTGAACTATTTCAATCAAGTATAACAAGCAGCATCCAACATTGTGAGGAGATCCTAATCTGAGACAGAAGCTTCAGTCAGTGGTGCCGTGGTTTAAGCCTCCCAAGGACAACGAGCTGATGAGTTCATGAGTTCTTTCTGATTCCTCTGTACGCGACAAGGAGCCAATATGGGGCTTGAAACGCACTTTTCCTCACTGTAATGAAATGTGTTTCGAGTCCACGGGAGGCAGAAACTACAAAGACGACTGTCAAATGATTTAAGTGTCACAAGAACTCGACAATCTTAATTTGATGTCCAATTAAATTTGATCCAAAGACATTTGAAATGTTTTCACGTCATTCCTGTGCGCGTGGGGACAGCAGGATGTCGTCCTCCGGAGGACTCTAATGAGCATGCTGTGTGGACCCAAATACATGTAGGAAGCCTTAAACAGGCTTTCAGCGTCCAGCGGGCAACTTTGATTGGAATGAATGTGACGCCATCTTGGAACACAGCTCAGCTCTTGTGATGGAGCTGTGCTGCAGTTACAAAACAGCTTAAAGAATATGTGTCTTGTACTGGAATAGTGGCAAATATACGTTTATTGTAATATACTGTCGGTGCACAAAGGTGCATTGATTTCTTGTGTGTATACAGTGCTGCATGTAATGTGGAAATGGGACACAGCTACAGACTTTTATTACATAGTTTATCACCCAAATACACAAGTCCTGCATGCAAGACTTTACTGAAGTAATGGGATAAAGGTGCTCGCTGTGTGGCTTCATCTGTAATAATATACCATATTTTCTTTGTTGATAATATTTAGTATAAATAAGCTGAATAGCAAAAGATCCTGATTGCCGCAGTCTGGTCAAATGTCACTTTTCTTTGGAGTTCTCAGTGGAAAAATAAATCGGCGGAGTCTCATTTAGATGAACAGGCTGTTCAAGTTAATTGAGGCATCTGCCAAGTGTAGTACAAATACATGTTCATGTACACACAGTACACACTGCAGTCAAACATGATGCTAGTTAGACAGAAAAAAAAATACTTTTACTGCAGAATGAATTCTCCCACACTGAGTTTTAGCTGCGAGCTTGAAGAACACCCGATGCAGATACTGACTGTGCCGACCGACCAGCAAGCGTTTAGATAATTACCTGATCTAATGCCTGTTCAAACTCCCAAAACTCTTGTGCATTTATTACATTTTAAAAAGTGTTGCAGATGATTAAGCGATGTGATTCCGCAGCCGTTTCACTGGTTAGATCACAGATTTTAGTGTTCAGTGTTTTTAGAAGCAGTGTCATTCAAAACGTATCGTAGAGCCTTCGAACGAGAAGCTTCTGATCCATCCACGGCCTCGACGGTCCACAGTGAGAAAAGAGAAAATTGATGGATGACTTTGCGAGGTGAAGGAAAGCTGTTTGTTTAATGGATTCTGAAGCATTTGACACTCTCTGATCGTAAGCCTTTGACGAGACTCAAGGCTGTCGGTGATTAAACCACTGAAACAAGCTGGAAAAGACTAAAGCTTGTGTGTGTGTGTGTGTGTGGGTGTGTGTGTGTGTGTGTGGGTGTGTGTGTGTGGGTGGGTGGTTGAATTCTTGGCTGTTCCTCTCTTTCAGTGTTCTCAGGTCAAAAAGCAAACGAGAGTGTTTGTAATGCCACATGTAGGCCGCTGTGTCCTCTGCTCTCTTAAGGACTGAATTTGGCTGCTCTATGTTCACATACACACCAACAATGCCATCATTATGGGATCAAAGCAGTACGACAGAGCCCATTAAAACACAAGTATTTAATGTATGCTCATCGGCGAACACAATCACAGTAAGCGTGTTTTAGCCTTGTAGACACTTTAATCCACACATGGCCGGCGGTGGAAGAAGTACACAGACCTTTTACTCAAGTAAAAGTATAATACCACGAAGTAAACAGCAGATATAGTAGATTTAGTAGATTTAGTTTGGTTATTCTTGATGCTATAGTTGAGTGTAAAGACGGGAAACACCGGCAGAGAGTTCGTGGGGGTCACATATGAGAGCCGGTTGGGTATCGGCCACTGACTGATCCACAGTGAACAGTTTCCTTATCAGTGTCGTTATAAAATTCAGTGTTAGATATTCATACATTATTCAATCATGGCGGGCCGCTGACTCAGCTTTTTAGTGCTCCAGTGAACCCTGGCTCAAGTTGCCTTAACAAAAAGGTTTAAATTCTCTCCTTGTTCCTCCTGTAGACGGTTTGAGGGCCAAGCCGTCCTCTACTCTCCACACCAGTTGATGGAAACGCACCGAATTCGCATTTCTTTTTAATGCGACATATCAAAAGTTCCCTTCATATCCTTTTAGCAGCTTTACAGTCCGGTGCCTTCCTTCATTGAACTATTTCCTCATGTTTCTAGTACATAGAAGTACCTGAAGCTAACCTCGTCCTATGTTGAAATACTGGTGGCAGTTTTGACTCTGGGAGACTTAATGCCACTTAGTCTGTTGTTTTATTGAATAAAAAGCCATCAGAGCTGAAGCCGCTGCTGCCAGTCGGCGCTCTGGCTGGATTCAGATTGGAAGTCAATGTGGTTGAGTCTCTTTTTGCCTGTGAGCGGGCCTCTTTATCTGACCTCTGGACTGGAACGTAATGGCTTTTTAAACCAGTTAACCTCTGTACAAAGTGGACTTTAGGCCGTAACTGTATTTGGCGATGTTCACCTCTGCGGTATCTCCTGTTTGATGAGGATTCATCAATCTTAATCTCGCACCACAAGTTTAAGCTAAACAGAAAATCTTATTTGTCATGTATGCAGGCAGTCTCTATCTCAGTAGAGCGGCTTTTAGTTTAGCTAGTTCCTTCCTCCACCTCCTCTTCATCACTCATCATTTCTACTTTCCCCTGTCATTCCCAGTATCATCTGTTGCCCCCCCGCACTTGGGATTTTTCTTTTTAAACTCTACCCTCCCTGTACTTTCTTCGTTTCTGCCTTTTCAGAGAGCTGACTGCTATCTGTGTTTTTTGGAAACGTTTTTTTTTGTTTTTTGTTACTCCCTCTCTGTCTCTATCCCTGTCAACGTATCCCATCATGTTGCTCTGTTCCGTTCAAACTGAACCTTCTGATGTTAAATCAGTCGAGACTTACAGTTCATCCCCCGCTATCCCTTTGTAAACAATGGACGGAGGGACGGAGGTCAGTGTTTGTCCACTGTGGACCTCTGAGTCACTCTGACACTGCCTGGGACTGTGTGTGTGTGTGTGTGTGTGTGTGAGAGAATTACTCTTATCTCTGTTTGATTGTTCTGTTTTTTGTGTGAGAGCTGATGAGTGGGTACGATGACAGCAATGTCACTAAACAAACGTACTTCAGCTCAAGCCGCTGATATTTATATTTGCAGATGAATGTAGAATCCAGCAGTGTTGGAATGTAACAAAGTACATTTACTTGAGTACTGTACCATAAACTTTAGGTCCTTGTACTTAAATTGAGTGCTACTTTCTACTTCTACTCCACTACATCTCAGTGGTAGTTAATTGTACTTCATACAGGGCTACATTTGTCTGACAGTTTAAGTTATTTGACAGATTACAGTTTTTCATCCCCTTCCTGTCCCGTGAAAAACACGAATGTGTTGATGTTGAATGTTTGTGATAAACTGACGGATGAAGTTTTCTTTTATGTGTCTTTTGGATCAGCTGGAAAATGCATCATTATAAAGCTGAAAACAGCTGTTTTTCTGAGGTCATGACAACATATAGAACATGAAGCATTGCTGTAGATTGAACTACTCAATAGTATCAAAAGGAGTTAAAATTAGCACAACTTTAAACATCTACAGCAGTAAAATGAAACATACACATTAATGCAGCAGACATATTATTCCAGAAACATTATATATAACATCTTCTTTAAACCGGATTGAATTTGGACGACTAGTGAACTTCTTTATGAATGTCTAGATTATCATACGACCACTGTTCTAACAGCACATCGATGGCTGTATTTCAATGTGAAGTGGCTTCTGAACACGTTGCTGAATCAAAGGAGAAAGAGCTGAAAGCAGAACTGCAGACAGCAGCAGCAGTCAGAGGAGATGGGGGATGGGCGAGGGGAGATTTAGAGGGAGCTGATGAGGATTTGGAAAGGGATAGAAACTGAAACTAGTAGCTAAAGAGGTCAATAAAGGGGGGGGGGGGGGTGTGTAAACACTGCAGCACTGTTGACAAGAGGCCAAACCAGACTTAGTGGGTGTGTGTGATCCTATTAGGGTCATTTACATTACAAAAACACATTTCAAGACTCATAATGTCACGTGAGGTGTCTTGTCACCGTGGAGCAGGTTTTTTAACGATCCCTCCTCGGCTGCGATGTTTCTGCGGCGCTGTAAGCTACAAACAGACTCTTTAATCCTTTAAGACAGCGTGTCAAACGATCAGTAACCTGTTGAGAGAATTTCACTGTAAAAAGAAGAAAAAGTTGAGAAGTCTAAACAATATTTTAAAGGATTATGGGAAGAACGTTTAAATGCTAATATTTTAATCGAAGACTTAACATATTGAAATTGTTATTAATGCCAAACAATACGAGTTTTATGGCGTAAGATTGCAGACACACACACACACACACACACACACACACACACACACACACACTGAAAGGAACATCATTAATATTTACTGATGAGATGACACATTTAGACCAGCACCATCATCTCCACCCAGACGATTGAAAAAAAAGTCGGTCAGCCGGAGACAAAAAGCAAACACATGCGAAAGAAATAAAACATCTCCAGGCTGGAGGAGGGGGGGGGGGGGGCGGGGGGGGCGAGGCTCGAGGCTCGACTCTCGACTCTCCGTGAACAATCCACACAGCTGTGAATTGTTCCTCCACTTCCACTCGCTGATTTAAGAGTTTCAAGAATTCGCTGAGGCCACTTAGCAGCTGGGATAGCTCGACACTGAAGGTCAGGGCAGGCCACACATCACCACACACACACACACACACACACACACACACGCGTACACACGTCTCTACAGCTGTCCAATTTGGTCCAAGTAACAATGAAATTAAGTGGATTCAGAGCAGCAACACACAACCACCATTCAAGCCAACAGTATCACTTTAAGCAGAATCTTTCTGGTTTCGACCTCATGCAGAAGAAGAAGAAGAAGAAGAAGCTGCAGGTTAAATGAAGTATTCCATATACACGGTTAACTACCACAGAAGGGCTTTACTGTAAACCCTCCGACTCCACTGTGAAGCCCCAGCGGAGCTAATGCAGTTCAAATTACTCTAAACTCCTCCAGCTCCATGCGAGAGAGACAGCCGGGTAATGTTTCTCATGTACAGACAATACATTCCTCTCGACTGTCCTGCAGCTTCCAGGCTTCTCCAGAGCTGCAGACTGAACCATTTTTTTTGTTTTTTTATTATCCTGCCAAAAGAAAAAAAAAGAGTCTCACAGGACAGAAAAGTGAACATCACCACAATGCAGTCCTTGAGCCAGACTAGAAAATCCCAGTCTAATCTTCACAGCCAGGGGTGGAAGGTTTTAGGAGATTGTCAGAGCGAGCCTGGCAAAGATATTTGGCCGTTAAACCCTCCAAACCAAATCCACTGGTCCCCAAATTCCTCTCCAAAGACTAGAGGGCTGGTAGGCTTTCCATTTATGTTTTGTTGTCATTTTAAAGAAAGAAACTACTTCATATGCTAAAGGTCAAAGATTACTGGGGGGTTTATAAGGATCCCAAAATACATATTGGGATATTTTACAGTTGGAACATAAACTTAATCTTCTAATGGCCGATCAGTAATAAAACCGACAAGATAATTAATGAGACATTCGATGAGTTCATGTACTTTACGATCCTAAATGGATGGATGGACTTTATAACCTGCGTGCAGTGCATCTACAGTGAAGGTGGTGGTTACTGGTGATTGTTGTAATCAATAGGAATGATGACCTTTCGGTCCTTTTTTGATAAATGATGAATGATCAGAATCGGGTTCATTGCTTAGTAGGTTTTCACATCCAATGAATTGATATTTTATTGCGTAATGGTGCCAATAAACATAAATAACAAGAGAAACAATCAACACGAGAGAAAAGAAACAGAAAAAAACGAGTACTGCGAAAGTCAAGAATCATAAACATCTACAATAAAACAAATGAGAATATATGTAACAATATGGTTGTTTTTAAATGAAAAGAGCTGTACAGTGTTGAATATGAAGAGGATAGAATATGCACATGTACAAGTCCAGTGATGAGGTCATCTCTCTCTACCTCAGCTTGTGTTCGCTTGCTTTGAACACAGATTGCTGCTGTGTGCTTCATCGGGGAGGAAGAGGAGAAATGGCCTTACATGGGCGCAGTCTACCCGTCTCACACACTCACACCGTCCACCTGCTGTATCATTGTCTGTTCAGTCTCTTTCCTGGAAGAGCTGCGTGTGTGTGTGTGTGTCCGCGTGCAGCCTGATGACTAAACGGGCCAGCTTCCCGTTCCCCGTGTTAAACATCACCACAGAGCTGTTTACTCTCCAGAACCGACCCTCTCCATCTGATTCTTCTTCAGCTGCGGAGATAACCACACACGAGGCGGTCCGGTTCATTGTGATCGTCCGACACGGAGCCAAATGTATAAATCAGGATTTCAGCCAGTGCTAAAAGAAGTATTGTGATCTCAACTAAAAGTAGTAATAACACACAATAGAAATACTCCATTACTAGTGTTGGAATGTATTTAATGACATGTATTCATGTACTGTAGGCTTACTTAAGTAAAGTACAAGTACCTCAAATTTATTAATTTTATAAATTTTATTTTCATGCCACTTTCTACTTCCACACTACTTTTCAGAGGGAGATATTGTACTTTTTACTGCAGCCAATTTTTTTGTTACTGTACAAGAATGACATAGAAAACATGTTTAAAAAAAAAGAAATGAACTCAAATATGCGCTGTGTTAGTGCCAAGAGACTCACCTGGCTGCAGGTGTTTGTCAAACTCAATGAAATTAGAGGCAACCCATCGACACCGTGCTGTCACTTCTGAAACCCGTGGGAATAATCCAGCATGGCACTCTTCACTGGGAGGTTGGACGGCTGCCGTTCTGCATTTACATCACAGCTCAGGCATCAGGCTGCAGCTGACGGTCCAGAGCCACTTACAGCTCAGACACCAGATGGGACGAAATAGCTTTCTCTGTCTGCTATCAAGTCACTTCAGGTGCTTTCACACCTCACTTGTTTAGTTTGGGTGAAAATAAACTGGTGTTTTTTTCCTCTTTGGTTTGTTTGGGATGTTGTTAAAGCTGTCGATCAAACTCTGGTTCGGACTAAACAACCGGGCAGACCGGTCAACCGGTCTTTTGTGGTGTGAAAGCAAAACAGACCAAACTACAGGTTTTTTAGCATGAATTCAAAAGATAAAGATAAACTCCTGTTAAACCCATTTGCAACATGAGCTATTAGGAAAACAGTCTGTTTAAGCAAGAGTACAGAATATATGGGCTGTCGTTATATAATTAGCATGCAAAAAAAGGTTTTCTGTTAGTTCCAGAAAAAAAAGATTACTTCATGTATCAGATTACTGATACATTTAGTAGAAATGGGGATAATTGGCAGGGTTACAATTTAAAATAGATTTTCAAATACAGTTTGATATACTACCGTGCACATACGTTACAACCCACGTCTCACACAATGGCCCCTAACATTATTGAAAAACTGCTTTCAATAGGTTAAAGTTTCACCATATTTTGTATGTAAAGCAGAAAAGGGGAACAACATTACATTACATTACAGTGCAAGTTATCGTAAAACACAATAGTTTACACACTTTCCCAGTTCATCAACAATGTAATTTCTTCTGAGCGGCGTCCCAGTGTGAAGAGACAGTTCGTCATAAACGAGCAATTGTCTTACGCAGCGTTTGTTTGTACTTAGCTCTGCCGTCTTGTGATGAATTGTAGTTCAAAAGAAACAAGATGGCGACGGCTAAAATGCTGAATTCAAGGCTTCAGAAACCAACGGGTGGGGTCACGGTGACTACGTCGACTTCTTATAGTCTTATAGTCTTATGGTCTATATAGTCAATGCCTGCAGGTGTACACTGCCGTTGCTTTATCTTTCCTTTTCTACAGGCGGTGCAGGTGTTAAACTGGCAAAAAGACTGAAAAGCCCCCCCCCCCCCCCCCCCCCCCCCCCTTTTGGAGAAAATGCAGCTTGCAAATATTAATCAGTTCCACGAGGCGCCTGGCATCTAAAAAGCTGCCGGTGGTGTGAAATAACAAACCTATTTAAAATCCTTTTTCTTGCACGACACAGGAACAGTTTCAACACTCCCGTTGATGTGTTGCTGCGTTTTCCAGGTCGACTGAAACAACTGAAACACCAGCTCTGTGGGTGTGAACGCTGTCTGACTCAACAGCGGAGCATGAAAGCGGGCCGTGGTTTTATTTAGAAAGTTGACGTTTTGATGCAACGCTGAACTCGGCGAGCTTTCTTCAGGGGAGTCTAAATATATTCCTCACCTGTCTATCCAATTCTTTAATGTTTCAGTTCGTACCTTTTATCACTCACACTCCCTCCCTTCTGTTTGACTGTATCGGTAGTGTACTCAGGAGTGAGAGCACTGTACGTTAATGTGAGTTTAATGGTCCATAGGTGAATCAAATTGCCACAAAATCTTCAGTCTGAAAACAGTCCTGCGTTAAAAGACTGTCGCGTCACAACAAATTGGATGTACCCAGATGTTTGGGTACACCCGTTGATGACGCTAGTAGGCCACGCAGACCCTCGCATACTAGCGCACAGAGTGTGATCTCAGAGTGTCCTCTCAGCTCCGTCAGATAGGGATCAGGTTAGCGGCGGCTCGGTGATGCTCTGGGACCGATGCTTCCTACCGTGCGGTGAGCAGCACACAGAAAGGCCCTGGAAGCTGAGCTCCCTTCTCTATATTTCCCTCCACTTCTCTCCCTCCTCTCTTCACCATTATCCATCTGCTTCTTCCTCGTCATTGTCCTCTCGCCTGACTTAATATTCACCATAATTAAATCCATTTCCGCCTCGCTCTTCTCTCTCTCCCAGAATATCGTGTTTTTAACAGAGGAAGCCTCCCTTCACTTGACATGTCTATAAATGATCTCCTGGTGGGAAAATGTGCGATAATCCTCTGAAATAAACCCGTTTTCAAGCTGCCATGCCCCCACCGCTGAAACGCTCTCTTCTACTGAGGCCTCTCTCTGTCTCCTGTATCATATGTTCACTGGATGGTGGCTGAGGCTCAGGGATTTACAGCAGATATCACGTACTTTATGGAACTGAGCACGGCTTACAGCCTCTGCAGAGGCGCAGGATGTTTTTTTTTTTTTTTTAAAGAAAAGGCTTTTTTAATGAGTTCAGCAGGTAATTATTGTGAGGAATTGAAATGAAAGCAGAGGCTGAGTTAGTAGGAGGAGAGACTGTAATTGACAGATTTCTGAGAAGGTTACAGTGAAGAAACCGACGGGTCAGAATACACGCTATTTCATCGTATTTCAAAATGAATATTTTGTGGTAGTTGTAGTAGAGAGGCAGCAGAGCAGCATTGATTTGGGTTTTAGTGGGAAGAGGGGGCAGAAGGTTGTGATTCCAAAGCATGACTCAGCCCAGTGTACTGTCTGACACACACAGCAGAGTGCGGGCCTGCTGAGTGGGAGCCCTGATGGGAAACAGATCTATTTTGTTGTAACCATGTATGAGCTCATGTAGTGCTCCCTCTCTGCGTTTAAACCAAGAGTCCTCATTTGTCCTATTACAGTACAGTATCAGTACAGCTGACACATAGTAAAAGAGAGACAAAGAGGGTCAAACAAACACAGGACTTTCACTCAGGAGACTGCCGTTTGTGTCCCGTATAAAACCATGTCGTCATTTTTACGTACTTTTCTAACGCCAGTTACGTAACAAACGTAGGCCTAGTTATTTCACGTAAACAACATACTTAATTTAACCCTAACCCAAACCTTTTCCTAAGCCTAACCAAGCACTCAAGTAAACTAAGAGAACCTACGTTAGAAGATTATTTTGAAAAGAACACAAACATGTTTACCCAAATCCAAGTTATTTTTGTGCCTCATCACATCATCACGGTATCGTTGTCACGTCATAAAACTAGTTTATTTAGATTTGTAAGATCAGAAAATGCTTCTATGTGTTGCTCTAGACAGCTTGGACAATATTATATTTAGTAAATTTTATTAGAAGGACTCTCGTGTCCAAGTCCCCCACTTTGTTGACCTTACCGTCCTCCCAGAATTTGTCCCAAAAATAAATCCAAGCATTTTCCCGGTGAGATGAATGAGCATCTATTGCAGTGCTAGAACGCATGGATTGTGTCAGACTGACATGTAGAGCAGAGCGTCTCGGCTCATAATCTCCTCAGTAGTTGCTTGCTGTCAAAGTACAGTAGCACCAATTAGTATCACCGGCAGGCAGCACCACACTGGGTCCTCATCCACTTTTACCTTTTTAAAGATGATTCAGAAAATCTCCACGTCCTAAATTAAACCCAAATTATGAAACAATCGGCTCAGTGATGAACTCCAGGACGGAAATAAACCAAAACGTGCTCTTTTCATCCCCTTGGGCTAAAAATAAAGAGCATGTTTCATCATCTCAGCCAAATATGGTCGTGAATTATTATTCATTTGTGCTGCATCACACACTGGTGGAGAAGACGGAGGCAGTGGTTGAAAGCACTCGTGCACTGATATCTGCCCTCCTTTCTTTGTGCGTCAGACGTCTCTCTTTCCCATTTCACTCATACATATTCATCTCTCACTCCTCCACCCCCCTCCCCCCTCTCTCCACATGTGGTAATACTATTAAAATGTCGGTCAATGATTAATTCCTGCAGCCTGGATCAGCAGAGGGAGACTGAGCAGAGCTGCGCTGTTAATTCAGTCATCAGCGTTACTTTATTTCATAAAATAATAAGAATATGCAGCATTTTGAGGAGATTTGCTCCTTCGTGAATGAAGCTATTAAATGATAACTTTTAGTACCATTACCCAGAACAGTTTATGGCAGTGGTTGCCTGTATTTCTGGTTTGTAAAATCTTATCAACCTTCATCACATTTTATGGAGTTTTTACATGAGATATACACCACTAGATTACTGGCAATATAAACCCATCAACACCTTGATTCGAATGAAGAGTTCAACATTTTGGTAAAAAGCACTAATTGACCCTTGATTTCCAGTCTTTAGGTCCTGACTACAGCTTTGTACATAACACACTCAGGCTGATAATATTTAGCTTTATTGCGTTGTGTATCTGTTTGAGGAGGGACCTGATGTTACATTATTATTACATCATATGACGTGACAGATAATTATTTACAGAACAACTTGAGCTGCTTTTGAGCCTCTTAAACAACGGAACTTTCCCGCAGTTCGACTGCACTCAGACTGAAGCAGCTTTTCGAGTGCGTTCACTGTCGATGTAAATGTCCGTGTCACAAACTGTCTCCGTCTGCCTCTCTCAATACAATCCCATAAGCCCCGAGCCCACGGGCCTGCTGCCACACGGGCAAGCTGAGCACAGCTTGATTTATCAAACATGGGAGTGCTGTCCATAAAGAGTCAGCACTCCTCTGTGTAACAGCTACAGTCCAGTGAGAGCACCGATGCTCTGACTCCACTCAATCAATGCGTGATATCATTCTGAGGAGATAATCTCAGAGAGATCATTACATCCCCCGATACTTTTAGTAAAACGTGCCTTTAGCAGAGACATCTCGGTGCATATGTTCCTGGAAAACAGGAACTCAGATGTGGAATTCTGATATTTTCCCTAATTTGTCAATAAATATGTTATTTCTTATCTCAAATACATCAGGCAACCCTGAAACGACCTCCTCCGTACAGTTGACATGCAGCAGATAATCGCAGCACCTCCTTCACTCAACAAAAAGTGTTGCCAATCCGGGCAGCAATTATGTTTTCCACAAAGCACATGTGGCTAGACAAACAGGCGGGAGGTTGTTCGGTTTGTTACGTGGAACACATACAGTAAGTGCCAGTTTGCCCTCCAGTTTGTTGACGAGACTAAATCTGCATGATTTAGCTTATGCTGCCTCTTGGAGAGGAAACATGGCCCTGATTTGTTTTTGCCTCTCTGTGCACCCAGACAGCTGATCCCCTGCATGTCTTCATGTCTGTCTCGCTCTGCTGGAAAAAAGAAAGGAGCTGAAGGAAGTCAGTGTAGATCAGATTTGGTGATTGACAAGATGAAACTTCATCATATACACAATACTGCATTGTCATTTTCCTTTATGCTGAATTCCTGTTACAGCTAATTAAAGCCTGGAAATAAGAGGAACATCTTTCTCTCCATCCGACCTGTTATTTTGTGCTTGCAGCGTAATCGTTCTCTCTCCCTGTAGAGTCAAGAGAATGTTTTTCCCGAAGCCTCAGGTGGACAGAAACACACGGGAGGATGGATGAAATGGTAATGCTGCGTGTTTTGGTCTGAACACACATACACACACACACCAGTTCCAATGCACCTGGATTGATGCTCGTGCAGCTGTGAGTGGTTTCGTGAAGGCGTTTGATGGTCGGCTCGATTGTTTTGAGGCTTTGAAGGCCTCCTCTTCCCCCCCCTCAGCGGATTCAGCCGCAGGCAGGTCATCTCAGATCACCACAGTCGTGGGTTCACCAGAAACACAAACTGGGATGCATTTTAGATCATTTTCTTGTAGTGTTCACATTTAGGGATCTGAGATCGTCAGATCTAGTTGGATAAGGACAACGATATCAAATAAGGTATAACGAACTGCCCCTCCGTCACAGGAAGTCTAATAATATGTAAAATATTGCAAATACTGCTCCATGAAGACTGAGGAATGTATTTCTACTGTAACGATATATTAATAATGAATATCCTCAGATAGTCTCCTCACATAGACGATGTGATGCAGCTGTGATCCTCGTGGCTTTGTCTGCAGTCCTGTTTGATGTTAAGGGGATTGTTCAGGTGTCCTGCCAAAGGCTCAGTGTGTGTGTGTGTGTGTTGGGGGGGAGATTCTGCCTCTCCCTCCTCCCTCCTCACCCCTCTCCATTAGTCTGTCATGTCCCGGTATTAAACAGGGATTTGGGACGGCAGGAGTGTGTCTGCAGCGCAAGATTTGGCTGCACACGCTCACTCTCAGCAGGGGTGAAAGCTTCGGCTCTGAGTCCCAGAAGACGGGGATGACTGAGAGGAGCTTTATTTACCAGACTGGTCCCTGTCACTGCTCACAGCTGAGAGGACAGATGCAACTATTCAAACAATATACATGGTGAATGTTATATTTCTGGTTATTATCAGGGAATTACAATTTCAGCCTTTTCAAATAAATTATACAATAAACAACATTAAAAGTTTGAAAATTAGCTCAAAACCAATAACAGCCTCATTTGTCATTGATTACGGGATTATTCAAAAAATTATACAAGCCTGGACACAGAGCTCGAGCAGAAATTGCTGTATGTACTATTTTTAAAGTTTAGTTTATTTCATAAGGACATCACAGTAGCATTAGTATCGTAGCATACATTTATGCACAAAGACCAGATACTCTAGTTATAGTGTTTGTAGCGAAACGTTAATTTACAACATCTGTCCTCAGGAGGGTTGACAGATGCCTCAAAGCTTTGTTCTCAAAAGTGATATCAAACTTTGGCACCATGTTGACATTTGAATCGTTTGCTTTGGTCAAGAATCGTGAGAAAACACAAAAAGATTCTTAAATGGTTTGACACACACATTGTGTGACCCTGTCTTAGTCAGAACTGGACCTTCCAGCTGTGCTTCCACATTCACAGCTGCATATTTCTGAAACAATGGATTTTAATTTTTCTTTCAATTGTTA
Organism: Anarhichas minor; assembly: GCF_050575085.1. NCBI lineage: Eukaryota > Metazoa > Chordata > Actinopteri > Perciformes > Anarhichadidae > Anarhichas > Anarhichas minor. The sequence continues at coordinate 19,603,459 of NW_027466473.1, read as the reverse complement.
GTATCAGCCCGAGGAATGTGACGTTCACTTAACAACCTCGGATCAAATCAGAAATAGCAAAATGCAGCAATTGCGTGTTTTGTTTGAGAATATCTCTGGATCTGTTTTAAATAAAGAAGCTTAGCTTCAGTCCTGCAGTGCAGACTAACCTCCTCTGGCTCTCTGGTGTTTGTCTCAGACATCACCTCACAGTTTGTACTGTACACGGTGAACACCCCCTCCATTTTCTTCCTCGCTCTGTCTTCCTGTCCATACTGTTCTGTATTCTGCGAGCTCGTTTTGTTCCGCTGTGGTTTTCAGTCGTGCGGAGCACAGAACGGTTTGTCTATCTGATAGCGAGGATAAATCATCTATATACCTTTTTTTGAAATCAACATTTTGCTCTGGCAGCAGCATTATCGCTTGGAGCAGCAAAGACAATACCAGCTGACACGATACCACAGGTATCTGACCGACGAACGGGTCTGGAAGAAACGGAAAGTCCCGCCAGGATACAACAAAACCACAACAGGTGTTCAGCATTAGCACTTTGAGGGTTTGATGCGCTACGTTGGTTATACGTGTAGATCACGCAAATAAAAAGCTCTTATCTAACGTCCTTTTCTGCATCACCAAGTCAAGTCAAATGTCAGGTTCTTGGTATTTGATTTAGAGTTGTCATTTGGATCTTTTAAATAATCCAAACTCAATAGCTTTAAAAAATAATAAACAACTTCGTCATCAGTTACAGGAAAAGCTTGTTATTGCATTGGAACCATGACTCTGGTGATTTCGGTGTCCGTACCCACCTCTGTCCACATGTAGCTCCAAAGGACAACACACATGAGAGGGTTTGCTCCTTCGCCAGAAAGCCCCTCTCTTAACGAAACAAATATCAGCAGACAAGTGTTTTGATACGAGAAAAACAAGCCATTTAAAATTGAATGCTCACTATGCTCACAATGGTAAGTTACATAAACACAAGGAAGAGCAGAAATGGAGAAAGAAAATACTGTAGAAACAGGAGGGCGAGCCAAGAGACCAATATGAGTGATAGCAGCTTGGCCTGCAGTTTGCTGATATAAGCACTCTGCCTTATTGAGGTGTGTGTGTGTGTGTGTGTGTTTCAGAGGAGGGGATGGTGGCAGCTTACGCAAGACCACAGGGGCATTGTGGGTAGTTCCCTCATAGGTTTTCTCCCTCTGCCTGCATACAAGCAGTGCATCACTTCCCTCTGTCTCATTCTTTTAGTCCACACTTAGTTTACCTCATCTCTATATTTCCATCCAAAATTATAATTCTTAAAATCTTAATTTTGGCGCTATTTTAGTAGTATAGTAGTTCAGATTACAAACCAATGCGCGAGGGATTTACAAACGACGACTGCACGCATTGGATGTGATATGTGATATGTGATAAGACTTTGCACAAAATGTTGGTTTGCTTGTCTACTCCCGATGACAAGGCCAACACTGAAACCCCTGTGTGTATATACAGTATATCAAGATGGCGTATGGTGGTGGATGTACACTTGTCAGTCCAGCGTACAGAAGATGCGGTTTGGTTACATCCTCCTGAGGAGTGCTGTAGTTGACGTGATGCAGCTGACAGCACTGCAGTGTGGACTGTGATAACGTGATGGCCCTCCAGTCTGAAGGCCGTGAGACGGCATGTCAGCTTTCATAAACACCAGCCAAAGATGTTAATGCACCCAAGTGCAGCTAGTATGTGGTCACTGGTGCAGAACTGGTTTACAGATACTACTACTTTACATCAATATTTATCTGACAAGCCTACTTGTCACAATTTATGTTTCAGCTTCGAGCAAACTAAAACATGTTTTCGCAAAACTATCTGTATTGATTTCCTTTTTGGTGTTGCTGCTAGAGCAGTTCAATTAATGTGCATTACACGTAAAACTAGAAAACAGCTGGGTGGAAACCCTGCTCATGTTTCCTCTTCCCTCACACTGTGAAGAGGAAGATGTCATCTGCCTGCAGCTCCTCACAGTCGGCGGTTTTTCTCTCTCCGGCTGTTTGCTTCCAATAAATCAGAGCCTGACACTCGATGCCTCGCAGCTATTTGAGCACGATAGCGGCCCAATGTACATAGCTTTGTTCCAGAAGTCCTGTCCAAGCTCTCTTTGCACACCCCCGTTCTCTCTTATCCTCTTGCTTTCAATCATTTATACAATATCAATCTTTTATTTGAGTCCTGCTTAATTAAGTTGCCTTTTGTGAGCAGAAAAGCACGAGAATTCTTTATTTTTTTTGAGGGGGTTCACAGGCTTTTTGATGTATTCCGAACCAACACTTAGCAGGAAATCCGAGAGAGACGGATACTATTCTCTCACTGTATGTCTTTCATCCTCCTTCGTCCTTTCGGGCCTCGCACTTCCTTCTCAGACCATCTGGGTGCTGGCGGGGTACAGCTAACCCTGCTGCCTCTCCCCCCTTGTGCCTGACAACATTACACAGCTACAAAACAATTTCCTGTGTGCTAACATTAGAGGCAAATACTATACGGAAGCTGAAAGGCTTTAAGCTAAAGCTAGGTGGTACAAGAAGGTCATGGAGTTGTACTTAACAGGAGCTCAGACGCTCATCAGATTACAGTAATGGAACTTTATGCACATCAGAAATCATTAGACTTCATTGTGCTTCACTGTTTCAGTGTTTCTCTGGACCAGACTGAACCAAACAAGGGTTTAAGAAGGACAGAACAGAGAAAGAGAGAGAGGACAACATGTGTTTCCTAACCCACCACCATTTAACGTCACCATTAACCACCATTACCATGCAGCAGAGTGATAAATAATGGATAGTTCAAGTAGCATTAAAAATGGGTGACTCAGGGGTCTGACTCTCTTCCTGTGGCTTTGTGAAATACTGAGTAAATAATGTAGAGAAAATTAGAGGATACGGACATAAAGAAGAAGAAGTTTCTGTTTCAAAGCCACCAGGAGACTCCTCATTTTTAACAGTTTTTAATGAAGTGTGTTTTTGCTGCTTTACCTCTCCCCCTCTGTGGTTTCATCTCCTCCGTTTGTTGGCACACAAACTCCAAATCCACCGACAGGGATTATCTTTTGTTATTTGTTTTGTTTTTTTAAATGGAAAAGCATGGAGCTGCAGCGCAACGCAGGGAAATGCTATTATGTAAAATATGAAGCTTACTCCGCACTCTGGGACAGTTTGTGCCTGATTTCCAGCATCTACACGCACACACTGCACGAACGGATATCTGCAGCGTTTTTTTAAAGGTCATTCCAGACATTCTGCACATCTACGCTGGAGGGAAACTCACAAGCTCATCATGACCATCGGAATATTTTCAAACCAAAAGCTTTCACATGAGTTTTACCTCATCGTTGAGAGGGCATCGTTCATTTAAAATACTTTTAACAGACATTTCACAATGAAACAAAGAGTCTGTAAGCTGCCAACTGACTGCAAAATAAGAACATCCTTGGTGGTTTTTAGGAAGTTGCAAATTCCAGAATGGGTATCACAGAGAGGAGAGGCTAAAAAATAAGATGCAAGTATTGATTCTGAAATCTGACACCAAGTCCTGCTGAGCAATGTGAAGGACAGAGATGACAGATCCCTTAAATGAAATGATCCAAGTTTCTGCTGGTCAGTTAAAGTGATATTTGTACCTAGAGTAGAAACCCTTCTGTACAAGCTGTTAACAGCTTCAGTCATTACTGGGAAAAAACATCCAATCAGAGAGCTCCAGACTCTGTTTTCTGTGCAGATATGAAGCATTTGTGGAGCTCATCGGATAAATTGAGCTCTTTGAATCAGAGTTTGGATCAATATTGGATCAGTTAAATATCTGCGGCGCAGTGATTTGTTTCTGAACTTGATACAACTCTGATTGCTCATGTTGTCTACTGGCTGGTGCCGTATATATTTGGTTGGATACTCTTGTGTTCCTCTGTGATTAAAAGTCAACTTTCAAATGCAAATTTACAGCCAGAAGCTTTGTCCTCATTCATGCCCTCTGTTCTGAAACTCAAGCATCACAATCTCGTCTTGTCCTCATAAATCTGCCCTCATGTGCTCTCAAATCTGGAATATTGATTTCCCTCAAATTGAGTTCATATTCACTCGATTGTGTTACCATTCGAAGGACTTTTGAATGCCGGTGCCTCTTGAACACAGCTGCTCTTTAATTCTTCAACTGATTGTCAAGATCTGACATTCATGGTTTGCCTCTCTGAAACATTTTCTGCTTCAGCTGTGTTTACTTTTGACCATTTTGGAATCTCGCTGCAAGGATTTGCTCCCAATACTGAACATACTTTAAGCTACATAGTTTAGAAGAAGAATACGCCAACTAGCATCGCCACTTGTTTGAGGTGTTTTTGATTGAAATTTATAATTATTTTTGTCACGATTAGTCATAGTTTTTTCACCATTTTCTTATCTTCTACATAACCATTTAACACTCATCTCTTCACAAACTACCTCACCTTTTCCCAACTGAATCCCTCCTACATCTCCCTGATTTACTTGCTGTAATAACCTCCTATCTTCCTCTCTGCCTGAGCTCTAATTTCTCTTATTTCTGCACCTCTTCACTCCCACGTAACCACTCAGATATCACGGGAATAGAACCGGTTTACTGCAGCTCTGCCCCCCCCTGCTCGAACCCTTTGAATGGTTGCTGTTCATCTACAATACAAATTTAAGCTTATTTTGCGTTTGCGGCGGTGAAATACTCGGCATCAGAGCGTCAGTGAAATAGCTTGAATTGAAATGTGGGTGTAAATAATAGAAAAGGTGAAGGACCAGCAGCAGCCTCTGTGACAGATGCTTCAGAAAAGAGGCTATAGATATCCAGTGCAGGCTAAGAATACCCAGCAGGATTTTACCTGTAATTGAAAGCGGAACAGAAAAGAACAGAAAGTTCTTTTTGTGTCTTTTCTTTGGTTCTCTGTCATTTTGTTTTCTCTCTTTCCTTTTCTCACCTCCTGTCTAGAGGGACAAAGCCTGAGGAGACGTTCAAGAGAAAGTCAGAGACTAATTCAAGTTAGGGGAGTCACTGGATACCGTTCCGATGTTTAAATAATGAAGCGTCTCTTAAATCAAGCTTTTGTACGGTTATGATCACAGACTCTCTCCACCTAAACCCATATTCATATATTCATTTGCTAAAAAAGAGACAAAATGCAAAGTTAAAGATTTATTTGACTGATACGATTCGAATTTTTTTGAAATTTGCATTAGATATCACAAACGGTTTGTCATCAAGAATTCTTTTGTCCACAATAATCGTGCGGTGAACATTTGATATTGATTTGATATGACAGCAACTAGCTGAATCTTCAGCTGTGGCTGATCGCGAAAGCCAAAAATGCCTTAAGATACACTTCCTCTAATGGCTTCTAGATTGCATCAAGGTCATTTTAAAACCTCCAACTTCCCTCTAGTAGTACAGAACAAATCAACATGAGTCCCTCTCTACCCATAAACCCTTGACTTGTGAAGAAATGTCCTGCATTTAGTACAGTTTATACCCTCACTCATTGGCGTAGATTAGAACGTGTGTATATAGATACGATAGCACGGAGCATGAAGCTGGCTGCTGCTAGCGAGAGAAACGAGATGCACCATAAGGCAGAATTCTAGTCTGTCAGCACATCCCGCAGAGCCTCACAGTTCCTCGGTGTGAAAGTAATGAATAGATTTCCTACATTTGAGGGGGGGGGGGGGGGGGGGGGAGACGCCGAGCCAGAATGCAGGAAATGAAGTGTTTGAGGCTAAAAATTGTTTCGTGGGGAAGACCCCGCATACCACCTCCGGCATAGAGTCGGTGTGGTGTCATTCTCACCTGGACATAAGAGGCCAACGGAAGCAGTAAATGGTGCAGAGCTTCGTTGAATCCCCCACAAACAAGTCTGGTGTGACCGACAGGCAGGCAGGTAAACAAAGAATCAGGCTGCCCCACTTCCCCCTTTCTATTTCTGTCGGACTACCACTGACAGCCAAAGGTGCTAAGCCAGGTTACACCAGAGAGAGAGAGAGAGAGAGAGAGAGAGAGAGAGAGAGAGAGAGAGAGAGAGAGAGAGAGAGAGAGAGAGAGATCCTGGAAACACACTCTGTTGGAAACAAAATGCAACTTTATCTTCCATTTGCTGTAAATATTTCATTACAAAGTTGAAAACGGCACTGTGTTATAAACATGGGGGTTTGTCGGTGTGGGTTTGTTGCAACAGGTACAGGTGAGAAGATGAAGTACAGTTCATAACTCGGCTCGTTGCAAAGTCATCTGCTAGAAATGTGCAGTTACATGCGTTCGACTGGCCCATGCAATGAGTTGGTGGATGACGTTGCGTTGTGTATTAAGTTGCCACAACATAATGGGCAGCCCTCCTCCTTTTTTATTCTCCAGAGTCCAGTTTGCAAATCCTTTTTCAGGCGGTCTTCGATTTATTTGCTACGCATTATTAAATGGTCCCATATAAGTTTGGCCCAACACAACTCCATGGCTGTGATAAAAAAACATGGAAGAGTTGGATGATTAGGAAGAACTCCGGTACATAGAATTAATTAGGTTGTCGTTCTAAACTTCTGCTTGTGTCCATAGTCAAATTTTCCGGGATAATATAAATTAGGCATGTATCTGAGCGCTGTTTACCTTTTTTCTTCAAAGAGTATTAATATTGAATGTGTTACGCGCCTCAAATTTGACATAGCAATCCCCAGCTAGCTAAATAATGTTCATATAGTGCTGCGTTATCTAACAATGGATCATATTTTATTAAATATTTGTCTTATGTAAAAGATAAATGTATAAGTATAAAGTGGCATACTTAGGAAAAGCATCTGAAAATTGTATGTAAGTGCAGCACTTAACTGCACTGTAGTTACATTCATCAGGCTGAGGTTGTGTTTCTCTGTCGGTGGTTTTTGGTTTGGTTGTGAGCAGCCTGAAGGTGCAGAGCGTCGGCCCATTAATCTAATTATCGGAGTAGTGGAATCACAGATTGGAGGGATTAGCGGACAGGAGCGCTCTGCTAAAGCATCCGATGTGAAGATGTCTGTTAATCTCATTGTCGTCTGGCGACTCGTTACCTTTTATACATTTACATTTTGCTTCCAGTCAGCAAAAGTAATCCCCATGTTTCATGAGTAAGATAACGTCAGCGGTATTGATACCGCCCGGCAGTGAATGGCTGCCTTGCTCGGGGGCACTTCGGCTGATTCTGTTTCAAGGACGAACACTGGGTCATCCTGCTGCAAAATGCAGTTTTATCTCCATCCTTTTATTTGGTTCTGTAATGGCTCCATGTTCCCCCTCAGGGATTAATAACGTTCAAACTATTCGGTGAAAGTTATCGATTTGGATCTGAGAGGACTGGAGGTAGACAAAGAGTGGAAGAGAGAGATTGAAGAGGTTGAGTGTTCCACTTTAACGTCTAACAAAAGCTTTTCTGTTGACGTAACACAAATTATTTTGGTCCTACTTGCCCCAGTGAACATACTTGTGTTTCAACAGTTCGTTTTTCGGGCTGTTTTTTACTTCTTCTTTGATCAAATTCTTCTTGATTTAAATCAAAGTTTCCTTTATTCAGGGAAAAGTTCTTGAGACGAACTTAAACACTTGTTGTGAAAACTGAGACGCTTTTCTGTTGCTGCAAAACAAGCTCTGAAGGGCCTACAGGACAGTCTGAGCAGCAGTGAACACACCGCTCTGTTTTCAATGTTCGACTGAACAATCAACACTCTTTTAAAATACTTACTGATAATAGAAAGATCACATAGAAATTCTGGGTCTGACTCGTATTCTTGTTTACTTATTCTTTCACAACGTCGGTTCGCATTAGTATACTTTTTTTTTTAACAAGAAATGTAGAGAATATCAAAAAGCTATCTGTCTTATTTACCTGTTGGTGAGACTGTAATGGCAGCTGTGCGGTGTAATGTGTGTGAATCGAGCCTCAGGCTGCAGGGTTTCTCCTGGCCTACTTCTCTGTGCACTGACCCTTGCTGTTCCACCACAAACTGAGAGGATGATGAGCACATGTTGGAGTTTATGCAGCAGTGAGCATCAAAGGAGCTTCCAGATCCGGGAGATATCTGAAGTCTGGAGCGGAGCGATAAGGCGGCGTGAGAGCTTGGCGTCGTCCCGCTCCGCTCGCTGTCGGAGAGTTTATTTTGAGCTCTTTTTTGATTTCTTCCATTTTCTTTTCCTCTCTTTCATCTGTCTGTGTAGCCAAACAGTTGCCCTGCTCGGTGACGTGAAATACACAACACAGTGTAACTGACATGACGGTAGCTTGCGTTTGAGTTGACGGTGTAATGCGTTTGAGAGGGGAGGATATGGATGGATGGATTTCCGTCCACTGCTCAACTCGGTCCCACCGATTTCCAGCCTTTTATTCATAAATGTGTCACACGGACTCAATCGAAAAGCTTTTTGAAGCTTGACATGCACCACACACTAGCAAATCACCTATTTTACAACAATGAATTCACTTTATGCAAAGCAAACGACCACCGATTTGTAAGTAATTATTATTTAAAATGAAATGTATTGAATTTAAACCTGAACAAGCACAAGGGTTTGTTCAGTGTTATTTTAATCTGTCTGCTGCTGACGTGTTGAAAGTTATTCATCTCATCACGTCTTGATTATTGTAACTCTCAGCTCTAAAAAAAGCTCAAAATCAACTTCAATTGGTCCACAATGGATCTGTGAGGCTTTTAACTGGAACTATGAGGAGAGAACACATTACCCCAATTCTGTACAAACGACTCATTTGCTTCCCATTTCTCCCGGAATATCTCTGATGAGACGTTAAATGGATTGGCTCTGAGGTATATTTCTGACCTACTAAGCCCATATAAGGACACACATTTCCGCACCATCACATCAAAAACACACTATTTCGAAGTGTCTCGAGCCACAAGTAAAAGGCGCGGTTGCAATAAAGGGCGGTCAATAAAATGACATTATGTTAACACTCCTACAATAACATACCAGGTCAGTGAAGTCACATCTGTACAGCTGGAAACACATGTGGGAAATTCACAAGAGAATTTCAAAAGAGTGAGAGAGTGAGAAGAAGAGAAACTATTTTCGGCCTCCAGACAGACCTGCAAACACAAGAAAAATGCAGTCTTTACAATTCAGTTTTTATTGAGCCAAAATCCCAGTTATGTTCACAGACCGCTATTAATAGCACCGGTTAAAGACGGTGCAAGTATATCTTAAAGAAAAAATCCACCCAAAAACCGCTGATGATGTACTGTGCTGTTTTATTATTTATTGCAGAAATGTTTTTTTATTCTTGCCTGTACAAAAGTACAGGCGTTGATTACCCCTCAGGTAAACACTGTTAGCGCTGTTAGCACAGTTAGCACAGTTAGCTATGAGCCGTCAGCATGTTGAGAGCCTTTTGCCTTAATGTGCCTGATGGTTGATAACGTCTATTTACTCTGTGCATAAATACTAGTTTTATTTCCAACTGAACATTGTAGTGTCCATTCTTATGCTGATGATGCCTTCTTTTATCTGATTTCGATGAACTCCAGACCTCTTTTATTAATTCAAAGCTCTTTTTAAAGGCCACTGATTTATATGAAACTCCTGCTGTTTCTTATTCAAATATGTCAGACACGTGACGTAGTCCAGACGTCCAAAAATGTTAAAAATTAGATGTTTCATCCGTTTGTTAACAAAGGATATAGGCTACTAAGAAAACATGAAAAGCGACTCTGCATCACCTCGTATCTTAACATCTGTTTGTAATCCAAATCATTTTTCCTTTGACAAATCATAATAAACTGACGTTTTTTCCATCCAAAGTCATCAGTCTCCCTCTGTGATTAAACCTTAACAACTGCATTATAAACCTCACACTGTCATGTCCTGGTTCCTGCAGAGTTACATCACAAACTAATAGAAAACAGCTGTAAGTGTAATGTGGTCGGAAAGGTCGGTTAATCCCCTCCGGAGGAATCAAAATATTTCAGACTAACTTTAGTTGTTACTGCAGCTTCAGGAGCTTGTTTTATAGACGTGTTGTTCGCTGTCATAAAGCATCTTTAAACTGTCACACAATGCTTATTTAGATTTCTTCAAAACTGTGAGTCTCAGTGAAGAATGTAATTACTCGTCCACTTAAGCCAAACATTATTATTTTAAATGTGCCTCACACCATGTGACCTCAGCATAATACTTTTAAACACTGCAGCTCTGGATGCACTTCATTTTATTAAGTGATGCTTTTACGTGATGTAAATTTGACTCGGATGATTGCAGTTACAGTGTTTTTCCATTTGTTTTTGTATGCTTTTAAAATACATTCTCTTACATAAAGAGATATTAGAGTTGATGGAAAGTTTGTCATCGGGTAAACGGTGTCTTCGTAAACTACTGTGATTCTACTACTACAGTACCGCTGCTGCTACTGCCACTCCAAAATACCACCACTACTGCTGTTACCAGAGCTTAGACTTGCAGTGAAGTCAGACTAAAGTAACACAATTGAGAAGTGACTTTGATCTGACCGACATCAGTGTCATTAGAGAAAAGAGAAGTTATATACTAAGTATAAAAGTCACTTTGCCTCATCATGATCAATTTTAATTTTCTAATGTCAGAGAGTGAGCAGGAGATTTGATCTCTAAGTTATAGCCTACAACCTATTTAATAATGAATTTCCTCCATTTCATCCGTTTATCGTGGCTTTTGTACGGTTACTCTTCCGGACCTGCTGTGATTGTGTGCATCTGGTTCTAAGCTCATTTATTCTGGTTCATAATGGTAACGTCGTCCTACATGAACAAGAGATGTATCTCTCCTCTCTGGTGGTGAACACAACACATGCCCACCGACTACCGATGCATCCTGAGCTTCTCTGGAGGTTTCTCTGCTGACATAAATGTGCTTCTAGTGACTCCTCACCTATAGCACCTATGTGAATGCACACTGCTGTGTATTCTGCACTATGTGGTCGTCAAACAATACCTCAACTCATCTGCTGCATTTTTAAAAATGTGCTGAAAGCGAGGGTCCTAGCAGAATAACAGGGTGTACTTACTGCAGTGTCAGCTTCTAACCTGCTACAGTGAAAAATAAATAAGATGGCGACAGGCGGGCCGCGTAGAGCCACACAGCTTGAATATTTAATTCTTAGTCCTCTATAATAAAAGGACTTGGTCTCAGTCATGTAAAAACTAGAATAACCACTTTGAAACGACTCAAACTGTCCCAAACTGTTCCTCTCTGTTACCGCACCTTATACTCTTGCCATGGTTAGTACTCCTGCTGCTTAGAGGAACAAGTAGGACGGATTAAAAAATGTAAACATGAGGAGCGACGACATGTTGGTGCTCTGAAGCAGCAGCGTGTCCTGATCTTAGCAGTGCCGGAGCAAGCGACGGAGGATCCCGTCACGTTGGACTCTCACCAGCAGCTGCCCATCCTCTTCATCACTGTCAACAATTTACAGACGTAAAGACGGAAAACAAACAGGAGCCGGCCCTCTGTCCTCAGCAACGAGCCGAGAGCTCGGCCATCTGTCTGGAGGGAAAACAGCATGTTGGGACCCCATGTGGCGTCCTGGCATGGAGCACCGCAATACTGTCTGATGACAGCCTCTAATACAAGACAAAAATACTCATTTTTCCATTAGATGGCGATGCTGTGGGGCCCGAAATAAAAGAGCTTAATTGATTTTTGTGGAGGCTGACAGTGAGAGGAAACACTTACATACGTACAAGCCCTCCGTCCACTAAAAGTGAAACCATCCCTCATCCAGCCCCTCCTTCCATCCCTCTATCCTTGTATCTGCGACGCGATATCCCAGCAGGCCGAGGTGTGTCTGACTCACTCTTTGTGTTCCAGCTAAAAGCATCTCGACACACATTCTCCTTTTCTGGTCACCGACTCTCTCTGCTCTAATCTACTGTGCTCTGCCCTGCTTGGGGAATAACCAGGGGGGTTTTCCTCCCCTCAGCAGAGATGAATTATTTCTGCTAACAGCGTAACTGAAGCCGAAGCCGTCTTGTAAGATATTTTGGCTGATTTGATGTGATATAAAGTGGGAGTAGCACGGTTTTCTTTCCTTTATTTATTTTTTACTGAAACTGACATGTTGCAGTGAAATATCTCCGCAGCAATGATCTGAAAACGAGCGGTTTAAACGTTGACAGCTGGCAATGAGTCTGTCCTTATTGGCTCATCCGGGCCACATATGGCGGCTCAGAGGTGTGAATGGATGTGGCTGTGAATGTGGAACAGAATGTTGGTCCTTGAATCCGCGGCCATTGTCACAAACATGCTGTGTTTGAAAGAAGTATTTAGATCAATGTAGATACACTTGCAACATAAACTGCATTTGAAATATTACTTAAAAATACAACTAGACTCAAGTCTTAAAAGCAGGTCAATGATCACAATGTTTTTCCTTTTGCTTATGGTTTTATTCCTTGTTAAGTTAAGCTAACGAAAGGCCACGCTTACTCCCTTCAGACACGTAAATGCCGTAGTGAGTTTCTCAAACTCTTGATGAACATAAAACACACAAAACAATCAATTTGAGGCGTTAAACCGATGTTTATGATACATATGACATATTTACGTGATTTTACTTCACTTCGCTGCGAAAGATGTGACATTATAATGTGGTTTGCAATCTTTTATGTGTCCACAATGTAATAAGTTAATATTTTTGAGATGAAGCGGGTTAGTACAGGCTTCCAGTAAATCTCCTATTGTGGATGAATAAGCAGAACAGGCTGATTTAAGACCGATATTGTAATCTTTGAGCGGTTCCTCCCACTCAGCAGGCCTCTCTGTTGCTAAACGATCCACCCACATTTACTCCGGGAGTCAGAGCAGCTTATTTCCAGATTTCCTTTCGGGCCGTGCCAGTGCCGTTGCTTTATATCTGATGTGCCCAATAATGCTTGTTGGCTGCTCGACAAAGGAACGGCAGCATTAAATGAGAGTGACCGTGATGACTGTGTTCTTCTCTCTCTTTTCTGTAGCTGCAGTTTTCTCAGGACAACTTTGTCTTCTCACACATTTCTCTCTCCTAAATATTTCCACTAATCAGTGTTTTGTAATGATGTGTGTCCACAAACGTTTCATTAATTTAGGCATTCAATTTAAAATAGTTATGAGACAAAATACAAAGTCTTCAGAGCAAATTATCAGGAGGAAAAAAAGCATTTTTCTGACAAAAAAGTTAGTGATTTTGAATTCAAATCAGTACAACCCATGTTCATTTTAAGATTATGAATTATGATTATGCCATCTGGACTGTACAACCCTGTCCCTAAAAACGTACTCCTAAGTGGCTTTACTAGAGGAAAGGTACCTGGATTATGTTTACTTTCAATGTTTTTTTTTTCCATCTCAGTTTAGATTACTGAAACATTTAGTTTGAGATTTCATAAAGATTGTGGTTTTGGATAAACATTGAGAAAGTATACACATCCTCTCTTCAGCTTGAAGTCACATTTAAGTATTTAATCGAGACCACAATCTCTCCCCCGACCGTGACTAAACGCTTCAGTGTCTAGAGACCGATAGAAACAATCAACATGCTTTAGTTGCCATGGGGGGATATTGTAGGTGAAAACATATCAGTGAACGTTTTGAAGATGCTTTCTAAAACGACTAAACTACTCGTGTAAATGTAGCTTTCTGAAGTCAGGCCTGAGTGTTTACAGACTTAGACACAATGAGAAGTCCTGCTAGCGTTAGCATTAGCTGGCCTGGTGGTGCCAGCCACTACGCGATCCAACACTCCCCATTCATCAACCAGCTCTCCTCTCCTGCCTCCTCAAATGTGATTGGTCAGTTTGTTAGAGACTCTGAATGATTGCGCTGTTGTTCAGCTCTGAGGCAGCCACTCTGTCAACAAAAAGAGAGACAGAAAAAGAAAAGACAGACTGCAGCATCTTCAGCCTCTCTGAATTAATTGATACGATTTAAAAAGAAAACTGCTGGTTCACTGTAATGGAATGCCAAGTGGACTTCATGCTGACAACAACCATTTTGAGTCTCTGTTAATGAGAGGAAAAAAACAACCATCACTGCTTCGTCAGATTCTTTATTCCCAACCTCTGACATGGGCTTTAACGATCCAGATTTTAAATAAATACAACGTAAATGGAATAAAACCACACAACCAAAACTGTTGACAACAGTATGAAATGTCTGATCATATATGGGAAACCCTGCTGTTTATTATTGTCATGCTGACTTATATGTTGGTGAAAATCTCATGTAAACGAACACGCATGTAAACACAATGGACGATATCATGGTTAGCAAGGGTGGTTGAGGTCCTGTCCATAAATCATAGGATAAGTCGATTACGTAACAATGACTGAGGTCATGTACATATATTGCACTATAAGCTGATAACGTAGAAATGATCACGGTTGTGTCCATATCTTGTGCGATAAGTTCATAACGTAAATATCGTTACAGGCAAAGTCGCTCAAGATAAGAGTGAAAGTGAAACTCCTTGAATCACTTTAAATAAATACATCAATAAAGTTTGGGTAGTTGTTTACTAAAAGTCAGCTGTGTAATATACACATTTCATTATAAAGATAAGTAAAGTAACTGTGTTTTCATTACAGTGACTGATCCTCCTTCTCTCTCTTCTCTTCCATGTTTGCTCTCCTCCTGTGATGATGTCTGATCCCATCAGGTAAGACTTATTATTATATTGTACACAAACATTCACAGTAAGTGCCGATGTGAGAGGTCGAGCGGAGCCTTATCGCTCTCACAGCTGAAGATCACATCTGAGAGTCTTTTGAAGTTCGCTGAAATCCTGGAAGCTAGAGGGTGTGGAAGTTGTGTGGAAGTTGTTTGGACAGACCCATTTCAGTTGGTCTGAATCAGGTTTTCCATGAGCTACTGCTGCTGCATGAAATATGACACACACAACTTTAGATTTCACCCTGAGCTAATAAATGAAATATGACGGTAATACATGTTAAGAAAGTGTGCAGTGCATCCATATCTGAAGCAAATAAGAGACGGATGAGTGGAAGAAGTACAAAGACGGATTACCTGGGACCGTAATGGTTGAGCTTCACGTTCTGTTCTTCAGGTTCTAACTGCAGGTTGTGAACAGTAATTAAGTTGTCATTCACTCTTATTGTGTCTCGCTTTCTCTGCCCACGCTGTAGGCTCCACTGGTGTTGTAGTACTAGAGATCGGTCACCGCTGTTGCATGCTGGGATGTTTGCGAGTGACTGTACGAGCGATGCTTGAGCCTTTGACCTTTTTTAATTTAAAGTTTTTCATCTCCTTTATTTACCGTACTTAGTTTCCTTCACGCTTAGATTTTAGCTCAAAACAGAGACTGTAGAAGTTTTAGAAATCTTTCTGCGGTCTCAGTCTTCCTGCTGTTATATTTGCACACTCTGTGTCCGTCACGCAGTATTTCTAAGGGTCCGGTTATTAAACTTCAGCTCTGTTCAACAGTATCGACCAGAGGACACACCTCCAGTCGCTTGCAGATTCTGTGGCTTTAGAAGCAGCAGGGGTTGTCTATTATCCCTGCGAGGAGCCGGTACTTAAAGGTCCAGTCCGCAGCCCTGCTGGGGACACTTGGAGACGTTTTTATAAAATGGATCAGACGGAGACATCGAGAGGCTGAATGTCGCTGCAAAGTACAGCTGGAGGCGACGGCATGATGTGGAGGAGGAACTGAACTAACCCAACACATAGTTCAGAGGGTGAAAAGCTCAAAGTCCAAGCAAATACACTTTAAACTAAGCTGCAACTTACTGGTGAGACAAATACAACAGATATTTAGTTAATAATGATATATCAGAGAAACGCAGCAAATCCTCATAATATATCCAAATAATATAAACATCGTAATGACTTTCAAGGCAGCAGGAATACCTCAAACACATTAGACACATTATGTTTTATATCAATCAAATCAAGCGTTTATAAATGATCTTTCATACAGGTTAGCGCACCTCAAATGGCTTTAGAATTAAATGTAAAAGTAACACAACAAGCCACACAATCAAAAAATAAGAACAATGGAATTATGTTTGAGAAAGCATCTTTCAACGAAAAGGCAATCCAAAGAGCTTTATGTAGACATAAGAAGTCATGAAGACAAACACAAGTAATAAAAGTCACAAATTGGCTTTAAAACAAGTAAAAAAAACAAATCAATAGATAATAAAATAAAGATTAACATCCAATTCAAGGAAAAAATAACATAATAAGCCAAATACAAGATTTAATATGCTTTAAAACATTAAACATTAAAAAAAAAAAAAAAACGAATTTGCATATCTCTTTTTAGAATTGAAATGTATTTTACAGCTTAGTGTTCGTCCAGCAGGCTTCTAAATCAAATGACGGAGGGGACACAGATGTCCTCTGTTGTCCCGCCCCTCCTCCCTGCAGCAGCAGTACCAGGCATTTAAGTCGAGCCATAAAGAAAGTTAACTGAGTTAAAGGGAGGCCTGTGTTAACGGATCCAATCAATAACCTGCACTCAGCTGTAGAGGGAGGGGGAAGAAGCAGTTAACATGAGGAGAGACATGTTACTGCTGCTTTAATATCTGTGGATTTCAGATGTTTAACCAAGAAAAGAGGACTGGAATTGCTCTTTTAAAGTCGGGATTGAACAATCCAAAACATCACAAAGTCACAATTACATTTGAGATGTTTGAATGTATCCTATTATCAAGTATTGTGTATCAAAGTCTGATCTTGGAGAGCTCTATTGTTCTCCAAAAACATTGAGAAACACATAAATGAGCCACAGTTTGAGCACCATATGTGGATTAATCCACTGCTGAACATAGTCCCCAACAAATAAACGTTTTCTTTTAAAATAGCGTGACCAGCTGATTTAGAAAATGACTGCGTCTTTTAAAAAAAATCAAACTATATATTTGTGAGCCGTTTTCAAAGATGAATGCTGGCTTAAAGCTGCCATAAGGGCTTAAAATAAGTACTAAAACGAATGTAAAACGTAAACATAGTAACATAGATAAGTAAAACACGTAACTTTATAATAACTCCAAACACTAAACACACACAGCGAGGATGACAGTGGTGATGGAGGAGGAGGAGGAAACGGAGGGGAGCATGTGGATGTGAAAGCTCTCCACCTGTGCAAAAGCTTTTAACTCCAGCCCAATGTGTCTGCCGGTCTCTGAGTCCGATCCGGTCCACTGTGCTGCTCAGCAGAGGGAAGTGGACTCCCAACACCGCAGCGGCGGGTTTCAGCCAACAGAACTGCAAGAAAACACCAGTAGCCTCTTTTCATTCATCTGTCAACCTGCGTCACAGAAGCCGGACTGCAGCTGAGTCTGACAGAGAGACAAATGGAGCCTCTGTTGGTTTTAACTCTGGTCCACACTAAAGGCCCCATGAGGCTGTTTACCCTCCAGAAAACAAAACTATTGGATGGATTCAAGTTGGAAAGGCAACTTTGTCCTGACCTCAGAGGAAAGGTTGTTACCTAGGTCTATAAGACGCTGCATTAACCCCGGTGGTAATTAGGCTCAACTGTAGTAAAACAATTACACCGAAATGCTCTTTCTTTTGACTTCTCTCTCAGTCGACACCAGGCAGCAACCTCCGCTTCCAGAAAGTGAAGACAATGTTGAAGTGGCTTAAAGTTTCTTAACATTCTTTCTAATGGTCATCAGGGGGCGACTCCTCTGGTTGTATAGAAGTCTGTGAGAAAATGACTCTACTTCTCTCTTGATTTATTACCTCAGTAAACATTGTAAACATGAGTTTATGGTCTCAATCTCTAGTTTCAAGTCTTCTTCAATACAGCATGATGTTCATTTAGTAAATTATGCTCCATTTAGAGTCAAACAGATCATAAAGCAGGCTATGCTTTAGGGCGGGGCTACCTTGTGATTGACAGGTCGCTACCATGCGTTGTCCTTTTTGGAATAGTCTGTGTTTTTGTCTTCCAACTTTAACCCTTTAACTGTGTGTTGAGTTCATGCAAGTTAATTTGAACCTTTCTGGTCAGCTAAGAATGTCTTCTTCAGCGGTAGGCTGTACTTAGCTCCACCCTCTCGTGTTACTTCTGTGCAAAAAGAACAAGATGGCGAAGACCAAAATGCTGAACTCGAGGCCTCCAAACATAATATAGACAATGTACATTAAAAGACTTCAGATCAAGTAAATTCACTTCACGGGTAAAAGTGGATGAGCAGGAGAGGGAGGCCAATGTGAGTCAGCAAGTTGTTCTCGTAAATATTCTCATGCAGAATAAGCTGCCGCCGTGTTTGACAGAAAACAGCAGGTGTTCCAGTATCTGCCTGTAAACCTTCAAGTGTTTACTCCGCAGGTTTTTTTCCTTTCCTCTCTCTCCGTCTCATTGCTCACGTGGAAGTGTACTATCAGAGATATGCTTCTTGATCGTCTGCAGGCAAGGTTAATCAGACGGTCTTACGTTACCCAGCATGCTCAGATCTCTTCACTGGCTCCCTGTAG